>NC_079148.1:64501513-64863212 GCF_945859685.1 Eupeodes corollae | reverse complement strand
GATTTGTTTTGGAAGTGTGATACATGTAAAAGCATTTCATTTCTTGGTTGCATTCCAGGGATCAAAGAACTTTATACTTTTTTTGTTGACCATAGTTCGGAATTTGTTAAGCTTACAGCCCTTGAATAAAAAAAAAAACAACAATAAACAATTACAACTTTTCAAAGAGAAGAATATTCCAACATCTTCTCCTAGAACATTGTCTTCTTCTTTAACCAAACACACCTGCTCACTCTCATCATCTCCTGTTGTGAAGGGTGTTATTAAAAAGACACTTAAAGACAAAAAAAAAGGAAAAACGGGTTTCCGCATGGAAGATTTTGCTGCTGCGTGTGATGTGAAAGCTGCGAATAAATGTGGTGATAGTAGGATTGCTGCCGGGGTCTCGTTTGCTGCTGTGACTGGTGCATCTTCTCTGTCCGCTGGTTCTGATAGTAAAGATGAAGCTAATTTCTAATTAGTAACGATCTGCGTACCTCGGATGACGCCAATAAAGAGCTTAATAATGAAGAAAAAAATAGTGATCATCATGTTGGTGGCATTATTCCTTTGGCTGATAATGGGACAATCAATGGTGTTGTAAATGATACCATTGTTGCCGATACTGTTTTTGCTGAAGGTGAAAAAGGTGGTGTTGCTGGTGCTGTTGTTGCTAATGGTAATAATAGTCGTGTTGGTACTCAAAAGGATGTTGTTGATTTCGATGAAGTTGCTGATGATGGGAATGTCACTGGTTGTAGTGGTATTAGTACTGCTACTGATATTGTTGCTGTTGATGGTAGCACGTTGTCGCTGTTATTGATAATATAAGTGATAGAGCATCTGATTATATCCAAATTAATAATACAAAATTGATAAATAATTCATACCAAATCGAAGACCCCAGGCCTCAATTGTATTAGAGGTCAGTGTGATAATATAAAGGTAATGCGAAAAACTAAATGTTTCCATATCTCTGGTTTCCACCCTGATACTACAATTAGTGCAATCACTGGATTTATTATTTCAAACTTATGTGCGTATCCAAATCCTTCAGGGATATCTTGTTTTTTGCTCAATACAAATAAGGAAAGGAAGCAAAAATTTGTTAATTTTAAAATAATTGTCCCATTGGTGTACAGTCGTTCAATATACGATCCTGCTTTTTGGCCTAGTGGGGTTATGATACGCCCCTTTATAAATTTTCCAAAAAAAAAGTATAATCGCCAGTTCTCAGAGATCTGAGAACTATGCACCATGCTTTTTGAATGATAATGCTGCCTACCTGGCTCCGCTTTCATCTTTAAATTCTTCAACAAGATCATCATCTATCAAATTTGGAAATAAAAGCTTTTCTTTTATTATCAAAATGTAGGTGGGTTAAGAACTAAACTTGATAATGTATTTTATTTTTTTTTTAGGGAAATTGTATTGGAATCAAACTGCTCAGATACTAACCAAGATATTGATCAAATTATTGTTGCCATTAAAGTAAACGAATCAGAATTATTTATTGTTGCAAGTTATATAACACCAAAGAGCTTATTAGACTTTTATAATTTATATTTATTGAATTTAAAACAATTTTTAGAGAATTTGAATAACCTACAACATATAATTTTTGATGGAGATTTTAATATTGGTAATATTAAATGGAAATTTGACTCAGAAGATAAATATTCAATTCCATTTAGAGTTACACCTGAAATTGAATGACTGATTTTTTAAGCCAATATGATTTAGTACAAATTAACCATGAATAAAACAATCTCAATCATTTTTTATATTTGTATCTAAATAAATTTGTAAACGGTGATTTTTTAAGAGCTTGAGAACTTTAAAAAAAAAACGCATAAAATTTGCAAAATCTCATCGATTCTTTATTCGAAACGTTAGATTGGTCCATGACATTTACTTTTTGAAGTTTCATTTAAATGTTGACCGCGGCTGCGTCTTAGGTGGTCCATTCGGAAAGTCCAATTTTGGGTAACTTTTTCGAGCATTTCGCCAGGAATAGCCCGAATTTCTTCGGAAATGTTGTCTTCCAAAGCTGGAATAGTTGCTGGCTTATTTGTGTAGACTTTAGACTTGACGTAGCCCCACAAAAAATAGTCTAAAGGCGTCAAATCGCATGATCTTGGTGGCCAACTTACCGGTCCATTCCTTGAGATGAATTGTTCTTCGAAGTTTCCCTCAAAATGGCCATAGAATCGCGAGCTGTGTGGAATGTAGCGCCATCTTGTTGAAACCACATGTCAACCAAGTTCAGTTCTTCCATTTTTGGCAACAAAAAGTTTGTTTGCATTGAACGATAGCGATCGCCATTCACCGTAACGTTGCGTCCAACAGCATCTTTGAAAAAATACGGTCCAACAGCATCTTTGAAAAAATACGGTCCAATGATTCCACCAGCGTACAAACCACAACAAACAGTGCATTTTTCGGGATGCATGGGTAGTTCTTGAACGGCTTCTGGTTGCTCTTCACTGCAAATGCGGCAATTTTGCTTATTTCCGTAGCCATTCAACCAGAAATGAGCCTCATCGCTGAACAAAATTTGTCGATAAAAAAGCGGATTTTCTGCCAACTTTTTTAGGGCCCATTCACTGAAAATTCGACGTTGTGCAGATCGTTCGGCTTCAGTTCCTGCACGAGCTGTATTTTATACGGTTTTACACCAAGATCTTTGCGTAAAATCTTCCATGTGGTCGAATAACACAAACCCAATTGCTGCGAACGGCGACGAATCGACATTTCACGGTCTTCAGCAACACTCTCAGAAACAGACGCAATATTCTCTTCTGTACGCACTGTACGCATTCGTGTGGTTGGTTTAATGTCCAATAAAGTAAACTGAGTGCGAAACTTGGTCACAATCGCATTAATTGTTTGCTCACTTGGTCGATTATGTAGACCATAAATCGGACGTAAAGCGCGAAACACATTTCGAACCGAACACTGATTTTGGTAATAAAATTCAATGATTTGCAAGCGTTGCTCGTTAGTAAGTCTATTCATGATGAAATGTCAAAGCATACTGAGCATCTTTCTCTCTGACACCATGTCTTAAATCCCGCATGATCTGTCAAATACTAATGCATGAAAATCCTAACCTCAAAAAAATCACCCTTTATATCATAACTAGCGGCTCGGTACGTGCTTCGCTACGTATAAGGCATAGTAATTAAAAACAATTATTATTAAGTTAATTTATTCAAATACACAAATATTTTAAATTGCTAGCTATTTAAAAGTCCAAATGACCGAAATGATATATTGTTTATATTATATTTATCAACAAAGAGTACAAACTAAAAAATAAAAAAGAATTGGGTACTCTTACTATGGTGGGTCTATATGTAAGTCTAAAAAAGTTGGATAAACAATATTTTTAGCTTTTCCATTTTGAGCATGAATAAATAAACAGTTGGGTGTATCGACTTTGGAACAGGCAACATAAAGTTGCAGATGTGAAAAACATGATTCTTCCAAATTGACACCACTAACGTGAAGTGTTTGCTCTTGGGCCTTATTTAAGAACATTGCAAATGATAAACGCACAGGGTATTGTAATCTTTTGAATTCAAATGGCATATCAGTTGGAATCAGAGGGATACTCTGTATCAAACACACTTCTCCTTTTGATCTACCAGTTAAGATTAAAGGTTCTATCAAGTTTGGCAAGAACTTTTTTACTGCCAATCTGGTGGCCTTACACAGTTTTGGTGGATTAATGTTTCGCAAAAATACAATTAAAGAACCAATTTTGAGATTCAAGCAATGTGGTGGTATACCAGCCGGTTCCAATGAACTTAAAAACTCCATTGGATAATCTGTTGACTCATCTTGATTCATAACACTGTCAATTGATTTATATGTCGTGACTACACCTGGCAGTTCCGCTTGAATTTGAAAATTAATGGCATTGATATGAATGTTTTTCGGTGCTTATATGGTGCATTCTCTTAACCAATCATGATTTCTGTAATTCTGAAGAATATTCGGAAAAACACATTCAGTTTATTGAATCTTTAGATTGCACAAAAATTGTTAGGTAAAGTGATCAATCCGTTTGTACTGTCGATTGATATTTTGCCATCACCAATTTCTAACAATTGTTTTGACTCATGGACAGTTGCATTATTTTTTTTAGTGAATACGCATATTAATGTTCAGTGTCAACGTACATATCTCCAAAAAACTTATGACTTCAAACAGGCGTTTATTTCATCAGTAGGAGTTGATCGAGCAATGACAGGCAATGTTTGACGAAAGTCCTCTGACAGCAATATCAGAGCACCACCAAAACAGCTGTTGATTATCGCGTAATTCCTGCATTGTTCGATTATGTGGTTCTATTAATTTTGTATTCTCCATTGTGCACTCATTCAATATAATAATTGGCGTTAATCGAAGAACTTTTGCCATAGCAGAATTTCTCGAAATATTGCAAGTTGCAGTTTCAATAACCCGTACATTCAGTGGCAATTTTAATGCAGAGTGTAATAATGTAATAATTCTAATAATGTAGGAGCAATTCCCGAAGTTGCAAGTACCTATTCAATTTTCTGGTCCGATCAAATAGTTGGTAAAATCAATGACACAACGAAAGTTTTTCCTATACCACCAGGTGAATCCAAGAAATATAATCCACCTGTATTATTGGAAACGGCTTGCATGATTGTGGCTTACACATGTTTTAGTGGAATATTCAATTTGGTTATATTCGATTGTACAAATAAACGTGAATCATTATAATGGAACTCCTGCTCACGTTGCAATTCACGATCAAAAAATCATGTATCTCAGTATTTGGTGTGGTCATTACCAATTGTACTATCTAATGCTATATTTACAATCATAAGACACATATCTTCAATTATTATTACAGCTTCGTTCTACATTTCCAAGATAATCAACAAATCGGGATTGCTTTAAGTATAAGTAAAAATTGTTTGTATATGGGAGTATAGAAAGATGTTGATTTTACACCTTTTCAAAATTTTTTTTTAAATTTTCTCTACGGACAAACTTTCTTTGGACTGCCACGAATAATTCAAGACCAAAATTATGGAAATCGGTAAAGGCATTGTTGAGTTATAACATTACAACGAAAAGTTGCATTGATTTTTATATATATAGATAGATTACACACTTTCAGTTGAAATCGATCTTAGAAGTAATAGTAAAAGGTTTTAGAATTTTTTAAGTACCAAACGATAATCATGTGGATTACAAAGCTCTATGCAGTACATAGGCACTATTACGAGTGAGTTATCCGAAATTTGTAATTTATTTGCAAGATACTTCCAATCAGTTTATTCCTCTGAATCTGTTTTAATTGAAGAGCCTTCAGGGGTAAAAAAATGTGTTGATCTTGGGTCACTTATTCTAAGCCAGGTTGAAGTTGAATCAGCTCTTTTAAGCTTGGATGTGAATACAAGTGAAGGTCCAGACAATATTCCTCCCATACTCGAGTGTGCGAGTACGTTAGCCGAGCCGCTCAAGCAGATTTTTAATTTATCTCTTGCGCGTGGCAATTTCTTGTGTTACAGGCCAATTTGTAAGATCTCGGCAATACCTAAATTATTTGAAAAAATAATTTTTAACAGCATTTCACTTGTAACTCAAGCTAAAATATCGGTCTTTCAGCATGGTTTATGATAAATGCCATTATATTTAATATGGAAAAAAGGCTATCAAACTGACATCATCTTTACTGATTTTGCAAAGGCTTTTGATAGAGTTAATCACAAAATTCTGATTCACAAGCTTTTCTCTTTTGGTATTCACTCTTCTTTATTAATGTGGATTGAATCTTATCTGACTGGTAGGGTTCAAGTTGTTAAAATTAAAAATTATAGATCCGATGATATAGATGTCCCATCGGGTGTCCCTCAAGGGAGTCATTTGGGACCGCTCTTATTTCTACTGTTTGTCAATGATATTCCCACTTTCTTTAAAAACTCATCCTGTATTCTTTTCGCAGATGGTCTTAAGCTTTACAGAAGGATTTCCTGCAATTCTGACTGTTATCTTTTGTTATCCGACTTGCATAGTTTGGCAACCTGGTGTCAAGCAAATTACCTGGATCTTAATGTTGGTAAATGTCAAGTTTTGCCTTGTTACAGGAACTTTAATAAAATAATATTTGATTATAGCATTAACAACATTAACTTAGAAAGAGTAATGCAAAAAAGGATCTAGGGGTTATTCTTGATGTAAACTTATCATTCCACTCACTTTTTGATTATATAATCAACAAAGCAAATCAGATGCTGGGTTTTCTTAAAAGAAATACAACAGAGTTTAATAATTCATATACAATTCATATATATTATATACCCACCTACAAACATGTAAATATTATATTTGTATTTAATAAGTCTGTAAGAGATGAAAATTCTCTAATTGATGAAATAAAGTAGAATTAAAACTAAAAAAAATTAAGCTCGAAGGATAAGTTTCGAATAAACGCCGAATTGTTCTACGGAAAAATCATTTAGTCAATTAAAACGCTCAAAAAGTCCTTGTCGAACAATGATAACGTATTAAAGACTTGATGCACGATCTCTGCTCTGTATTGAGAGTGATTTGCTTTACGAAATAGATTTCGTTGAACTTAAAAAAGACTTCGCTGCTAAAAAAACGAGTAAACAATATTTCAAAAATAAAATAACAATCTTTAAAAAAAGTCGTATGCATGCGTACATATTCTAGGGTTCAAAAAAGCCAAATCCGGCGCTGCTCCTACGCTTCATTTTTGTCTATTTAAACACATGTCCTTATTTAAAGACAACAATACTTTGTTAATAAAAAATATAGCACTCACAGATTTATTAAAAAAAAATACATATTAAATTGTCCACTCTGAATATTTTGATTATAAAGCTAATAATTTTCCCAGTATGTATATAAAGTTTTTTTTATTACTGTGGGGACTCCTTTTTTATTTTGATCCTTTGCCTTGAAGCCACAGCAAAATATGAAGGCAAGTTTTAACAATTTTCTATGAATAAATTGCTAAGCTTCGATTTGCCCTTTTTGTGGAAGTTCAATACCATGAGGGATAACAAACAAAAAGTACACAAAAAAAACACCCTCCTACACCTCTTACATAAATATTTTATTTGTGAGAAGCTCTTAATGTGGCAAAAAAACACTTCAACTCTGAGAAAGAAGAATGTTTCGTTTGTCACTCATCCACATTTGATACTTTTGATAGTCCTATCTTACTTTCCATTAGGTGAGTGACACATTGTTTTATCTTAGTGTATAGTGAAAGCAGCCATCTTTATTGTGGCTTATTATATAAGTTTATAAATACGAGAACTCAAATAATCCTCACAATACAACATATAAAAGGGGTTTACCTATCAAAGAACCCAAAGGCAAGAGAAAAAGGATACTTAAATTTTGTTGTCTGCATAGATATTTAGGTCATAGACACACAGTAGGTTTAGACATTTGAAATTTAACCACCTGAATTGTATGTACAGTACTTACCTCAATATGCCTTTGATCTTCCTCAAGAGCTATTGAATGAAATGCTTCATTGGACAGTTGAAAAGTTTTCGATGACATGCTGGTATTATAAGATGCCTTTTATACCTGGTTTAAAGGTAAAATGGTTACCCGAAGCACTTTGGGACTTTTAGATATACTTGAATTTAAATTTTCATAGGTATTCGTTTTACTTATTTATTTTTTCGAAACACTTTTTGTCATCCTAGTTTCAAAACAAGAATATATAGGATAAATATTGTCCTTGGGTTTAAGGACTTTGATTGAAGATAAAAATATATGTACATTAGATTAGGCTTTTCTTTTTTTTAAAATACATTTTCCATTAGAATAGCAGACTTGGCTTTTTTTCTTAAATAATAAGCTTTTTAGCTTCCCATAGGAAGTTATTGCAATGGGTCCGATTTGTCAAATTAAAAATGTTGACATTTCTCGACGTTTCAAGGTCCCTAGAGTCGAAATGAAAGATTTTTAGAGAGATGTCTGTGCGTGCGTGTGTACGTACGTTCGTACTGCCGTACGTTCGCGACGTTTTTTTTCGTTGTCATAGCTCAAGAACCAGAAGAGATATCGATTTCAAATAAATTTTGTTTTACAGATAATAAGGCAGAAAGATACAGAAAGGGCTCTCAAAAAAATTTCGTGGGTGGTTTTTTTACCATAGCAGTTTGAAAAAAGGTGAAAAATTTGGTTAACCCTAAATATCTTACAAACCAAAAACGCTAGAGACTTCAATAAAATTTTATATAATATATTGTCCCGGCCCGGCAAAATCCTCATTCAAACCCTCCAAGTGGGTGCCAGGCGGGCAATGATCACCAAAGTAGTCCTGTGCGTTTTTGGCAGGATGGTGATTAGCTAAGGTTGAGTTGGATCGCTAAATTGTTGTTACTCCTCAATAGTGCAACGTTCGGAAACCCAATTTAATCATAGTTTAGAGGTTCCTAATTTCAGTGGTGGTGTGAGCGTACTAGTACGAAAACCGTGCCGAAGAATGAAAGGCTAGGGGATAAACCAGCCGTTAACGAGCTCTTTCGGATGCTGTGGCAAGGTCCGTCATATTTCTGCCTTACCCCGGCAAGCGGCTCTGCCGGGGCTGACCGTCTTTCCGCATTACTCGGGGGAATAAAATGAAAAAATTTAAAAATTAACAAACAAACAAAACTATCGCACCAAGGCTGCCAATGCGGTCACATCAAATGAAAGGGCTGTCGAGCCAAATCAGGTGTGTGAACGTGTTGTCAACTCTGTAGTTGCTACTAGTGGCGAGAGTCCTTCTCCCTCTACTAGCCGCAACCTTTACTTGAAGGAATTACCCGTCAGTGGAACAGCTGTGACGCTCGGCTGTCCCAAGGGCGGCAATTCCACACCCCACCTCTTCCCCGCTCCTGCTAGGACGTCGCCAACGACCCCAAGAAGGGACACCCCATCTGGAGAGACAAAATCTGCGACATGTGGAATTGACTCGAAGGGTGAGGGCACACCCGGATTGGTATCGGTAGCGATCAAATCTGGAGGTGGACCCACATCTGTGACACACTGACATAGCTCTGGGCCGGCCAAAAAGAAGTCCAAGAAGTCACAGGCCAATCGAGACCAACGCAATGCCGAAAGGATTCTAGCCGCAGTCGGTGTCATACAGGCGGCGGAAAGAACCCCAGAGCAAACGCGTAAACTCGAGTGGGCTAGTGGCTTTCTTAGCAAAAAAGCTAAACCGACCTGCGGCGACTCAACGTCAAAGCGAGATAGGTCTTTCGAGGGTGACAAGCCCGAACCAAAAAGGCAGAAGGTGCTTTCCAACAGCACAACAGCCGTCAACAAAGATCTCTCCTTCAGCGACGCGCTCAATGGTAAGATCATTGCTGCGGTCATTGACAGGAGTCATGTGGATGGTAACATCTCTCATGATCATTGGGCATAGGTCAAGGCTCACCTCGGTTTCAGATTTTTATTTGTCATCGAGGAAAATCCGGGGCCTCTCCCAGACACAGCCGATGCAGGATGGTACCAAAATCGTATCAAACTCATCGCCTGTGGAGATCAGAGATCTTTCGATCTATACATGGCTGCTGTCAATGGCTTGCCAGAAGTCTGGCCGGGTGCCAAGCTCGAGGTTGTTGCAAGGGAGAATATTCCTTGCCGGCCAAGAGCACGTATAATGGTCCCGGCTCTTCACAACTGTCCAGACATGATCATGAAACTGATCAAAACAAGTAAACCGGACCTGCCTACTCACGACTGGAAAGTACCAAAGGTTGAGAAGGAGACAGTGGGTCACTATAGATCGGCTCTCGTGCTGATCAATAGGGAATCACTGGCTCCACTGGCCACGACCAAAGGCGTGATTAGGAATGGTTTTGATGAAATCATGATCCGCATATACAAAAAAGATGAAGATACGCTAAACACGCCTCCCACAGAAGCCTCTTCAGCGGAGGGAAACGATTCATTGGCAACGAAAATGGAGGTCGATGCAACACCAAAAGTGGAACCATCGACATCCACAGCCCCAAATAAGCCATCCGACGTGGAGGCTAAAACTAAAGTCGACAGTAACTCCGACATGGAGACTGAAGACGCCATCTTAGGCATCACCCAAAGTGAGGAAGACCTTAGGTCCTCCTCAGACGAGGAAAACGCCGACAAAACAGTGGTGGAGGTTGATCTGACTAATAGTAGCAATGCTGCGATTAGTACAGATTAATCTCCATCACGCCATCATGGCCACGAACAACCTGATACTCCGACTGCATACGAACAAGGAAGACATCGTCTTAATACAGGAGCCGTGGGTCTCAAACTCCATCATCAGAGGTCTCAGGACTCCTGGCTATAAAATATTGTATGCATCGGAGAAAGGTGAACCAAGGTCATGCACGTTAGTAAAAAATGACTTAAACATATTTTTACTCCCCAATTACAGCAACAAGGACACCTCCACCGCTGTCCTAACAACGGATAAAGCCACCTACTGGCTCATATCCTCCTACCTTGGCCACGACAGCCCAATTCCAGGAAACACCTTGAGGAAGGCAATTGCGTTCGCGCAATCGAAAATAGTTGGTCTCCTAATTGGTTCAGACGCTAACGCCCATCACACGGTAAGGGGTAGCTCTGATATAAATGAGAGAGGTGAGTACTTATTTGATTATTTACTAAGCACTAACCTACGCATAAGTAATATTGGTAATGAACCCACTTTTGTAACCAAGAATAGGAAAGAGGTACTTGATATTACACTTACCTCTGACTCGATCCATAATATGATTTCGAACTGGCATGTCTCAAAAGAGAATTCCTTCTCTGACCACAAATACATTCAGTTTGAGCTCAAAGATGTAGCAAATACATCTACGGGATTTCAAAATCACCGGAATACAAACTGGGAGCGTTATAGGGAGGTACTAACACAACTGCTTAATCACAACCTTCTTAAAAGCTCCTCCAGTAAAGATGAACTAGACCTTTCTGCAAATCATCTCACCGAAGCCTTAAATGAATCAATGAGATCTTCATGCCCTGTAACCGTTTTAAAGGGTAAAAAGAAACCTCATTGGTGGCATAAAGAATTAGAACCATTCAGAAAGAGCTGTCGTAAACTCTTCAACAAATCTAAGTACACTAGATCTCCTTCTGACTGGGACTTATTCAAACAAGCTCTAAAGCAATTTAAAAAAGAATTAAGAAAGAGTAAGAGGTCTTCTTGGAGAAATTTTTGTGGTAAAATAGAAAATACTTCAGAAGCCTCAAGACTCAGGAAAATTCTCTCAAAAAGTCCAACAATACCTAGTGCTTTAAAGACAGAAGCAGGCACGTGGACTATCACAGATAAAGAATCTCTTAATCTGTTATTAGACACTCACTTTAAAGGTAGTTCTAACATACTCAACGACTTAACATCAGAGTCTTTAGCTTATACAAGCGATATAGTTGATCTAATAATGCGGGAAAAACTGCAATGGGCCATAGACAGCTTTGATCCATATAAATCTCCAGGACCAGACGGAATCATTCCGGCCGAACTACAAAAATGCTCAGACATGATTATTCCACCATTGAAAATCATTCTGACAAGCTGTGTAAGGTTGAGATATATTCCCAAAGCCTGGAGAATGGCAAAAGTAGTCTTCATTCCCAAAGCAGGGAAACCCTCACACGTTAACCCTAAAGATCAACGAACAATCAGCCAATCATCCTTCCTTCTTAAGACCTTGGAAAGATTGATTGAAATTTACATCAGATATAACTTAAAACCATGTCTCATTTCCACAGCTCAACATGCTTACTCTAAGGGAAAATCAGTAGAATCAGCACTTCACTCGCTGATACGTACTATTGAACATTCCCTCGAATACAAAGAATATAACCTGGTAGCGTTCGTAGATATTGAAGGAGCTTTCAACAACGTCAGTTACCAGGCGATCACAACAGCAATGGATAAGCTGAAATTAGAGAAGTCACTCATAGATCTTATAAGTCTCATGCTCAAAAGCAGGACAATAATTTCTAACATGAGAAGTTTTACTACCACCAGATCGGTGAATCGAGGCACTCCCCAAGGTGGAGTCCTTTCGCCTCTTTTATGGAACATGGTAGTAAACGACCTACTTACAGCATTGGAAGCAGAGGGTTTCAAGGTGATTGACTATGCTGACGACGTTGCAATATCCGTATCTGGGAAGCACCCCCAAGTTCTCTCGGAACTCCTACAAAATGCCCTAAACAGTCTAACTAAATGGGCTAAGCAATATGGATTGGAAGTCAACCCACACAAAACAGAATTAATACTCTTTTCGAGAAGATATAAAAATCCTCAGATTAGCCCACCCAAGATTAGAGGAATACCATTAAGCTTTTCCGACCAAGCTAAATATTTGGGCCTCATTTTAGACAAAAAACTAAATTGGAAGGCAAATATTGATGAAAGAGTAAAAAAGGCTACTGTAGCTCTTTTTACTTGTAAAAAGGCTATAGGATCAAAATGTGGCTTCTCCCCAAAAACAACCCACTGGCTATACACTTCGGTAATCAAACCGATACTCATTTATGGAGCTGTGGTATGGTGGACCGCACTGGACAAGATGGTAAATCTAAATAAGCTCATTAAAGTCCAGCGGTCAGCAGGTATGTGCATCACAGGAGCACTTCGCACAACACCAACCGCAGAACTTGAAGTTCTTTTAAACCTAACACCTCTTAACATCTTCTTCAAAATGGTATGAGGCTTAAAACCACCTCTCAATGGAACAATAGCAATACTGGACATACTACTATTCTAGACAATTTCAGATCTATCCCAGATCGCTTAGACTATACCACCCCAAAAATGGTATTCGGTAAAAGCTTCCATGTGTCTATCTCTTCAAGATCCTCCTGGGAAGAAGAGAGACTCCTGGAAGACGATGCGGTGCACTTCTATACAGACGGTTGAAAGACCGATCATGGAGTTGGAAGGGGTATCTTTTCGGAACAACTAAATCTCAGTCTATCCTATAGACTTCCCAATCAATGTAGTGTATTCCAGGCAGAAGTAATGGCGATTAAAGAAGCACAGCCAAGCCTCTCTTAAATCTCCCGCGTCTGTCTCCACAAACCTTCAAATAGTCCACGATTGTCGATTATCTCTGAATGAGATGACGGAACAGTTTAACATTCACCTCATTTGGGTGCCGGGCCACAGAGACATTCCAGAAAATTGCAAAGCCGATGAGCTCGCCAAAAAAGGAACACTTCTGCCTAATGTTAGACAAAAACATAACATAGGAACACCACTTGCTACATGCAAATATCTTCTCAAGCAATATGCTTTAGAAACAACAAATACTAGATAGTCACAAAGTACCACCTGCCTGGCAACCAAGCAAATATGGCCAAGTATTGACTTAAAACGGTCAAAAGGCTTGATATCACTGAGCAGACAAAGTATAAGCTCTGCAATTGGAGTAATAACGGGACACTGCCTCATAGGAAGACATGCTTTGAGGCTAGGGGTCTGCACAAATGACTTCTGTAGAAGCTGCATGGACGAGGAGGAAGAGGAAACGGTCCAACGCCTTCTATGTACATGTCCAGCACTCTCCATTAGAAGGAATAACTTTCTCGGTAATCCCTTCTTCGATAACACCAGTGAACTGGCAACGATTGACACAAAACGTCTCTCTAACTTTATTAAAAGTACAAAATGGTTTGTTTAAGTTCATTACTCTCCCATGAGTAGCCTCATTAGTGGTATCACAATGGACCCTTGAGGTCTACGTGTGTCAATGACATCTGGACAGCCACTCCAATCTAACCTAACCTTATTTTATTTCACAGAGCGGAGCAAAATCGCATCGTCACCTCCAAGTGGTGCCCGCTGGATAACCGTAAGGTGAACTAACGACGAGCGTTGGATCTATTGAATCCAAGAGCTGAGACACCTGAGCTACCTTCTCAGGAATTAGGAGCAAAAGATAAGATAATCGCTCTGAAGAACCAGCTCTCCAAGAAACCTAAATAGAAGAGGTAACTGAGCTATTTATGGGACTAAACAAAAGTTACAAAAACAAAAACAAATATGGCAATGAGTAAAACAAATAGATATAATACCCCAGGTGGCTATAAACTGGTAAATCCACTCTCTTCGGAGATCGATCCTATGGATTCTGGGATTCTAGGAAATAGATGGAGTTCAAAAACACTAAGAACTCCACCAAAAATATCATCAAGGGTTACTCCATAGAAAACCCCAACGCAAAAATCAAATGACATAGAAGTCATTAACGAAAAAGGAACCATCTATGAAAATATCGAAACAAAAGATCAGCAGTGTTTCACAAAAAACAACGAGATCCACCAAGTTGAATCCGAAAATTATTTCGATAAATGGCAAATAGAAATCTTAGCCAGAAAACAACTTGAAGCCCTTGTTGAAAGTCTTCAGCAACAAGTGAAGAGACTCGAAGAAAAAGTCAGCTTGCTCGACAAAAAGTCCGTGAAAGACAACATATCAAGTCAAAAGTCACCAGTAGTGAAAAGCCCACACAAAACTGCTAATGAGTTTCATACTGATGAGGAAGAGCTCCTCCTTGAAACTGAAGGAAACCGAAATAAACGTAAGTCAAAGAAACGAAAAGCAGAGAGTAGCCCAGAGGCTGTTATAAAATGTCAGCAAACAGGTTCAAAATCAGATACTGCTACAATAATGAGCGCATCCAATAAAGAAATAAGAGATTTACCCCAAAATAAGTCTCACGTTAAAGGTACCAGGCAAACTGCCCCACCTCCAATTATGATCTCCGGATTGGCAATGTTTGGCGAGCTAAAGAGCATAGTAGAAAAATGCACGAATAAGGCATGTAAATATACATCATACAATAAAGACAATTGGAAAGTCATTGTTGAAGACGCCGATGCGTATAGATCTGTCTCTGAAGAATTGAACAAAAAGAAAATTCAGTGGCACTCGTACGAAAATAAAGCTACAAGATCGATAAAAGTAGTAGCAAGAGGCCTTCACTCTTCATGTGTTGCCAAAGAAATTGTCGAAGACCTTATACAAAAAGGCTTTCAAGCTATCGATGCCAATAATCTTATTAAAAATGAGATAGTAAAAGACTCCACTGGGGTATCCACTGACAAAAAAGAGATATCTACCTTTATTTATGCTCACGTTTGAAAATAAAGAAAGTCTCGATAAGATTTTCAGTATTAAATCAATTATGGGCATAGTTGTCAAAATTGAACCACTGCGAAAGTTGAAAACTGTTCCACAATGTAAGCGCTGTCAAGTCTTTGGGCATACACAAAAATACTGCAATCGCGAGTTCGCTTGTGTTAAATGCGAAGGCAGACATGCAACTAAAAACTGTCCCATGGGCAGAGAACAGAAAGCGAAATGTGTTAATTGTCAAGGCAATCATCCTGCAAGTTACAGAGGATGTCCAGTAGCAAAAAAGTTCCAAGACACAAAAAGAAAAAACAAAACTGGGAACAAGTTTAGAAACTCAACCAACACAAAACCAGTAGTTGAAAGCAAAAAAGTAACGGTCGATAACATTACTAAAAATCAACCGGGAAAAGCAATTGCACTAGCAAAAGTGATGAAAATAAATCCTATTCCCAGATTGTAAAAAATGTGCGGAAGAATGAGGAAACTTTTATAAAAGAAATGCTGGAACTCATCCTGAAAAGGATTGACCAACAAGATTTAAACATAAAACAGCTAAGCGAAGAAGTCGCTCTTAAAAAACAACGATGGACAGAACACTCAAAATCGCAACATGGAATGCAAACGGTCTTTTACAGCATGTATCAGAACTAAACATCTTTTTAGACATAGAGCATATAGACATTTGTTTGGTGTCCGAAACCCACCTCGCTATTGAACAAAATCTTGATAATAAATTACCAAACTATACATGTTATCACGCTCCGCACCCAGCTGACAAAGCTAGGGGACGATCAGCAATACTTATAAAAAAGTGCTTAACACACTATGAAGAACCAAAGTTTACTAAAGAAAACATGCAAGTAACAACAATTAGTATTGGTATAAAAAAGAAAGAATTCAAAATAGCAGCTCTCCAACTGAAGAAGACTATGCAGAACTCCTACATTTGTTAGGACATAACTTCCTTGTTGGTGGCGACTTCAATGCTAAACACACCTAATGGGGATCTAGGCTCATAACAACATAAGGTAAACGGCTATACCAAGCAGGACGAAAATACAACTGCGAATTTTATTCTTCTGGTTCGCCAACATATTGGCCATCTGATACTAACAAAATACCAGACCTTATAGACTTTTTCGTAGTCAAAGGTATTAAACGAAATCATATAAGTGTCGAAGGTAATTACGATTTATCATCAGATCATACTCCAGTAATTTTATCACTGAGCGAAACAGAAATAATAGAAAAAAGGAATCCCAAGCTCGTGAATAACAGAACAAACTGGAAAGAATTCAGAGACAAACTTGAAAATTTTATAAACCTAAGATCCCTTATGCAAACAATTGAACAAATTGATCATGAAGTAGAACAATTTATTGCTGATGTGCAGCAGGCTGCCGAAGAAAGTACTCCAACTATTTCGAATGCGAGAGAAAAAGAAATAATATATCCTATCGAAATAAAGGAGTTGATATTGGAAAAAAGAAGAGCTAGAAGAAAATGGCAATCCACGAGATTCCCAGATGATAAGGTAGTTTTAAACCGTCTTAACAACGAATTAAAAGAAAGAATCTGTGAGTTTAAAAATGATTCACTAAGTAGATTCCTGAAAAGTCTGACGACGGATGCTTCTACAGAATACTCCTTATGGAAAGCAGTTAAGCGCCTAAAAAGACCTCAGACACAAAACCCGCCGATAAAATCTCAAGATGGTAAATGGATCGGAAACCCGAAACAAAAGGCTGATCTCTTCGCTGAACATCTCGCGAATGTTTTCAAGCCATTCCCAGCAAGCACAGCTACAGATCCCTTACAGTTTGTTAACAGAAACGACGAATGTGAAATACCTTTTGTCACGCTCAAAGAAGTAAGAAGCATGTGTCAACATAAGTTGTCAAACAAAAAATCACCAGGGTTCGATCTTATAACTGCTCAGGTTCTGAAAGAAATGCCTCTTATAGCCTTCAAGAAACTCCAATTTATAATAAACGCATGTCTTAAACTAAGACATGTGCCACATCATTGGAAAATTGCGGAAGTCATTGTTATACCTAAACAAAGTAAGCCACCAACAGAAGTTACATCTTACAGACCAATATCGCTTATACCAATCATGGCAAAAGTTTTTGAAAAACTGCTACTGAAAAGGCTTAGCAAAATAATTGAAGAAAGAAGACTAATTCCGAGCCATCAGTTTGGATTTAGAAATAAACATTCCACGATAGACCAAGTGCATCGAATTACGAATGTTGTGGAAAAGGCACTTGAAGAAAAACAAGTATGCTCGTCTGTATTCTTAGATGTTGCTCAAGCTTTTGACAAGGTTTGGCACTTGGGACTTGAGTACAAACTGCATAGGGACTTCCCCTGGCAGTACTACGAAATACTGAAATCCTACGTTACGAACCGACTCTTTAGAGTGCGGTACGACCAAAATTACTCGGAACTTAAGAAAATTGAAGCCGGTGTACCACAAGGAAGTGTCCTAGGACCAACCCTGTATCTGTTATATACAAGGGATATTCCAGTGGACATCAACGCTATCATGGCCACCTTTGCTGATGATACTGCAATATTGGTGCCAGATAAATCCGTTACGAAGGCTACACAAAAATTGCAAAATGCAGTCGATAAAGTTAGTGATTGGACGCACAAATGGCATATCAAATTAAACGAAACAAAATCGACGCATATAAACTTTACAAACAAAAACATAAACAATGTTCCAATTTTTATAAACAGTACAGAAGTACCTTACTCCAATACCGCCAGATACCTTGAAATGAATTTGGATGCAAAGCTTAAATGGAAAGAACACATCAAAAAGAAAAGAGAAGAACTAAACTTGAAGTACAGTAAAATGTACTGGTTAATAGGAAAAAACTCTGACCTATCTATCCAGAACAAACTAATGTTATATAAGCAAGTATTGAAACCCGTTTGGACATATGGCATCCAACTATGGGCTGGACAAAGAAAACAAATGCTGAACCCATCCAAAAATTTCAAAGCAAGGTCCTTCGTGGAATAATAAATGCCCCTTGGTATATAAGAAATAGCGATCTACATCGTGACCTTCAAATTGAAATGGTTACAGAAGTGGTTAAGAAACACGCTGTATCACACAATCAGCGACTGCAAAGTCATACTAACTCTGAAATGGAGACCGTATTAAATGTACGAGACAATGTTCGGAGATTAAGAAGAACCAAGCCTCATGAGCTGATGGGCTAAAAGCTACGGGAAAGTGTTATAACCTTAAACTTCCCTCAATGCGACTTAAAAATTAAGAAATAAAAATCATTTGTCGATCTTTCATAGATTGGTCCTGATTCACCGGTGGTTTTAGTGCGGTAAGAGTCCCACACTACTCGGTACCGATTCTTACCGAGTGTCTTTTGAAGATTTCCATCGGATAAAAAAAAAAAAAAAATTTCACAGAAAATATTGTTTTCGATATTCAGTAATTTTTATATAAAAATCCCACAGTCCGTTTTTTTCATAAAAAATAATATCTACAAAAAATAGTACGCAAATTTTTTAAAAATTGACAAATGGACAGACGGGATGGGAAGTTATCAGTGTGGGTCGCATCCCAGCCCCTTTTTAAATATCAAATTTCATATCCTGTTGCCTTGGAGAGTGTTTCTATGTATTTACATATCTTTAACCACTTCTCACTATCGTAACGTAGAAAAAAGATATTGACATCACTTTTTATTTCATACATATTTTAAGGCTACAGGTTATCGTCAATAAATTAATTCTGATACTTCTCAATTGAAAATTAAATATTTGTTTTTATATATAATATAAGATTTATTTAATCTTGTGAACAACATTTACTTAATCCTTTTTTCTTAGTTAAGACACCCTTTTCTTCGTTATCCCTTTTAAAAGGGATAACTTTATTTATTTAAGATACAAGCTTCAGATAAAAATGACCAAAGAAAAATTCCTTTTAGTATATGATTTTTTTTTTCTTGGTAAAAAGAATTTTCTTGGCCTAACGCCAGATAAAAAAATGAAAAGGTTTGATTGAAGTAGAAGGAAGAATCCTTTTTTTTTGTTTATTTTTTTCTTTTAGGTATGAAAACAAAAATAAGCAGGTTGTCTATGCAGTTTTGTTTTTAATTTACATTTTATACTTAAGTGTTTCCACTTGTTTTTTTATACTTTATACCTGTAGTCCAGGAGGTATATTGGTTCTGAATGTTGTTTTTTATAAAGACGTTTGTCACTCTTTCTTGTGGTCTTCATCTTCGGATTGTTATGTATCTCTCCGGAGGAAGTATGAAAAGTTGGTATTTTATATAAATTATAAACATCGTGGCAGGGGAAGTATTTAAATTTATATTGCTGCTTCAAAAGTCTACAATCGAAAAATTTTAAGTAGGAAATAGCTTATCAAGAGAAAACAATAAGTTTTGCTTGAATAATGTAGAGCAGGAAAATTAAAATTTAACTTCAAAGAAAATATATGACAGAGCTGAATTTTTTTGTGTTGAGCTTTATTTAAAGCATTTATAAAAATGAAAAGCTGAAAGTTTTAAATTGACAAATATTTTGAACATCGCCTACAACCCTATTTAATTCAATAGTTGCAAATTCATCGTTTATTTATTCAAGAAACTGTATGTTTAACTGAAAGAGAATGCCAAGAAGGTTTCTTTCAAGGTTAATTTTTAATATGTTTTTGATCAAAATAATGTTTATCATACAAAAATATATTTTTTTTGTCATCAGAAATTCTAGCTTTTTTTATAATTTACAGGCACTCAAGGGGCTATTGGTACCCTTTATATGTTTATATTTAAACACAGTGCGAGCATAAGGAAAATAGGGAAGGATTTTAAAGGAGGAGAAAAAGAGCAAGCTTGAAGGCCGAACAAAGCCAGGGAAAGCACCATCTTCTGGAGCAGCGCAACTGCGTACTATTAGTGAGGTTGTCAGGGATGACTTCCAAGTAGTAGTTGTGGATGAGCTCTCCACAAACAGCAAAGGTCTGCTGAACGTGTGGAACTCTATCGAGGGCTAGCTCTCTGAGATGGTGTTTTCATACACTATATCAAACAGTGAGGGACCCTACCCTAGTTTTGACTCTGGCGAGATGCTCAGGGGGTATATGGTAATCAAGTGTGCGGACATCCTTAGTAAAAACATTGCTAAAGTTAGCAATGACTGCGAGGGCTTGAAGCTCAAGCTTATCCCAGCTAAGGACATCCCTAGACTAGAAGGCTCGCATTTGGATTCCGCTCATGAGCAAAAAGCCAAGCGGACAGGATCTCAGCCGCGGTCTTCAGAGGCAAAATCCGCTGCTCCCCATTCACGATTGGGCTGTAGTAAAGGCAGAAGACCAGCGCCTCTTACCTTCTGAGGATTAGCGAGTCTAGGGGCTCTCGAAAAGGCCGAGTAAAAACTTAGTTTTGGTATAAGGAATGTCGGGGAACAGACAACGAAAAAGCTGATGACAACGTCGAGGTTGACGATGTTGTTGGCGGAGTCGAGGTCCCCAGCGAGTTGCGGGGCCCTAGCTCTGCAGCTAAAAATAATTAAAAACGCGCTGAAGGTCATCCAGATTAATCTGAAGCACTCTAAGTGTGCCCTGTCATCAGCCATAAGACAAGGCTGGAGAGAATACTGTCAATCAATCGAAGACATAAAGGACTCCGCAAGGCTCAGCAAAGTTTTATCGAAGGAACATTGTAATCCTTCATTTCTAAAAAAGCCTGATGGAACCTGGACAGCCTCTCCAGCCGAATCTCTTAAGCTACTGATGAAGACGCACTTTCCGGGTTGCGAGAGTGATAACCCCGAACCGCTTGAAACCACAGAGCTAAACGTAGCTCATGTGGAGCAAGTCAAATCCGTTATAACCAAAGAAAATATTTTGTGGAACATCAATACTTTTTCTCCGTAGAAATCCCAGGCATGGATGGCATACTGCCAGTTTTGCTTCAAAAGTTGCATGATGTGGCAGCTCCATGGCTGGAACAAATTTTCAAAGGATGTCTCATTCTCAAAAATGTGCCCATGTCGTGGAGACAGGTCAAAGTAGTTTTTATCCCGAAAGTAAGTAGGCGAGGTCACGAATCCGCGAAGGATTTCAGACCAATAAGCTTAACATCTTTTGTGCTTAAAACCTTGGAGCGCATTTTATGAAATATCAAGTGCAATAATCTTACTTTCTCTAAAACGATGTAAAGATTTGTTCCACTGTTCGGTGAGTTGAACCATGAGATCACCAGGGGACCTATTGCTACGAAAACCATACTGTCGGTCATTAAGAAGCTTCCGTTCTTCGAGATATTTCTAGAGCTGATAATAATTAATCAGCGTTTCCATGACCTTGGAAAGAAGGGACGTGAGTGCTATTGGGCGATAGTGAGAGGGAGAGGAGGATTCGCCTTTTTTAGGGACAGGCTGGATAAATGCTATTTTCCATCCGCTCGGAAAGAGACCTGTAGAGTAGGAAAGATGGAAAAGTTTAAGGAGTGGTTTTGCCACCGATGAAGAACACCTCTTCAGAACAATTGGGGAGATACTATCCGGTCCAGCGGATTTGTGTATGTTCAGTTCTCTTGCAAATGCACGAGTGTGAAAGAAGATTCGTCCCATAGAATCATTTACGCTCTCAAGAACAGGAGGACTCATGACACTATCCGGTAACGTCGAATTAACAGCAAATTGGCTTTATCAATCGAGGGAGTGTCATTGTGGACGAGCGTTGGAACCGAGGATCACGTGATGTTTCGTACGTTTTTTACAAATGACCACACATTTTGACTACCTTTGGGACATTGTAGTATTTTTGCCTTAATTTCTGATCATGCAAAAATTTGATTCGACGAATATGACCATTACATGTCTTCCTAGCTTGTTTGAACTTGTACCGGTTTTCCTCAGTCGGGTTGGCTTTGTAACAACGGAAACTTACATGGTTTTCTCGATATTTTTGATCATCAAATATTACCAATTACTGTGCAGAAAAAAAATATCGCATTCAATCATTAATTCTTGAGAAAACTTACTAACAGAATAACGATTCTTCTTACTCGAATCGGGTAAAAACCCTTATTTCCAAAAGTGGAGTCAATCGAGTTAATCATGTTTGATTGTGTTTACAAACACAATACTTGCCATATAGTTCCAATGTGTCGCAAGCAAATTTAGAAAGAATGATTTCTTAAAGACTTCTATTTGATATCTCGACAAACGCAGAAAATATCAATCAAGAAAATAATTTGTCAGTTAATATAAAAATGTTAAAAGAAAAAAAAAACGAATGACACCAACTTATTTTGTATTATTTATGTCAGGGCCACCGGGAGGAATTTCGGGCCCGGAACAGAAAAATCTCAGTTCAGCCTACTGATATGGTTCCTACGTTCAAAGTTCGGAAACAAAAATAGAAGAAAAAAAAACGTTAAAAAACAGAAACCAAAATAAATATTTGTGTTTTGTTTTAAGTTGCCGGGTCCCTTATTTTGACTTTAAAAATTCTCAAAAGAAATTTACGTTAAATTAAATAAGAAAAGAGGCCAAGTTCATTAAACTTGTGATTGATAGATTGGTATATAACATGCAAACAGGGGCCCGATTGCGAAGGCACGAATGATTTTAAATTTTCGGGCCCCTAAAAATAAGTGAGTTTAATTACGTTGATGATAAGTATAGAGTATATTGAAAAAAAAAAACACTCTAGTCATTGCTTTCAATTTTACGGGCTCCTAGAAAATTTCGGGCCCGAAGTAATTCCCCCTCCACCCCTCTTAACGGGGCTTTATGTACTTAAATTTCTTCAGAGCTTGAGGTTTAAAATTATTAGAGATTTTTAAATAGGCCAACAACATAAACAACTTAAAAAAAAACGAGAACTATTGGATTGAACGCAAAGTCAGATTTTTATTATTATGGATATTATGAATGAAGATATAGTTTCGAATTCAGAAATATTGGAGGCATTGTAAAAAATAAATATGTACATGTTGAGGGTACGTTCATTGATATTTATTCTAAAAATAAAATAAATAAGTTGGCGCAACAGTCCATGAATAACCAGGGCCTAGTGACTTAGAACTCCTAACCATTCCTGTGTGCGACTAATGCTGTCAGAGATGGAAGGGACCTACAGTTTATATCCCGAAAACGAACGGCTAATTTGAAAAAGCAGGATTTGTCAACTCCTCATAAGAGGCAAAAACGTTAGGTGGCACAGGCAGGGATTGAATCCAACACACTAACCATCACGCTACGGGTACTACCAATATTTATTCTATTTTGATTTGAGCTATTATCGATTCCCAAAATGTGTTTGTTCTTTTTACATTGATTTATAACAAAACAAGAAACTCAAAATTATTTAAAATAAATGTACATATATAACAAGACGTTGAAAACAAAGAGAGTATACATTTTTACCATCAATTTCTTTTAGGATTTTAATTTTCTTAACCTTAAAGTAAGCCCATTCGATTAGATGCAAGTCTTTGATTATTTTAAAGAATTCAAGTAGTTGAATGCTAATATCAGTGATTCTTGAACTTCCGCCCTGAAAAAAAGTTTCTCCGAGTATCTATTGTTTGACTAAATTTTTGTACTGTCTTGACTCTTAAGTATTCTTCCTCCATTTGTCCAAATGTTTCCTGTTCTTGCATTCATATTCCGATAAAGATATTCATATCTCTCAAGCAGCTAACAAAATTCAAAATTTTCAAATTCATTTGGACTTCAGACTGATTTCATTCCTAAAGAAGCAAAGAATACAAAATATAAAACAAAAAACAGGCAACATTAATATTTCTTTCTTTATTATGGTTTATACACTTCGGGTCACACGTACAGGCACAAGATTTGTTCGTTTTTTATTTTGCCGATATTTCTTAAACCTTAGATTTTTTGCAAAAACCCAAATGTCGAATGAATGAGGGTGTATTATGTTTATATTGCTAACATTTTTGGATTAAGCTGATAAATTCGAGGTTTATGACGGTTTTTCCGAAGAAGGTCATAAAAAGTACCTGATTTTTTGTAAGCATGAATAGGGAAAAGATCCAAGTTTACCTATAAGACCTTTTAAAGTAAAGAAAATATCAAAAAATCTCATGGTATAGGTAAATATTGGTTTTATTAAATGCATTTAAATATTTTTTAGCATGTGTGCTGTGTAGGTCCACTTCATCAGTGACAACAGTCACTAGGCTCAATAGTCCTATAGCTTTATCTATCAGGTTCATCCAAATCAATTTATTTTCATCTGAAAGGCGCAGGTATGCCAAGCTCAATTCCACCTGTTATGATTTCTTGCAAAATCACTCGAGTTCCTCGATTGTAGTGGATCTACTAGCAACTATCCCATATTCTGCCTTGAATTTACCAATTAAAAGCCTTAAATTTGAAATAGCTCTCACTATCGCAAGAGTTTTCTGAAATAATGTGGTTTTCCTGAATCTTCTTGGTGGTCATTGAGGCTATTTAACCGATGGTTTTGCCGAGATTTCGGTAAGCTTGAATGTGGCCTATTTTATCCTTGGTTAGACCCTTACCTCTGCCCATACTTCTTGATTCTGTCAAATTAATACTCGTACTAAGCTTCCAAACAATCAGAGTATCCTTTTATCTGATTTAAAACACGCTAATCGGTAAGTTTAGATCTCCTTCCTGTTCATGTGACACACAAAAAACAGGTGCTTTTTATGACTTTCTTCGGAAAAACCGTCACAAAACTTGTATCTATCAACTTAATCCACATTCCACATTTGGGGTTTTCAAAACAACTTAAGGTTTTAAGAAATACTTACTTACTTAAGGTGGCGCTACAGTCCGGGCGGACCTGGGCCTCAACCAACAAGCGTCTCCAGCCAGCTCGGTCCTTAGCTAGCTGTCTCCAGTTTCGCACGCCAAGTTGGTTGAGGCCACCTGAGTCGCGGTCTTCCTCTACAGCGCCGTCCCTCGGGATTGGATTCGAAGACCTTCCGGGCTGGAGCGTTGATGTCCATCCGCTCTACATGACCTAGCCATCTAAGCCGTTGGACTTGAATTCTGCTAACTAAGCCAGTGTCACTGTACAGCCCGTACAGTTCGTCGTTATATCTTCTCCTCCATGCGTGCGAGACCAAAAATCACCCGAAGAATTTTTCTCTCGAAGCATCCTAAGACGCTCTCATCTTTCTTTGACAGGGTCCAGGCCTCAGCACCATAAATGAGAACCGGGATGATGAGTGTCTTATGGATGGTAATTTTACACGTTCAATTGCCTTCTAAGTCCAAAGAAGCAGAAATTTGCAAGAGTTATTCTTCGTTTGATTTCAGCGCTGGTGTCGTTGTCTGTGTTAATAGCGGTGCCTAGGTAGACAAAGTCCTTAACTACCTCTAAGTTATAGTTGTTCAGTGTCCTTTTTTGATGACAGCATATACTTGGTCTTGCCCTCATTGACCACTTAACCCATCTTCTTCGCTTCCGTGGTCAATTCAATGCTCAAAAACGCTCCACTGACATCACGCTTTGATCTTCCAATTATGTCAATATCATCTGCGTATCCGAGTAATTGGATGGATCTTTGGAAGATTGTGCCTCTAGTGTTGACGGTTGAGTTTTGCACAATTCTTTCCAGAACGATGTTGAAGAAGTCGCATGACAAAGCATCGCCTTATCTAAAACCTTTTTTGACATCAAATGCATCGGTAAGATCTTTTCCGACCTTGATAGAGCAGCGTGCATTCTCCATCGTCATTCTGCACAAACGGACAAGTTTGACAGGGATGCCAAAACTAGACATTGCTCGGTAGAGCTCTTCCCTATAGATGCTATCATACGCGGCTTAAAAATCGATAAAGAGATATAGGGTCTTTTCCAAGATCTGCCGTAGTGTGAATATTTGGTCGATAGTGGACTTTCCTGGTCTGAAGCCACACTGATAAGGACCAATCAGGTTGTTGACGAACGGCTTCAGACGTACACATAATACGGCAAAGAGGATCTTATACTCAATGTTAAGAAGACTGATGCCTCTGCAGTAGCGCAATTTAGAGCATCTCATTTCTTATGTATCGGGCGGAATTGTTGATCTGCGTTGCCGAGGTTGAGTGGTTCTATGTCCCTTACAGCGGAATTCGGCTGGTCATCGCCGTTATATAATTTGGAGAAGTGGTCTTTCCATATTCTCAACATCGACTACGGTTCTACTACGATGTTCCCCTGATCGTCTTTATAGGCTTCGGTTCGTGGTGGGTACCCTTGGGAGGTTTTTTTTACCTTTTGGTAAAATTCCTGTTGTCACATCCCCCTATCTTCTCGATCGCGCGCTTTTCTGCTCTCTTTTTTTCCATCTAAGAAGCCGGTATTTCTCTCTCTCCTCTTCTGCTCGTAGAGCTCACGAGCAGCTCTGGTCCTTTTGTGCAGCGCCGTTTTGTATGCCTGCTGTTTCGCTTGCCGGCATTCGTCACCAAACCAGGGGTTTCGCTGTGGCGGCCGTGTGAACCATAGCACTTCAGAGGCGGCATCTCTGATGGCTGAAAGGCAATGTTGCCACTGGTTTTCAATGCTTAATGCAGCCAGCGTAGGACTCCTTAAGAGGTTATTAGAGACTCGATCGGAAAAGGACATGGCAGTCTCTTGTGATTGTAGCCGTCTAACGTCGAATCTTCGCACAGTAATTTCTTGTTTTGGCTTGGATCGGGATATCCGTAGCCGTACCTTGGCTACCACGAGGTAGTGGTCCGAGTCAATGTTGGCCTCTCGGAATGTTCGGATATCCTAGATACTGGAGGAGTGTCGTGCGTCGATCGCAATGTGGGCAATCTGGTTGACGGTTGATTGGTATCTCCTCTGTTGGGGCATGCGCGCATATTAGGCTTGATGCGGATTGTCGTGATGCGCTCGCTTACACTGTTGAAACTCAAGACTTTTTGCCTGAGCCTAGTTCCAACAACAAATCCACACCCAAATAGACGCTGTCTTTGTTCTCGGTAGCAGTCGCCGTAGTAGATATCGCAGTCTTTTAGTTTGCGTTTGCCCGGTCCACCCCATCGCACTTCTTGGATGGCTGTAATATCTGCCTTGCAGCACTTTAGGGCTTCCGATAATTGTTCGGCTGCACTTGGTCTGTTAAGGGACCTAACATTCCACGTACATATCCGAAGTTCGTTGTCCTTATATCATTTGCGTGGGTTGTCAATAGTGCATCCGTCCGCATCCGAGGCTTGTTGTTTATTTTTTACGTTGCCAGGAAGTCAACCCGACGGCACAATCCCCAACCTGGAGGGCCAGATCCTTAGTATAACTCCAAGGAAGGGGAGCTGGATAAACCGCTCCTTACAGGCCTGGGCTCCGGATATGTCGAAGAAGCCCTATAAGGTGTTCACTAAGTAGTTCAACCTTACTCGAACTGTAGACTCCACCGTTGATTCCATCTCGAGAATTCGTCCGCTGCCGCCTGAATAAGGAGAGGTGCCTTAGTGGAAACACCTCTCCTCTTGAATGCATATGTCTACCATTTGAACATTTAAGAAATATCGACAAATAAAAAACGAAAACAACTAGTCCCTATTCATGTGGCACGAAGTGTATAATTATCCTCGCTGATTCTTTTTTTATATTAAAAATCAACTTATTTCCAACATAGTTAATATTTAATAATTCGAAAAATGAGGTACAAGAATGAAAAATGTTGCAATAACACATAAGTATTCAACTTAAAATGCGGTATACAAAGCTCTTATATACATTTTTACACAAGCCCCTATGTTTAAAGAGGTTTGAACTTTTGAGTATGTACTTACTTATTTTTAGCAATCAAAGTTCTTCCAGTTGACTATTAAATGAATAATAAAGAAAGGAACATTTTTGCAGACGTGACAACAGCGACAACGATGACAAAAAGATGATGAAAAAGGCTTCTTGTTTTTATGACAAATACAAAAAACAACAACAAATTCCAATACAAGACAAGATTCAGACTTCAGATTAAGAATTGAGATGAAAAGAAGAAAAAGTCGTTTTGATTGATAAGAGCTGATGTTTCGATTTGGGATTGATATCTTACTTCCACTTGATTTCTTAGCTTTAGGAAGGTACCTCCAGAAATGTAAAAAGGGATTTTGAATGCATTGATGTTTTCCAAATGGAACCAGAACACAAAGAGGTTAATGAAATCTAAGAGTTTTTCAGAAAAGATATTAGTTGCGAGTTGAGTGTGGGATTATTTTAATTTGGTGGGAGAAATGCTTCACTAAATTTCTCAAACCTTAGATCTTGGTAAACAAATGAAAAATGCTGGTTTATTCAGAAAATTACATAGTTCATAAGTTCCAGTAGTGAACTAACCTATATTTACTTAAGTCAGCAAATACATCAATAAATAGGTAATCCTTAGAGACAACGTCAAGATCTAAGGGACCTAAAAATAAGTGAATTCTGTTGACTCAGAGTTAAGTCACCAAATTCGTTCCTAAACTATCACCAACAAAATTAGATCTTTGAACTTTATAAAAACACTCTTCTATTTGTTAGCATGAAAAATAGTTTATTTCAATTATTGGACAATAACAATTCAGCAAGATTTTACAAAGCAGCGTATGGCTGATAATCAGGATGATACTGAGGAGCTGCTGAAATGATGTACTGGACTACGGGCAGACCCTGGTTATTGTTGCTAGGATATGCTTCACCTCTAGGTACGATTTGTTGAAGAAGACTGAAGATTATTTGAGCCGGATTAAATACACCTTGTCCACCAGGAATAATTTGACCAACTTGACCGGCACCAGGAAGTTTGCCAATTTGATTAAGCACAGGAAGTATTTGTCCAAAACCACCAGGAAGTTTGCCTATTTGACCTAAAATTGGTACTTTATTTTGCTGCGTGGTACTCGAAGAATCACTTGGGACTTCGGCTTTAGTTGCTTTAACATCTGCAAGTACTTCCTGTCCAACAATGACTTCTGGAACTTTAGGAATATTCGATCCTGAAGCCAAGAATCCATTTTTATCGTCAGCAGTATAGGTTATAGTTTGAGTTTCTCCATTGGCATCAATATAACTATATGCACCACGAACAATTCCATCGGGGGTGCGTTTTTCTTGGCGAGCCTGGTATCCACCATTGTATCCAAAATGGTAGCCACCATTTTCATCGGTGGTTGAAAAATCTTGTTCCAATAAAGGACCAGCACAACATGCTGCCAAAAATGATAGAAATACAACAGCTGATATAGTCTTCATAATGTAATATTAGTTGAGGTACTGTTTAATAAGTTTTGGAAAAATTGACTTTGTTAATGTTGCTACAGAAGACGATCGACTGATATTAATTTAAATATTAACATGGTATTTATAGTTATTTCTAATTAATGGTTTACATTTTTTCACGAATAAGTACCAGTTTGGTAATTAGGGAATGGCAAGAATGTATACGAGTATGATTACTTCTAATCGAAAACATGTTCCTAACTTTGTCCCTTCGGCAAGTTATTGATAGCACAAAGTTGTTATATGATAGCATTTTTTATAAACAATGACGACCTAGTATTTTGACTTTAAGATTTACTTGTCACTTTCCAACTGTATTATTTTTAAAAGGTATTTTCAATCTATCTAAGAGAACCTTTAATATTTTTAATAAGTGAGAAATATGGTGTTTGAAAAGTTAGATAAGAAAGAGGTAAAAGCTGGTATCATAGGTTGATTGAATGTGATACCTTCAAAAACTAATTTTTGAAGTTTAATATTGATTGCTTAATTATCATGCTGTTTTGTAACATAAAGCTCAATTTGTCGGTTGTAAGTTGGTAACAACTGGCAACCATGTATGTAGCCAAGCTATAAAAGACGTTTAGCATTGCATGTTAAAGAGTCTTAAAACTCAAAAAATGTGTATACAGGTTTAACTTTAAATTCACACTGAAAAAAAGAAAACAAAGTACAATTACTTGACAAAGTCTTGAGATCATTTTGGGTTGATCGGTTTGTAGGAATGTAAAAGAAACGTTCTTATTTTCTCTTGGATAGACTTTTAAGACTTGAATTTTTCAAGAAATTGGCCGTAAATGTTTCGCTTTGTAATCTGTTACAAAATTTAACAGAAGCTACTTAAATCGTTGCGTATCGGGTCATTCATTTTTCAATTGTCATTAAGTGTAAACAAATGTTTCTGGCACACTGCAATTTGTTTGAGGTAAATTTTAACAACTTTTTTGCAAAGTTCGGGTGGTATTTTAGCCATATCTTAAAAAAAGTTGGTTTACTCGCAAAAGAACGATATCAAGATATTTAACGTTGGTTTAAGGTTGCACCTTTAAAAGGTGTCGGTGCACATTGGTTTTGAATTCTTAAATATTGCAATAACTAAGAAAGATAGAGTGTGGTAAGGCATTCCACACAGGCGTAATAATGCTGAAGAATGAATGCCATTACTTGAAAGAACGATTGAAGTTGGAATCGAGGGTATACTCATGAGCATTCTTAAAAGCGCCAGTATTACGGAGAATTGCAACTGGCTATTTCTTTAAAACATAAACCGTTATCAATATCAATATAAATGCTCTACATTCAATACTGTTCAAGAGGTTTAAGTAAGTTGCAGGAGCACCAGCTCAGAGATGGAAGTTATACTTAATCAGAAGGGGAGACAAATTTAATTACTTTCATCGCTTTAGGAAACCGAAACACCTTGCTCAATTTTTGACGATATCCCGTATGTGATCGTTTCACAAGAGGTAGTTGTTGGCACACATACTGAGAATATTGTGATGTTCAATTTGTATGTTAAGAGTATCGGATAAAAAGCTGCAGATAAGAGATCATTAATAAAAATGAGAAAAAGCGTTTGAGATAGAACTGAGCCACACCATCATTTTCATGATTTTAAATAACAATGTCAAAAACAATATTTCATCTTCAAAACGTCCCATAGCAAGGGACTTTTAGCAACTATATAATTCAAAGCAGCTCTATGTAGATCGGATTATATAGAGTCTCGATTTATTCGAGAAAATATGCGTCAATACAAGGTGTAATGGTCATCTTCTGATGAGCCCAATCATTACATCGGGGCGAAACGCATATATGAACAACACCTATGCTGGTTTATTTTTATTTTCATTTTCATGATTTTAAATAAAAATTTCATTTTCATGATTTTAAATCATATTTATCTTCGAAGAAATATACAGTCAAATATTCTGCTGCAAATTTTGTTCACTTACATCAGACTCAATCGAATGAGAAATTTACCTAATAGCTGAAGAAGATGTTGTTTGAAAAATCGGCCTTTAACTGTGGCATAATTTGAACTTTTTAAAGATGCAGATGAAAATATATTCGCAACTATAAGCAAAATTCTGCATCTGCTAGCAACAGATATATTTTTAACTTAGTGTGTATCTCGATAATGCACAAGCTTTACGGTTTCAGTACCGCTTCTACTCTCCTTACAATTCTTCACAACTCAAGTAGTCGGGCGATAATTGTGACTTTCAAATCACCAACTTTGGAGTAAGTTTTAATAATTGTTATCGCGTTTTCGACACAATTTCTTGTACAGATAACAATGCAGAAAGATGCAGAAAGAACTTTCAAAAAAATTGATTGGTTCCGAATTGGTAGTTTTGTTTTTTAAATAAAAACCTCCCATCCCGTCTGTTGATTCTTCTTGCTTAAAAGTTTGTCTATATGTACTAGTATCAATTTTTACCAAATTTGCGTACTATTTTTTGTAGATTTTATTTTTTATGAAAAAACGGACCAATGGATTTTTATGTAAAAATTACTGAATATCGAAAACAATATTTGCTGTGAAATAAAATAAGGTTGGGTTAGGTTGGAGTGGCTGTCCAGATGTCATTGACGCACTTAGACTTCAAGGGTCCATTGTGATACCACTAATGAGGTTACTCATGGGAGAGTAATGAATTTAAACAAACCATTTTGTACTTTTAATAAAGTTAGAGAGACGTTTTGTGTCAATCGTTGCCAGTTCACTGGAAGAAGATTACCGAGAAAGTTATTCCTTTTAATGGATAGTGCTGGACATGTACATAGAAGGTGTTGGACCGTTTCCTCTTCCTCCTCGTCCATGCAGCTTCTACAGAAGTCCCCTAGCCTCAGAGCATGTCTTCCTATGAGGCAGTGTCCCGTTATCACCCCAATTGTAGAGCTTATACTTTGTCTGCTCAGTGATATCAAGCCTTTTGACCGTTTTAAGTCAATACTTGACCATATTTGCTTGGTTGCTAGGCAGGTGGTACTTTGTGACCATCTAGCATTTGTTGTTTCTAGAGGATATTGCTTGACAAGATATTTGCATGTAGCAAGTGGTGTTCCAATGTTATGTTTTTGTCTAACATGAGGCAGAAGTGTTCCGTTTTTGGCGAGCTCATCGGCTTTTCCCGGAATGTCTCTGTGGCCCGGCACCCAAATGAGGTTAATGTTAAACTGTTCCGTCATCTCATTCAGAGATGATCGACAATCGTGGACTATTTGAGAGTTTGTGGAGACAGACTCGAGAGATTTAAGAGTCGCTTGGCTTGGCTGTTCGAGAAGATTCGTATATCCTTGCAAGTTACAACGTTTTCTTTGAGCCAGGATAGTTCTTCTTTAATCGCCATTACTTCTGCCTGGAATACACTACATTGATTGGGAAGTCTATAGGATAGACTGAGATTCAGTTGTTCTGAAAAGATACCACTTCCAACTCTGTAATCGGTCTTTGAACCGTCAGTATAGAAGTGTACCGCATCGTCTTCCAGGGGTCTCTCTTCTTCCCAGGAGGATCTTGAAGGGATGGACTCATGAAAGCTTCTACCGAATACCATTTTTGGGGTGGTATAGTCTAAGCGATCTGGGATATGTAGTATGTCTAGTATTGTTACTGGTCCATTGAGAGGTGGCTCTAAGCTTTACCCATGAGTTGGCAGCAATCTTTTTGGAGAAGATGTCAAGTGGTGTTAGGTTTAAAAGCATTGCCAGTGCTGCGGTTGGTGTTGAGTGAAGTGCTCCTGTGATGCGCATACCTGCTGACCGCTGGATTTTGATGAGCTTATTTAGATTTACCATCTTGTCCAGTGCGGTCCACCATACCACAGCTCCATAAATGAGTATCGGTTTGATTACCGAAGTGTATAGCCAGTGGGTTGTTTTTGGGGAGAAGCCACATTTTGATCCTATAGCCTTTTTACAAGTAAAAAGAGCTACAGTAGCCTTTTTTACTCTTTCATCAATATTTGCCTTCCAATTTAGTTTTTTGTCTAAAATGAGGCCCAAATATTTAGCTTGGTCGGAAAAGCTTAATGGTATTCCTCTAATCTTGGGTGGGCTAATCTGAGGATTTTTATATCTTCTCGAAAAGAGTATTAATTCTGTTTTGTGTGGGTTGACTTCCAATCCATATTGCTTAGCCCATTTAGTTAGACTGTTTAGGGCATTTTGTAGGAGTTCCGAGAGAACTTGGGGGTGCTTCCCAGATACGGATATTGCAACGTCGTCAGCATAGTCAATCACCTTGAAACCCTCTGCTTCCAATGCTGTAAGTAGGTCGTTTACTACCATGTTCCATAAAAGAGGCGAAAGGACTCCACCTTGGGGAGTGCCTCGATTCACCGATCTGGTGGTAGTAAAACTTCTCAAGTTAGAAATTTTTGTCCTGCTTTTGAGCATGAGACTTATAAAATCTATGAGTGATTTCTCTAATTTCAGCTTATCCATTGCTGTTGTGATCGCCTGGTATTTGACGTTGTTGAAAGCTCCTTCAATATCTAGGAACGCTACCAGGTTATATTCTTTGTACTCAAGGGAATGTTCAATAGTACGTACCAGCGAGTGAAGTGCTGATTCTACTGATTTTCCCTTAGAGTAAGCATGTTGAGCTTTGGAAATGAGACATGGTTTTAAGTTATGTCTGATCTAAATTTCAATCAATCTTTCCAAGGTTTTAAGAAGAAATGATGATAGGCTATTTGGTCGTAGATCTTTAGGGTTCACGTGTTAAAGCTATTTGAGTCAAAAGTAATTTTTTACCAAGTTTTAGTATTGTTTTTTTTTTAGATCTTAATATTTGTAGAAAAACTGTCAATTCGATTTTTTTTAAATTTAATCGAATGTTAAAAAAAAAATTTCTTATAGAATAAAATTAGTTTGAAGCCAACATTTTAAATTTTTAAAAAGATATTTGAGTCAAAAATCAATTTTTACCAACTTTTGTTAATTTTTTTTTTTAGGTTTTTAATTTTTTGTACAAAAACTGTCAATTCGATTTTTCTCAAAATTTTATAAGATGTCAAAAACATTATTCTTCGTTGCACAAAGTTGTTTTGGAGGTGAAATCATATTTTAGTCGAAAAATTTTAGAGGTGACAAATTTGTTTGTTCAGTTTTTTGATTTATAAAAAAACCATTTAATAGATCACGTCACAGTATATTATATAAAAATTAATTCAAGTCTCTAGCGTTTTTGGTTCGTAAGATATTTAAGGTTAACCAAAATTTTCACCTTTTTTCAAACTGTTATGGTAAAAAACCACCACGCAATTTTCTTGAGAGCCCTTTCTGCATTTTTCTTCTTTATTATCTGTATAACAAAATTTATTTGAAATCGATATCTCTTCTTGTTCTTGAGCTATGGACGATGAATAAACGTCACGAACGTACGGACGTACGGACCTACGAACGTACATACTTTCTTTTATTTCGACTCTAGGGGCGTTGAAACGGCGAGAAATGTCAAAATTTTCAATTTGAAAAATCGGACCCATTACATTAACTTCTTATGGGAAGTTAATAAATACTCAAAATTGGAAAACATTAATTTTCGCCTCAAATATCTTTTCAAAATTTAAAAATATTGACTTCAAACTTATTATCTCACAAAAAATATTGTATTTCAATATAAAAATATGTAAATCCAACAGTCAGTTTTTTGATTAAAAATTAAAGTCTATAAAAAATAGTACGCAAAATTATTAAAAATTGATGGTCGGTTTTCGAGATCTCGTGAAAAATTGAAGGTATTTACTTCAAATTATTTTTTTTTATCTAATTTGTGTTTGTTTATATAAGAAATAAAAACTTTTAAGAACTAACTAGAACGACTAAAAATCTCGTTAACTAAAATAGATTTTCATCATATGCAAAATATTGTTGGTAATTTAATTTTTAACTTCTCATAGGAAGTTATTCTAATGGGTCCAATTTGTCAAATTGAAAATTTTGATTTTTCTCGACGTTTCAAGGTCCCTAGAGTTGAAATAAAAGATTTTTAATTTTTGAAAAGCTATTTAAGTCGTAAGTAAAATTTTACCAAGTTTTGGTATAGTTTTTTTTTTTTTTTTTTGAGTTTTATTTTTTGTAAAAAAAACAGTCAAATTTTATCGAATGTTGAAAACAATATTTCTTATAAGATAAAATAAGTTTGAAGCCAAAATTTCAAGTTTTTGAAAAGATATTTGAGTCGATATTCAATTTTTACCAACTTTGAGTAATGTTTTTTTAGATTTTTATTTTTTTATAAAAAAAAATCTGTCAATTCGATTTTTCTTAAAATTTTATCAGATGTCTAAAACATTATTCTTCGTTGCACAAAATTGTTTTGGAGATGAAATCATATTTTAGTCGTAAGATTTTGGAGGTGACAATTTTTTTTTTCATTTTTTTTTTATTTATAAAAAAACCGTTAAATGGAAATTTTTCAAAAAATATATTTCTTTGATATCATGTTACAATATATGTATTGTATAAAATTTAATTCAAGTCTCAAGTGTTTTTGGTTCGTGAGGTATTTAAGGTTAACCAAAATGTTCACCTTTTTTTAAACTGCTATGGTAAAAAACCTTCCCACGCAATTTTCTTGAAAGCCCTTTGTGCATTTTTCTTCTTTATTATCTGTGTAACAAAATTTATTTTAAGTCGATATCTCTTCTGGTTCTTGAGTTATAGATACGGTGACCATATTTTGCGGGACAAAATAATGAACACTACCTCAAAAATAAAAAATGTTGTCCAGTTTTCAATTTTTTTATATTTCATTGAGTAATAGTAAATAAATATAAAATAACATAAATAAATTAATAAATATAGTATAGTTAAGTATGTTTTTAAAATAAACAAAAGAGGAACTTTCATCGATAATCAACAAAACAAACATAAAGAAAACGCAGATTCTTTCAGTCTCTAACTTATTAACAAACAAACATATGTAAACAAAACCTTAAATAAACTCTTTTTATCATATTTGCTAGCAACTTTGACATCGATTTACAACACATAAATAAATTCTGGCTTTCCTTTTAATAATTCTTAGATTCAATGCAATTTAATTTGCAAAATAAAATTCATTGTTTCAATTCTCATATTTTTTTTCGTTTGTCCATACTTCGTTTTAAAATTGATAAAACTCTCTCTTTAGGGGCATTAGATACAGGAAGCTATAAACAAATCTCAATGATTTTTGAAATGTTTTCATATTGTATCATTTTTTTATTGAAAAACTTGAAAATTTCGACCCTTTTATCTTAGCAATTTTTTCTGAAAAAACATAATTTTTACATATGAAAACTAGTTGAAAACGTCAGTGTTATTAAATGACATATTGCTTCTATTTTTCATAATATACACTAAACTTAACTCTACTTTATACTTTGTCCCAGAAAATAGCTTAATCCTTGCCATTCATATATTTTTGTAGTGAAGGATTTTTCAACAATTCAATAACTCCAACAGTCGGATTGCACTCTCAAAATTAGTTTTGGAAAATGCCATAACTAGTCCAAATCTAAAAACGATGAGTTTTATTCACACTCACTGAAAGTTATTTTTACCATTGTCATGGTCAGTAAAACTCAATGGTGAAATTAATTTCTAGTGTGAAAGTCATCCTGTGCGCAAGTGAAAGAGTATTAGAAAGAGAAAGACTACGAATTATGATGTAAGGGTACGTTTTTATTAAACATTTAATGGTTTCATGCTTGGGCTTTCCTTAAAGAAAAAAGTCATAAAATAATGAACAAATAATGAACAATTTCTAAAATAATGAACAGTTTTATGTTTTCCTACACACAATAATTCATAATGTACATTTTCTTCAAATAATGAACTGTTCATTATAGTAATGAACGGATGGCCACCTTAGCTATAGACGACAGAAAAAACGTCGGGAACGTACGTACATATATTGTAACGTGATACCAAACAAGTATATTTAAACAAAATCCAATTAACGGTTTTTTATAAATCAAAAAAAAACTGATAAAAAAAATTGTCACCTCGAAAATTTTACGAACACAAAATGATCTTATCTCCAAAACAATTTTGTACAGCCAAAAATAACATTTTTAACATTTAGAAATTTTTTTTTACAAAAATCGAATTGACAGTTTTTTTTACAAAAAAAAAAAGACTTAAAAGAAAATTTATAACAAAAGTTAGCAAAAATTGATGTTCGACTCAAATATCTTTTCAAAACTTTGAGATATTAGTTTTAAACTACTTTTATCTTAAAAAGAACATTGTTGTCAACAATTACTAGAAAAATCAGTTTTTTTTTACAAAAACTGAAAAACCCAATACTTGGTAAAAAATTTACTTCCGAATAAAATAGCTTTTTCAAAAATTAAAAATATTATCTTCAATTTTTTTTATTTCACAGAACTAAAAACTATTCAGTAGTTGTTTTTTTTAAATCAAACAATCCGTTTTTTTTTATAAAAATAAAATCTATAAGAAATAGTACGCAAATTTCGTAAAAATTGATGATCGGTACTTGATATCTCTCAAATTAATTGCATTCATCCAATTTATAAAAATTTTAAAAATGCTACTAAAATTGGTAAAAATTCGTTTTCGATTAAAAATCCATTTAACAAAACTGGATTTTCAAACTAAACTACTTCTTTATATTAAAAATATTGTTGGTAATTTTAAAATTTACAAACTTTTAAGCAAGACAAATTGACAGACGGGATGGGAAGTTATCAGTCTGGGTCGCATCCCAGCCTCTTTTTATATTACATTTTGATACTCAAAGCCCTTAACAAAAATTAATAACTCTGTTGGTACTAACATGCGTTTGTTCTATCCTTATTTCTTGCAACTAACTGAGGTAATTAATATAATTCATTACTTGTTTCGGATATTAATATTGTTAGTCACTTATTGTCTTCCGCATTCATCATCTAATCAAAAGTAAAAAGAAAAACTCTACAGGGGTTATCATCATATAAGAACAATGATACACAAGCTCTTAATATTATAAACGTGATCTCTATTTATTTGTAGACGTACATATGTACACAAAACAATATCACAAGTCGATTATTATTCATCAAATTGATTCCATTAATACTGGTGGCGGCACCAAGTTGATTGAATCAATATTTATTAATGGCTCGAGTATAAAGCACAACACGATATCTCTTATGTTCGGGAATTAATAGCCGAATGGTGTTTCTGTAATAAAGAAATTAATAATATATCCTTGGAATGTCTCTTCCTTCTTTATAACTTCCTACATATAAATATTACACGAAGACCATACCAAAGAAAAGGGTTTTCCAATAATAGTCATGTGTAGGCTAAGGTTTAAACAGTCCATAAAGATATCATGCTGTTTTATTGGTTTGTATAATTTTATGGTTTTTTGTTTATTTTGCAACTAAAGCCAAAAAAACAACAAACAAACAAAACTTAAGCAATGTTTTACACATAATTTTATTAATATGATTCCTCTAAGTTTAATAATAACTAATTTTACAACCAATCAATCTATATACTTGTTTTATTGGATTTTGAGGACCTATCCATTTTTATTGAAAAATAAAAACATGTAAATATTGGTGTCCACCATTATTAAATAACTTCTAAAAACCTCCATCTCAAATGCTCCTTGGAGCAGTTTTTCGTTCTGTTTTTATATGAAGGTACAGCTATACAGGTTCTATCTTTCATAGTTGTTTAACGTCCCCAAGCAAGTTTGCTCCAACAGACGTCGATAAAACATAAAAGTCTTTTTAGTCTTTTCTTTCCAGTGTCTTCCAGCCAGAACTTACAATTTTAAGAGCTCTCATTTTCAGTCGTCATTTTATCAGTCTGACATTTTTTTTGGAATTTTTCAACTTTTATGTACGTTAATCTGTATGTCCTGTCCTGATAGTCCTTATGAACTTAGTATGTGGCACCTATCCAGGATCTATCTTTATTTTCCATCATCAAATAAGGTCTTGAAGACAAGAACCTATTTCGAAAGGAGCAGATTACCAAAACTCTTTTAATTCTTCACTTCTCTTTGTTTCGTTGTTTCTTTTGTTTATTATTTTCCAGGATTTTCTCGCTGTGAAGGAAAACCATTCTCGTATTGGAAAAAAAAAACAGTTACGAAATTTAATGCTTTTCATTTTTAAGACTTCTTTTAAGAAAAATTGACATGAAACTGAAACATTTTTTAGCTATCGGAGCTAAAAACAAAAGGAAACTTCAAACTTAAAGGTCTTTTACATAATACTCATAAAAGTATTCAATCAGTTTTCTTATATATAAATAAATATAAACATTTAAAGTAGTGCACGCACAATTTCGCAGCTAAAATACAAAAACAAAAAATAAACCTTTTCAAGTTCCTTTGGGAAATACTTTTGACCCATTTTTATAGATACGGGGATTTCTATTTTCAACGAAATGGGGTTGAAAAATACTTTACTCGTAGCTCTTCAAGGATTGATGAACAACATATTCATCCAGAGCTTTATCATCTATCTCGGGGTTTGAAGTTCCCTTAGAAATCATAGTAAAAGCTTCTTTTTTTATGTAATATGGTATAACCATATTAAAAAGAAGGTTTATTTTTTCTGTGACTGTTTCAGCAAAATATCCATAAAGGATGTTCTGAAATTTACTTGAAGATCTGTTTAAAATAATATTACTTCATATAATATTCGATAAATTTTAAGAAGATATTCACCTGTCTTACAAAGATCTGACAGAAAAGCTGAACCATTTATGCTAAAACGGTTATCAACACAAACTGTTTTAAAAATAAGTTTTGTTCTTGTAACGAATATTTTTAAACTGGCATTTTTCAAACTTTAACAAATATTAAGTCCGAAATGTGTTTTTCAAAACTTTGAAAGTATCAACTTCAAGGTTTTCTTAAAACTTCATAAGGAGTCATAACTAATGAGAAGTTCCAGAAAAGAAGAAGTAGAGAAAATGTATACTTTCCAAAATCATCATACAATTTATTGTTAAGCGATATTTTTACTTTTAACTTAGCTTTAAAAACATAGTATTTGGTGGTTTTAACATTTTTAAGAAGGAATATTAATTTCAAATAGGAAGTTATTGTAATCGGTCCGATTAGTCGAATTGAACATTTTGACATTTCTCGTGGTTTCAAAGTCCCAAGAGTCGAAATAAAAGATTTTACGTACGTTCCAGAAGTTTTCGTCGTCCATAGTTCATGAACCAGTAAAGATATCGACTTCAAAAACAGATAATAATTCAGAAAGGACAACAAAATTGAGTGGGTGGTTTTTAACCAAAGTAATTTAAAAAAAGATGAAAATCGAAATTGACAGTTTTTTTAAATAATACAAAATAAAATTGATTTTCAACTCAAATATCTTTTCAAAAATTTGAGATTATGGCTTGAAACTAATTTAAACTTATAAGAAATATTGTTTTCAACATTCGATACAAATTTAAGAAAAATCAAAAACTTAGTTAAGGTGGCGCTACAGTCCTGTGTGAACTAGGGCCTCACCCAACAAACTTCTCCATCTAGCTCGGTCCCTAGCTAGATTTCTATAGTTTCGCGCTCCAAGTTGGGTGAGGTCACTTTCCACCTTTGCGCGCCACCTGATCCGCGGTCTTCCTCTACTGCGCTGTCCTGTGGGTTTGGATTCGAAGACTTTCCGGGCCGGAGCATTGGTTTCCATGCGCTCTACGTGACCCAGCCATCTTAGTCGTTGGACTTTTACCCTTCTGGCTAAGTCTAGGTCGCTGTACAGCCCGTAGAGCTCGTCGTTCCATCTTCTTCTCCACTCCCCTTCGATGCATACGGGACCGTAGATCACACGAAGAACTTTTCTCTCGAAGCGACCCAAGGTGCTTTCATCCGCTTTTGTCATAGTCCATGCTTCTGCACCGTATAGCAAGACGGGGATGATAAGGGTCTTATATAGCAACACTTTGGTCCTTCGAGAGAGCACTTTACCACGCAATTGAATTCTTAGTCCAAAGAAACAGCGGTTAGCAAGAGTTATTCTGCGTTTGATCTCTGCGCTGTTGTTGTTTTCTGCGTTTACAGCGGAGTCTAGGTGGACGAAGTCCTTGACTACCTCAAAGTTACGTCTGTCGATGGTGATGTTTTGACAGACACGTCGGTGTTGTATGTCCTTTCTAGACGACAGCATGTACTTTGTTTTGCCCTCATTAACCGTTAAACCCATTTTTGCCGCCTCTATCTTAATACTCACAAAAGTCCCATTGACATCACGCTGAGTTCTTCCGATTATGTCAATGTCATCAGCATATGCTACTAATTGGACAGACTTTTGAAAGATAGTGAATCTAGTTTTGACGTGTGAATTCTGCACTATTCTTTCAAGCACGATGTTAAAAAAATCACATGACAGCGCATCACCTTGTCTATAGCCTTTTTTGACATCGAAAGGTTTTGTTAAGTTGTTTCCAACCTTAAGGTAGCAGCGTGGCAGGGATGCCAAAACTAGACATGGCTCTATACAGCTCGTCCATGTAGATGCTGTCATATGCGGCCTTGAAATCGATGAAAAGGTGGTGGGTGTCGATTTGGTGTTCTTGGGTTTTTTATAGGATCTGCCGTAATGTGAATATTTTATCAACTGTGGACTTTCCTGGTCTAAATCCACATTGATAAGGAACTATGGCTTTAGACTTTCACATCTTACAGCAGAGAAGATTTTATAGGCGATATTAAGTATACTGATTCCTTTATAGTTGGTGCAGTTAAGGTGGTCTCCTTTTTTTAGGATCGGGCAAACAATACTGATGTCCATTCATCAGGCATGTTTTCTTCCGACCATATCTTACAGATAAGTTGGTGCATGCTCCTTACCAGCTTATCCCCAGCTGCTTTAAAGAGCTCGGCATTCAAGCCATCGGCTCCAGCGTCTTTATTAGACTTCAACTTAGATATGGAAATCTTAACTTCGTCTAAGTCGGGAGGACAGGATTGTTGGCTTTCCTCGTCTATGTTGATTGTTGGATCATCCTGACTGACAGCGGAATACAGTTCGTCGTCGGTGTTATACAGTCTGCAGAAGTGGTCCTTTCATATCCTCAGCAATGACTGTGGTTCCACTATGATAATTAAACTTTAGTCTTTGCAGCCTTCGGTTCTAGGTTTATGTACCTGTGATTTTCGTTTAACCTGTTCATAAAACTTCCGAACTTCATTCCTGCTTTTAAACCTCTCAACATTTTCGACTGCACGCTTCTCATGCCCTTTCTTTTTCCTTCTGAGAAGTCGGCGTTCCCCTCGCTTTTTCCTTGTTGGTGGCTGTTTGAAACCCAGCACTTCAGAGGCGGCTTCTCTGATTGCATCTTGGCAATGTTGCCACTGGTTTTCGATACATTTTGTTGGCGACAGAGAACTTCGAGAGATGTTAATTGTAACTTGGTCGGAAAAGGATTTGGCGATCTTTGGCGATTGTAGCTGTTCGACAATGTACCTTCTCCCATCACCTCCCTATTTTGCCTTGAGTCTGGAAATCCGAAGTGCTACCTTGGCTACAACGAGGTGGTGATCCGAGTCGATGTTAGCTACTCGGAAAGTTCGTACATCCATGATGCTGGAAGCGTGTCTGGCGTCGATCGCAATGTGGTCAATCTGGTTGACTGTAGATTGATCTGGAGAACTCCAAGTTCCTTTGTATTTGTTGAGGTGTGAAACGCCCAGCAGCTAAATCTATGAGCCTGAATCCGTTGTCGGAAGTGTTGTCGTGCATGCTGTTTTTCCCGATTATTCCACCAAAAATGTCTTCCCTACCTAGCTTGGCATTAAAATCGCCCAGGACTATTTTAATATCGTAGCTAGGACACTGCTCATATGTTTTGTCTAAGAGCTCGAAGAACATATCTTTGGTGTTGTCGTCTTTCTCTTCTGTGGGGGCGTGCGCGCATATCAGGCTAATGTTGCCGAATTTAGCCTTGATGCGTATGGTCATGAGGCGCTCATTGATGCACCTATAGCTCAAGACTTCTTGCCTAAGTCTGGCTCCAATGACGAAGCCGAATCCAAATAAGCGCTGTTGGTTTCGTGGTAGCAGTCACCATAGTAAATATCGCAGTTGTTTATCCTCTTTTTGCCCGGCCCATCCCATCGTATTTCCTGGATGTCGGTGATGTCTGCTTTATAGCGTTCTAGGGCCTCCGCTAATTCTTTCGCCGCACGTGGTCTGTTAAGGGTCCCAACATTCCACGTGCATATCCGAAGTTCGTTGTCCTTACTTCGTTTGCGTAGGTTGTCAACAGTAAATCCGTCCGTACCCGAGGCTTGTTGGTGCTTCGCAACTATGAGAAAAATCGAATAGACAGTTTCTAAGAAATAATTTTTTTTAAGAAATGCTGCTAAAACTAGTAAAAGTTGCTTTTTGACTACAACTCTTTAACAAAAATAGGTTTTGAAATCAAAATTTTGTTACATGCAAGATATTGTTAGTCATTTTTAGATTTTTAAGAATAATTCAACTGAAAACTTTTTTAACAAAACACCAAAACCTACAAACTTTTAAACAAGACAAAACGACATGCGGAATGGGATGTTATCAGTGTGGGTCGAGCCCAGCATCTTTTTTTACAAACCTGACGTGAAAGAAAAATTCAAAGGCGAGATTCTAATTAAGGGAATCTTAATCATTTTAAAAAATAATGTTGGTCAGGAAAAAACGTTATTTTGCCCACCAGTGAAATTTAACCCATCCTAAATTTTTTCTTTAATTTATATTTATGAAAAATATTCAGAGTTTAATAATCAATATCTTTAATTAATTTCAAGCTTTGGAACAATAATGGCTGAATCACAAACACGCTTCAGCTTTGGCTTTGCCTGACGTTTACGAGTTCAGCCATAGGAATTCAATGCGTGCTATCACAATGAAGCTTCGACCCCACGTTTCGTTTGACAATCGTAAGGAAAAGAACGTAATGTAACGTAATATGACTCCAAACGGAAGCTCTAGTCAACAAACAAAATATTTGCTCTTTGGAGGGATGAAAGTATAGAAATGTCATTCAAAGGAAGGCACACCGTAACGCAGACGAAGCCTAAGCTGAAGCGTGTTTGTGATTCAGCCATAAGTCATTAAAAACTTTACAACTTCAAAAGCTTATATTTAACTGTCATTAAATTCTCTTTTGCTCTAGTGACAAAATAACAGAAATTAATTCAATTTGTAACACCCTTTATTACACCCATACACTTATAAGAATATTTTTTAAATCATGGAGTTTTTACTCCGGCATGTTTTTACTTCGCACTTTATGAGAATAAATAGGGCAAAGAGTCTAATTCAGAAAAGGTGCAGAAACATATGCTTTATAGCACAAACAAACGCGTTTAAAAAAATGCCATGGGAAAATAAAAGGTTGGAAATTGTTTATAACGTTTGCTCAAGTTGTTGCAGTTGCAAAGTAGATTTGCAGGTGAGTTACACATTTTTATAAACAATAAGTCTCACATATTCAATTGTTTTGAATTATAAATCTGATAAAATATAGTTTCGACACTTGCAGTCGGATTCCATTCTAAGGGGATGGACTTTTAAGCTTTCAATTTCCTAAAAAAGGTGTAATTTGTTAGTGAGTGAGTCAAACCTTTTGAAGCAACAATATTGTGATTGCGCTATCTAGTGGCTTACCACTCTAAAGGTATGTTAGTGGATGTCGTACAGTTAACACAGAAGAAAATTTGGCTACTGCCAAAAGGTCTTAACTTATTCGTTAACAAGATCCAATTGGCTCACCAATTGATGGCTCATGGCTTTGTTCTCAATACGTAGTATGTGCATAAAAGCAACTTAAATTGGAGAACGTTTTTGTCAGAAAAGTTAACTTTTATATAACGAAACAAAGCAACAGTGGTGGCAGCGAACTTTCGTTGGGGAAGGTCCCCTGTGTGTTGTGCGTCCGTTGCCCATGCGCGTCTTGTTCGAGTCTTGTGCCTAATCGTGATATCTGTCTAGTTGTTTTCCGTATATTTTAAATGTTAACAAAAAAAAAAACAAATAATCAATAACAAAATGAAACAAGAAAAAGTATCAAATTGCATTGTGTTTAATAATTAATGCAATTGATACACAGACTACGTCATCGTTGATAGCAGATTGTTGACAACGAAAATTTTAGTGTTTTGCATTAACAGGGCCGGATTCGATTTTGTTATTACTAAGGCACAACACTAGTAGTGGCGTGTATCGAATAGCGTTCTGTGGTTGAACTCAGTAATATTTTTTTATAGTCTTCGGCTGTTTTGGTTTTTTTTATTCTTTTATTTACAATGGTTGGAGGTCGAGCAGAAAACACCCTTGACTTGTTTCTTACCTCTGACCCTGATAAGTACACTTTTAGTGTTCTATCTCCTCTAGGCATATCTGACCATTGTGATATATCAGCAAATTTCTCGTGTAAAAACTCTCCAGTTAAATAAAGAGCTCCTAAGAGAACCGTTTGGCAAAACGAGAAAGCCAACTGAAACGGTTTCAATAATTACTTCAGGATCTTTAACTGGTCACTATGCTTTCTCGATAGTGACGCTGACACCAGCGCTGATATGATCACAAGTTTGATTCTCCTTGGAATGAGAACTTTTATCCCGAATAGGGTTAAAATCAGCAGACCTAAGGAAAACGCATGGTTCGACGCGAGCTGGATCAAGAAGATAAGTTTCCGTTGTTTTAAAGCCAATCCAACTGATTAAAACCGGAATAAGTTCAACCAAGCCAGGAAGACCTGCAACGCCAATATTCGACGGACCAAATTTTTACATAACCAAAAATTACGGCAAAAAATACTGCAATGTCCCAAAGGAAGTAAAAATGTTTGGTCATTTGTAAAAGACATGAGGAATTCTTCCTCTTCCTCGGTTCCTACAGATGAAAAGAAAGCAAATCTCTTTGCTAAGCAGTTCGCCGCAAATTCAACGCTGCCAGTGAGTGTTATGACTCCGCCTGTACTTGATCGAGTTAATGATTCTATGGGGCAAATCTTTTTTAGCACTCGTACTGTAGCAAGAGTCCTAAAAGATCTTAACATACACAAATCTGCTGGTCCGGATGGTATCCCTGCTATTGTTCTGAAGAGGTGTTCTTCATCGCTGGCAAAACCACTGCGTAAGCTTTTTCATCTGTCCTACTCCAAAAGACTCGTTCCGAGCGGATTGAAAACCGCATTTGTCCAGTGTCTAATTACCGACCGATTGCACTTACTTCCCTTCTTTCCAAGGTCATGGAAACGCTGAATAATTATCAGCTCAAGAAATATCTCGAAGATCGAAAGCTTCTTAATGACCGACATTAGGGCTTTCGTAGCAATAGGTCCACTGGTGTTCTCATGGTTTATATCACTGAACAGTGGAACAAATCTTTACATAGTTTTGGAGAAAGTATGATTATTGCACTTGATATTTCAAAAGCATTTGATAGGGTTTGGCATCAGGCTCTCTTATCGAAAATGCGTGCTTTCGGTTTTCATTGGATTAGTAATTACCTTTCGAATCGTTCAATACAAGTTGTATTGAATGGGTTCAAGTCTGAAAACCACAAAATAAATGCTGGTGTGCCCCAGGGCTCTGTTTTTTCTCCAACACTCTTTCTCTTTTTTATTAATGATCTCCTGTCTGCAACATCTAATCCAATACATTGTTTCGCTGACGATAATACTCTTAGTTTTTCATATTCGTTTTCCGATTCACACCCCTCTTCTTCGGATGTGGAACTGCAACGACAAAATATGATAAGCTCATTAAATTCCGACCTAAACAGCATTGTACAATGGGGAATAAGAAACCGCGTGGAATTTAATGCTTCGAAAACGCAATGCTGTCTTGTACCGTTAAAGCGAAGTAAACTCCCCTTGCCATTATCCATAAATGGCACTTGCATCGAGGAAACTGAACATCTCGATATTCTCGGTATGTGTATCACCAACCACCTTTTGTGGAACGATCACATACGCGATGTCTTCAAAAATGCTGCAAGATGTTTGGGTTTTCTAAGGCAATGCAAGAATTTTTTCTCCCCCTGTGATCTGGCTGTTATTTACAAGACTTATATACGTCCTAAGCTTGAGTATAACTCCCATATCTGGGCTGGTGCTCCTGCAACTTACTTAAGCCTCTTGGATAGTATTGAACGTAGAGCATTTAGATTGATTGGTAATATTACCATCATAAGATCATTTACGTCACTTGAACATCGTCGAAATGTTTCTTGTCTCACCCTCTTTTACCGTTATTTTAATGGTTTATGCTCTAGAGAAATAGCCAGCTGCATTGCTCCCCTTAATCAATCCAACCGTAATACTCGCGCTTCTAGGAATGCTCATCAATATACCCTCCAATCCAACTTCAGTCGTACTGTCAAGTACAGAGATTCGTTTTTTAGCCGTACTATGCCAATGTGGAATGCCTTGCTACATTCTGTCTTTCCCAGATATTGCAATATTCAGAAATTCAAAACTAATGGGCACCGACATCTCCTTTCAACCCCTCTCTCCCTTTCCTGGTGCTCACACTGTGTCTACATAATAAGGGTAATATATCCCTTTGAGTGTGTGCTTATTATAAAAAAATCTTAAATTGTAGATTTACTGCAAACCATTATTGGGAAAAAAAACAGGCATAACGACTTGACAAAAATTTAACATCGCGATGAAAAGTACCTGTCGCAAGAACATGATGTAACTACTAAGTAAACTCAGTATTTATGTAGTGTCTTTATTTGAGTGCATCTTTTAGATAACCGTTGAGGGCTACCCAATTAGAACCATTCAATATGGGTTTAGTTTTGTTCCATCGTCAAAGTCAACTTACCGAAGTAATTGCATCTTAAGTCTCTGTAGATAGGGCGTATTGCTAAAAGGTGAAAAGTGTCTTATTTTGCTCTCATTTTGCATATTGTGCATAGATTTGTTTCTTTATTTATATATGTTGAACCATTTAAATTAAGCATATCACATCTAGCCCCGCAAATTAAAGAAATCGAGTGGATGTTATTGGAATCATTAAAATAGTTGTTGCAGTTTAGGCTAAAGCTGGAGCTCTGCGTAGATCGGTCTGCTGATAGAGTTAGTAGCTTGTTGAATGCATTCGTTGTGCTGATGAGTGTCGTGAAGCTCGAGTAATTTATACAGATTTTGCTTCAATTCAGCCCGGTCTTCGTATTGCAAGTTTAAGTTGAATCCACATTTATCAGACAGCGTTTTCCATTCGTGCGCCCATTCCACCTTCCTATTTATTACAAACTTCGTAAGAATATTGAGTATTCTCTGCATTGGTAGTCCAAGAGTTTTTAGGATATAATCAAAATGTAGATTAAGAGTATAGTGGTATAATGAAGGTAAACCTGTTTCTAGCGTAAGAACGTAATTTGGCGTATTCATCGGCAATATTTTAAAAAAAAAATATCGTAGCATTTTTTCAACTTCTTCATATGAACGGTATCCCCAAGTTTGGCAACTATAGCACATGACAGAGCGCGTAATTGATTCAAAGAACTTGTATTTCGCGTAGGTCTTAATTTGATTGTTCCCGTTTATATCTTTCCAGGAGGAATTTATAAGCTTTTTAGCGGAAACCAGTTTTTTCTCAAGGTGGAGAGAAAACTTCATGTTTGATTGCAGTATAACACCAAGGTATTTGTATTGTGTGACTGTTTCAATTGATTCACCATCTAGAAACCAAGTATTGAGTTTATTAATCATAAGTTGAAGACTCTGCGGAGATTCAGCAAACATAACGATGTCGTCAGCATAAAGAAGCACTTTAATTCTTATTTCTGCTACTCATACTCCAGCAGGTAGATGAGAAGAAATATCGTCAATGAATAGTGAAAACAATATTGCACTCAGAAGACAGCCTTGCTTCACTCCTGATGTTGTGTTAAACCATTCTGACATACTTTCAAAGTCGACTAAAAACATGTATAAATTTTGTATTTTGCTTCAGAAAATATTGGGCAATGGTCGTCACAGTGAAAATGTTTTCTATCGTTGAGAAGCTTTTACGAAAACTTGCTTGATACTCACTCAATACTTCGTTTCTTTCTATCCATTCATTTATTCGATAAAGTAGAATTGCAGAGAAAATTTTTGCTGTTGAGCTTATGAACGTTTTTTATAGATCGGGTACACTACAGCATCTTTAAATTCCTGAGGCACTATACCGGTTCTGAAGATGAAATTGAAGGCGTCAAGCATGTGCGTTAGGAACTCGATAGGAGCATTTTTGTAAAATTCGTTAGTGATTCGATCAGGCCCAGTTGCTTTTCTGTTCTTAGAGCTATACAGGCTCAATTGTAGCTCATTTATAGTTATTTCCCTATTAAGTACATCATCTTCGACCAGTGGTCCTGCGTAGTGAATGTTGTGCTCTTCCAAGTAGCATGGATTCAACAATATTTTGAAGTGTTCGGCCAGTTTTCCTGCCGTTAAGTGTATCCCACAAACGAAGTCAAGGGCTCTTGTACAGGAGAGCTCTATAGCTATTGTAGTAATGATTGCGTTTATATATTTTTCTCTTAGCGTTTCGTTATGATCAATGGTGTTCCTTAATTTTCTAAGCAGATCAAATGATAGCTTTCTTGCCATGAAACGTTCTTGGTCGAACCATTTTTGACAGTAGTTATAAGATTTTTATGTGTTAATTTATGTGTACGACTTCTTAAAAAAACGTATTTTTTCCTCGTTTCGAAGTTCCAATGTAGTTACAAAGGTTATGTTGATCTGGTTCAGTAACTTTGCTGCGTACATTTCTTTTGAACTATCTTTCCAGACGAGTTTTGGGGGTAGCGCTATTTTGTAGTGATATGAGGGGTTGTTTAGGCCGAGTTCTACTAAAAGAGGCATATGGTCAGAGAATGAATGGCGAAGAAATGTATAAATTCTTTCCTCCTCTTTTCCCAGTGTAGCGCTTATCCAAACAAATTCAATGTTTGTGCCAGGTTATATAAACCGGACCTTCCATCATCCAGCTACGATAACCCTACTGCCTTTAGGCAGTATTAAAAGTGTGGCCTTATTAAAAGGTATCCATCTTTTGGGTACCCTCATGAACAGAATGGGTATCAGCTCATCTGATTTATTTAGAGGAGGAGATGGAGGAGAGGAGATGCACTTCCTAGCGAATGCCCAAACTTAGCCAAAAAAAGAATGACAATATTAGGAAATTATTGTTATCGACGACTTTTTTGACGTCTCGTTCTCGGCATTCTTTAATTTTTTCAGCAATCGTAATGGTTCACGGACACACCCTTAACCTATATCTTTACCAACCTTCTCTTACCCTATCCAATGCTGCCAATTACCTTGAGAAGCACAATGGATCCAAACAGATCCAATTGAGATGTTTCGAAATTGAAAACATTTGGACAACCTCTGGTTCATGCAGGATGTCGAGCCATGCCTAAATCGATCTCTTGGACAAAAAATTCCCAAATAATATTATCAGCTGTCTTGACTGTGTCGATTGGCCAACTTGACCTAATTGTATTTTTTATGAGGAACCGTAAGAGGACAATTTAATGCCAAAATTTCGGAAACTAAAAAACGATGCAAGCACCAAAGACCAACATCATCCAATCACGCCTTGGAAAATTAGAGAACAAATTGTATTTCGATCTCTGAAGAAACTTGTATTTGGCCCACCCTTTATGTGCATGTTTATAAAACAATTCAAAAGATTTGCTTTCTGCAGCAAATAAAAACAAACCATAAAATTAAGTACAAACTCATTGATAACCAAAATGCCGATTGTATATTTTCGTTGTAGAAATTTAATAAATATTTTCTTCAATTATATTTGCAAAAATCACGTTTGTTTTCGTATAAAAATACACATGGTAAATAAAAATTGCCCTAATTAACTCAGAGCCATATAATTATTATTTATCTGATTTAATATCGCACCGTGCACCGATAGAAATCAGTCAGTTTTAATAATATCGTCATGTTATAAGCTAGGCAAGCGGGAATTACCCCCGACTAGACTTTAATATAATTTATGTAGGTATCATATAGAACTTAAAGCTTATCGATTTTTATTTCAACATCAGGAGTAATAAATTTTGTAGTCACTCGTGGCCAATGTTGGTCTTTGACATTGTCAGTTGGTTGTCTTGAAATGGTCCAATGTCGGCAGCATATGCCATCAATGCTGGAATGTTTGTTTGTTCATAGTTGCCAGTGAATGTGTGTGCGTAAGGACCTGATGTAAATATTGCCACATCATCACCACCATGAGTCTCGGAATCAAGAGGAGCAGTTGCCAAGTACGCGTAAGTTGGATCATTGAAATCGTCCAACGACACATCCCGACGACCTTCCTCTTTGGAGTATGTGTTGTAGAATCCAGGACCATTGGCGTATGACAAAACTGTGTAAGGAAGATTGTCGTCAGCATTTTTGTCGGAAACTCCAAGAATGTCTTGTGATCGGAACTTTAAGAAAATGAGAAGAACTTATATAAGTTAAAAAGACAAAAAAACCATATTCATTTTTAACTTACTGGATATCCATTGATGGTCATAGTATGCGAGTGATCCGAGGTAACAACAATTAAAGTATCTTTTTCAGAAGTGATATTCCTTGCCAGTTCGACAGCATTAGCAAATTCTTTCGTATCCTCGAGTGCCTTTCGAGCCCAATTCTCATGATGAGCCATATCGATTCTAGCTCCCTCAACAAACAAAAAGTACCCTTTTTTGTTCTTCTTTAGAACTTTGATAGCAGCTTCTGTCATTTCACTTAGCGAGGGATCTGACTTTTCTAGCCCTTTTCTTGCCAAATCCCCATGGTAAGGACAATGATTTGAGCTAAACAAGCCCAAAAGATATTCCGTTTTACTCAAATCGAGCTCATTCAAACCCTTGCGACTCCATACATATGAAGCCTCAGCATCTTGTATTTTCTTATCGGTAATCCATTCTTCAATCAAATCCCGACCGTCAGTACGGCGGCCTTTCAAACCTTCTTCGTCGTTCTTGTGTTTGCCTCTAAACTCTCTTCGTCCTCCACCCATAATCACTTTAAGATTCCTTCCCACCGGGGTGTGAACTAGTTGTCGGGCTATGTCCAAATTATCGACGGCACTGCATTTGTCCTTGATGATGTCGGTGTCACTCTCCCAGCTACGATCGGCGATATGGGCATAGACTCCAGCGGGAGAGGCATGTGTTACACGAGCTGTTGTAACCAACCCAGTTGATTTTCCAGCATCTTGGGCCCATTTTGCTATACTCTCGGTATGTGTGGAGGGATCTTGAGCCTTATTGCAATCCCTGCGTTTAACTTGAGCATTTACCCCAATTGTACCGTAGTTGCCCTTTACACCAGATAAATAAGCCGTTGCGCTGCAAGCTGAGTCAGCAACTTGTTTGTCCACACAATAAGTCTTTGACAATCCCAGGTAGGGGAATTTTTCGAAGGATATCTGCTTAGAGCTATCGCCCATAAAAGCCCTCGTTGCGGTGACAGTGTGTACGGACATACCATCCCCAAGAAACATGATAATATTTTTGGCACGATTTTTGTTGAGAGCAGAATTTTTCAGTTTGTCAGCTAAAATCGATTGGGCCTTATCGACCCAATATTTTGTGTTTAATTCTTCAGGATATTTAATTTCGACTGTGCCCTTCCTTGGTGACAATCTAGGATGCACTTTAGAAATAAAAAGAAACAAATCAAAAATTAGAGCCCAAAATAAATTGTATTGTCTAAAAATACACGTCTGACGATCAGAGTTTTTTTTCTGAAGGCTTATTGTAATCTATAGTTTTAAGTTGATTAACAATTAAACTTTAAGATAAGAAATATATCGATTGGTATCGCTTATAAGTTGATGAACGTTTGATAAGAAAATAAATGCTTCCTTCATATTGGTCAAATGTTTATAAATAAAAAAAACTACTGATAATTGTTCAACAATTTAATATCCTCACTTTAAATGGGTTCTAAGTCCTAAATAACATCGACAGTAAATTATTATTGTTATCTTATATTACTTAATCCATAAACTATTAAATTTGTATTAAAGTGTGTTGATTTAAATTTTGAGAAAAATCAATGTGCCAAAACAAGGAAAATGAAAAAAAATGCTTAAACAAATAAACTAAAGCATGGTTTGTAAATACAGTCGACTCCCTCCATGTCGAACTCTCTCTAACTCGAACTTTTTCGCCATGGTTTTGCATTCTCCCCAATTTTTCAGACGAAAACCATTCTCTAAGTAAAAATACCTCTAACTCGAACAAATTCTTTAGATTCTAGGACTGTTTTCAATCCATCTAAGTAGAATTGTTTGTAGGTGCAAAACATTAACAGAAAATTATAAAATTTTAAATGTTCAAATGTTAACTCTAAAAGAACTTCGTTATTAGTTTGGTAGGAAATTAATTTTTCATGTGATGGAAACTCTTATACTTTACAATTACAATTTCTTAAAGAGAATTTATGGCCAGAAGAAAATTGAGTACAGTAGATCTTTCCACAAAGATTTGTTTAATTGAAGAAACTGACAAGGGAGATGAAAAAAATGTCTGATAGTTTTGGCGTTCCCACGAGCACTCTTTCTTTAATGTGGGCTGAAAGAGAAAAATTAGCAATTGGCAAGGCTGTTTTCAAATGGTTCGAAAATATGCGTTGCAATAGTTTACCTTGAAAAAATAAAGGGGAACATTTTTAATGTCGATGAAACGGGATTTTTTTACAAATGTACCGTGCCTTGGCTTGGTTTTGGAGGGAAGCACAATAAAGAAAGAGTAACATGAATTGTGGGGTCCAACATAGCAGGCACAGAAAAGTTTAAGCTCTTTTTATTTATAGGGTAGGTGGAAATCTTCACTGTTTTAATGAAATAAAATCTGCGTGAGTTGATTATGTAGCCAACCAAAGTTCTTGTATATAACCAGATTTTTTTACTAGTAAGCTTTTAAAGCTTGATGTGAAGTTTGGGCGATTAAAGCGCAAGTTATTATTTCTTCAGCGATAACTGTCCTGACCAACCAAAACAAGTCAAGAATACATTAGAGTTTATAAAACTTGAGTATTTCCCAAAAACATGACCTCAATAGTTCAACCAATGGACATGGCAATATACAAAAATTTAAAAGTTAGTTATAAACGCTGTTTACTAACCAAGTTCTTAAGTGTTTGGGGAAAAAAAGGACTAAAAACTGCGCATACGACACTACTAGACATTGTAAACCAAACATTTGTTGCAGAGTAACTACTTTGACAAAAGACCGACTTCAAAGAGGATACTAATATGTGAAACCGACACTGACCGGCTAACTTAGGTTCTGAATTGGAGAGATTGAAGTCGATGGCGGTATTGTAGCTACAGAATTGCTGGATAGCAAAACAATTTTGGGATAAATAGTTCATTTTGTTGTGGTACCCGTGGCATGATGGTTAGTGCGTTGGACTGTCATGCTAGAGGTCTTGGGTTCGCTCGCTGCCTATGCCATCTAAAGTCTTTTCACGGGTACTACCTCTTGCGACGAATTGACAAATTCTCCAAGACTAACTATTGTCATGAAAAAGTGCTTTCTCAAAATTAGCCGTTCGGAGTCGGCATATAAACTGTAGGTCCCCTCCATTCCTGACAGCATTACTCGCGCACAGAAATGGTTGAGAGTTGTAAGTCACTAAACTTCTCAACGGACTGTCGCGCTACCCAATTTATTTATTTATTTATTTAGTTCATTTTGTTGATGCTAACGATGACGACAGTGAAGATGATGAAGCAACTGAAATAGTTAATATCGATATTCGATATGTCAGAAAAATAATGTAATCAAAAATTCGATTCAATTGACAGAAAATATACCAGATGATGAAAACAGCCTTTTTAAAACAGAGTAATTTTTTAAACGAGAATACTCCACAACGATATCAATCAAAAATTACTAATTTTTGTCATATAATTTTGTTAAAACAAAAATGAATTACACTAATAAATTAACGGTTCATAGGAGTAAGAAGCTTTTATTTATTTAATTTATTTATTTATTTATTTTTATTTTTCTAATATTTAATGAAATAATCTCTCTAACTCGAATTTTTTAAAAACTCCCTCTTACTCGAACTTATTATAACATCCTGTGAAAGTTGGACTTAGAGGGACTCGACTGTGTGTTGATTTAAAATAATCTTTCTACAACATAAAATATTGACTTCTCAGAAGGAAAAAGAGAGAGCATGAGAAGCGTGCGGTCGAAGATGTTGAGAGGTTTAAAAGCTGGAATGAAGTTCGAAAGTTTTATGAACAGGTGAAACGAAATTCACAGGTACATAAACCTAGAACCGAAGGCTGCAAAGACGAAATTGGAATTATCGTAGTGGAACCGCAGTCAATGCTGATAATTACTGCAGACTGTATAACGTCGACGACGAACCGAATTCCGCTGTCAGGCAGGATGATCCATTCAACATAGACGACAAAAGCCAACAATCCCGTCCTCCCGACTTAGACGTTGTAAATATTACCATATCTAAGATGAATTCTAATAAAGCCGCTTAAGCGGATGGCTTGAATGCCGAGATCTTTAAAGCAGCTGGAGATAAGTTGGTTAGGAGCATGTACCAACTTATCTGTAAGATATGGTCGGAAGAAAGCTTGTCCGATGAATGGATCCTCAGTATTGTTTGCCCGATCCTGAAAAAAGGAGACCCTCTAACCTGCACTAACTATAAAGGAATCAGTCTACTTAACATCGCCTATAAAATCTTCTCTGCCGTAATATGTTAACGTCTAAAGTCCATTGTCAACAACCTGATGGGTCCTTATCAGTGTGGTTTTAGACCAGGAAAGTCCACAGTTGATCAAATATTCACATTACGGCAGATCCTGGAAAAAATCCAAGAACACCAAATCGACATCCACCATATTTTCATCGATTTCAAGGCCGCATATGACAGCACCTACAGAGACGAGCTGTATAGAGCCATGTCTAGTTTTGGCATCCCTGCCAAACTCGTCCGTTTGTGCAGGATGACCATGGAGAATTCACGCTGTTCCATAAATGTTGGAAACAACTTAACACAACCTTTCGATGTCAAAAAAGGTTTTAGACAAGGTGATGCGCTGTTATGTGATTTTTTTAACATCGTGCTTAAAAGAACAGTGCAGAGCTCACACGTCAACACTAGAGGCACTATCTTTCAAAAGTCTGTCCAATTACTAGCATATGCTGATGACATTGACATAATCGGAAGAACTCAGCGTGATGTCAATGGGGTGTTTGTGAGTATTGAGGCAGAAGTGGCAAAAATGGGTTTAACGGTTAATGAGGGCAAAACAAAATACATGCTGTCGTCAAGAAAGGACATACAACACCAACGTCTTGGTCAAAACGTCACCATCGACAGACGTAACATTGAGGTAGTCAAGGACTTCGTTTACCTAGGCTCCGCTGTAAACGCAGAAAACAACACCAGCGCTGAGATCAAACGCAGAATAACTCTTACTAAGAGCTTTGGACTAAGAAAGCAATTGAGTGGTAAAGTCCTCTCTCGAGGGACCAAAGTGTTACTATATATCATCCCCGTCCTGCTATACGGTGCTGAAGCATGGACCATGACAAAAGCGGATGAAAGCACCTTGGGTCGCTTCGAGAGAAAAGTTCTTCGTGTGATCTACGGTCCCGTATGCATCGAAGGGGAGTGGAGGAGAAGATGGAACGACGAGCTTAACGGGCTGTACAGCGACGTAGACTTAGCCAGAAGGGTGAAAGTTCAACGACTAAGATGGCTGGGTCACGTAGAGCGCATGGAAATTAAAGCTCCGGCCCGGAAAGTCTTCGAATCCAAACCCATAGGACAGCGCAGTAGAGAAAGACCGCGGATCAGGTGGCGCGCACAAGTGGAAAGTGACCTCACCCAACTTGGAGCGCGAAACTGGAGACATCTAGCTAGTTTTGGGTGAGGCCCTAGTTCACACAGGGCTGTAGCACCACTTTAAGTAAGTAAGTAAGAAAATGAAAAAAGTATTTCAAATTAGACGGGTTTTCTTTAAAAAGCAAATTTTAATAATCAACCAAAAAAATGTCACTTTTGATGTACAACTTTTTGCAAGACTTCTCCTTCAATCTAATAAATCCATCACTTAATCAAAACAATTGCTTAACAACTTTTAAAATTAATCTCCATGCTTTTAGATAGATAGAAGATAGCACTAGTTTGAAGAAGGTTCCGAAATAAGAAGTGATGCAATTTTTAATAACCCATGTTGATTTTAAATAAAACACAAATTATTTAAAAAATTATTGCCATTTCTTTTATTATGACAATATTGGTATAGTTTCATTATATAAGGAACAAAATATTAGCTTAATGGCCACCGCGGGACTTCTCCATCTAATGGTCCAAATCTTAGATGACGATGAGACAAAATTGAGGTTCTATGCCGTTAATGTTCTCAATTGTCTTATCCTTTAGCCCATAAACTATACCAATCAGTCAGTCTTTTTGGGTCCATTCGTTTTTCGACAATTACTCTTGGATTATCATTAGTAATTCTACTTATTGACGAATCCACTGAAGATCATTTTCTTCAAAAATTGGTCATCAACTGTTGCCATTTCTTGTCACCGTTCTGACCATTGACAATGGCTTTAGTTTTAGAGTCAATTGTACCTTGCAAGTGTGCAAATTCAAATCTTTATGTATAATTTTCATCAACAACGATCGTAATAGGTGATATTGTTGGGTAAGACAACAAGTTGAAGTGGACAAGTCTTAAGTCAAACTATCGCTAATGGCCCGCAGCAACAGTATATTTTATATACATATATTGCTTTTGTTTATCGTACAAAAACTGTTAAAATCAATGTCTAGAAAACACTCCTCACACAAACTGCAAGTCCATCACGATATGCATTTAGACAATTTTTGGGCAGATCAGATTCTAGAAACTTGCCTCACTATATAGTTTCTTATGTGATTAAGATAAAGTTAGTCTGAAATTGATAAATGTCAAATGAAATGCAAAAAAACTTGACGTTTAGGTGTGGTTCACATTTAACATCGGCCCTTAAAACTTAATAAACCTTTAGATCAATAAAACAAATGATGCAAGTCTTGCAACAAATTAATTGTTTTTTTATATTTGTATACAAAATTTACAAAAGAAATCATGATCTCTGTTTTTTAACTTCCCATAGAAAGTTATTGTAATGGGATTGATTTGTCAAATTGAAAATTTTGACATTTCTCGACGTTTCAAGGTCCCTAGAGTTGAAATAAAAGATTTTTAGAAAGATGTCTGTACGTCTGTATTTTCGCGACGTCGTTGTCCATACATCAAGAACCAGAAGAGATATCGACTTAAAATAAATTTGTTTATACAGATAACATGGCAGAAAGATGCAGAAAGGTCTTTCAAGAAAATTGAGTGGGCGGTTTTTTTACCATAGCAGTTTAAAAAAAAGGTGAACATTTTTGTTAACCCTAAATATCTTACGAACCAAAAACGCTAGAGACTTGAATTAAATTGTATATAATACATTGTAACGTGATACCAAACAAATATATTTTTTGAAAAAAAGTCCAATTAACGGTTTTTTTATAAATCAAAAAAACTGAAAAATAGAAAATGATTTTATCTCCAAAACAATTTTGTGAAACGAAAAATAAAGTTTTTAACATCTGGTAAAATTTTGAGAAAAATCGAATTGACATTTTTTTGTTATACAAAATTAAAAAACCTTAAAACACATTACTCAAAATTGGTAAACATTGATTTTCGACTCAAATATCTTTTTAAAAAGAGGCTGGGATGCGTCCCACACTGATAACTTCCCATCCCGTTTGTCGATTTGTCTTGCTTAAAAGTTTGTCTATATGTACTCTTATCAATTTTTACCAAATTTGCGTACTATTTTTTGTAGATTTTATTTTTTATGAAAAAACGGACTGTTGGATTTTTATATAAAAATTACTGAATACCGAAAACAATATTTTCTGTGTTAAGTTTGAAACCAATATTTATAATTTTTGAAAGCTATTCGAGTCGAAAGTAAATTTTTACCAAGTTTTAGTTTTGTTTTTTTTTTTTTAAAGTTTTATTTTTTGTAAATAAACTGGCAATTCGATTTTTTTCAACATTTTATCGAATGTTGAAAACAATTTCTTAAAAAAAAAATTTAGTTTGATGCCAATATTTCAAATTTTTGAAACATATTTGAGACGAAAATAAATTTTTACCAACTTTTATACATTTTTTTTTAGGTTTTCATTTTTTGTAAAAATTAGTTAAAAGCTATTATCTCAAATTTTTGAAAAGATATTTCAGCCAAAAATCATTTTTACCAACTTTTGTTAATTTTTTTTTCGGTTTTTAATTTTTTGTAAAAAACTGTTAATTCGATTTTTTTCAAATTTTTAAATTAAATTAATTGTTTTAATGAATGTTGACAACAATATTTTTTGAAAGATAAAAGTAAATTAAAGCCAATATCTCAAAGTTTTGAAAAGATATTTGAGTCGAAAATCAATTTTTACCAACTTTTATTAATTTTTTTTTAGGTTTTTATTTTTGTAAAAAACTGTCAATTCCATTTTTTTCAAAATCTTGCTGAATGTTGACAATAATATTTTTAAAAGATGAAAGTAAATTAAACCCAATATCTTAATGTTTTGAAAAGATATTTGAGTTGAAAATCAATTTTTACCAACTTTTATTAATTTTTTTTTTAGGTTTTTATTTTTTGTAAAAATTGTCAATTTGATTTTTCTCAACATTTTTCAAAATGTTAAAAACAATATTTCTTATAAGATAAAATAAGCTTGAAGAATAAATTTCAAGTTTTTGAAATCATATTTTTTTTAGATGTTTATTTTTTTTATAAAAAAAACTGTCAATTCGAATTTTCTCAAAATTTTATCAAATGTCAAAAACATTATTCTTCGTTGCACAAAATTATTTTGGAGATGAAATCATATTTTAGTCGTAAAATTTTGGAGGTGACAATTTTTTTTCAGTTTTTTTTGATTTATAAAAAAACCGTTAAATGGATTTTTTTCAAAAAATATATTTCTTTAAAACCACGTTACAATATATTATATAAGATTTAATTTAAGTCTGTAGCGTTTTTGGTTTGTAAGATATTTAGGGTTAACCAAAATGTTCACCTTTTTTTCAAACTGCTATGGTAAAAAAACCACCCACGCAATTTTCTTCAGAGCCCTTTCTGAATGTTTCTGCCTTATTATTTGTATAACAAAATTTATTTGAAGTCGATATCTCTTCTGGTTCTTGAGCTATGGACGACGAAAAAAACGTCGCGAACGTACGGACGTACGAAAGTACGTACACTCGAACGCACATACATCTTTTTAAAAATCTTTTATTTCGACTCTAGGGACCTTGAAACGTCGAGAAATTTCAAAATTTTCAATTTGACAAATCCGACCCATTACAATAATTTCCTAAGGGAAGTTAAAAATTTAAAATTATGGCTCCGAATCAATTTTATCTTATAAGAAATATTTTTTTCAACATTTGGAAAAAAATTTGAGAACATTTGAAAATAAGTTGGGAATAGAAGTTAAATTTTGAGAAAAATCGAATTGACAGTTTTTTTTTACAAAAAATAAAACCTAACAAAAAAACAATACTAAAAAATTACTTTCGAATCAAATACGTTTTCAAAAATTAAAAATATTGTCTTAATATTGTTTTCGATATTCTGTGTTTTTTTTTTACAAAAACCCAACCTTCCGTTTTTCGTAAGAAAGTAAAATCTACAGAAAATATAATGCAAATTTGGTAAAAATTGATGTTCGGTTCTTGATATCTCTCAGATTAATTCCATTCATCCAATTTATAAAAATTTAAGAAATGCTACTAAAATTGGTAAAAATTTGTTTTCGGCTAAAAATCGTTTTAACCAAACTATATTTTCAAACTAAACTATTTCTTTATATGAAAAATATTTATTAAACTGACAACTTTTTTAACCCAACACGAAAACCTGCAAACTTTTAAGCAAGTCAAATCTATAGACGGAAAGGGAAGTTATCAGGGTGGGTCGCATCACAGCCTCTTTTTTTTAAATTGGTTTGAGAAAGTTTTTTTTTCTATCACTTAAAATCAATCATTATTGTCGTACTGTGAACTGCAGAGATTCGTTCTTTACCCGTAAAAACCGAATATGCTTTGCCGTGTTATTTGAAAGCACTGTCATTGATATCTTTAGAATTCCGAAACAATGTCAACGGCCGGCGGCGCGCGGCGGGCATCTCATTTCTACACCTCGGCTGTTTTTCATGATTCTCTATTAAAGCTATAAAAAAACACTTTAAGTCTGCCTTAATTATAAAAGAAAACATGTTCTTTCAGGAACTTATGACGCATTTAACAGCACAACAAATGTTCCCCCGCTACTTGAAATAAAACAACAAAGCTAAAAATTTAATTCAAGAAAGTTGGTTGTGGATTATTATAATATCACCCACTTAAGATTATTTCATTCATAAAATTGTGTAATTAATAGAAATATGATCCACTTTAGATACAGACATTTGGTAGATATATTATAAATGATAATAAGAATCTTTCATCACTTATTTGAACATTTCAAAATGTTAAGTCACCATCAGTAATCTATTTTAAAAACTATTGGCAGTGGACGTTAAGTTGAAAACTTTTGAAGACACACCTTTGACAAAATAAAAATAATGTTCATCGACTAACAATAAGGCAAACATATCTTATCTTTGCTTTTGTTTAAGTCAAGTAGCTAAGATTCATTTAAAATGATATCCTCTATCATACGTAGGTAGTTACTTCCTAAAAATGTCGTAGAAAGTCAACAAATATATTTAAAGCTTTTTTAAACGAACTTGTTTCACTTTTTCGTGGAATAATACTTAATTTAGGTTTGCAACAATTTTGTTTTTTGACAACCCAAGTGCAAAAAAACTGGTAAACCTAAACGGGCCCAGAATTATGTGAAATTATTTAAGGCCCTTATGGGGCTATGTGAATTGAAAACATTCCAATCATGATGATTTTCCAAATCTTCAACCTCTTACTTCAATACTCCGTTTAACAGATTTTTAGTATCTTATTTCTTTTTCAAAAAATCTACCATAAACCTTAACAGAGCGTTGTAGCATTTATGCTAAAACGGTTCTAAACACAAAAAACACAAAATGATATACTGGAAAAATAATTTGAAAAAAGCGAATTTCCGAGTTTAAAAATTGGGATTTCATTCAAGGTTTTTCACAACGTTTTACCTCAGCTTTCAAAACATCGTGTTAAATATTTATTTTTTTAATTTTTAAAGAGGCACAGTTCAAAAAAAACATGAATTCAGGACAACAAATTCCTTTAGAAAAGTATTGCGTAAATTACAATACAATCAAAAACCAAGTGATAAGCATAATTAGCTTGGAATGGTTATTTCCGAAAACGCGAAGACTCATAGAGAATCCACTATCAAACTTTTATAACGCTTGAAGTTATGATCGTAGAGAGTTTGAAGCAAACCTAAGAACAGGGCTTAAAAGTAACAAACTCTTTTTGAAGTTAACTTGTTTTGAATAAACTATAAAATATATCACTTCCTATGAACGAGTTATGTATATTTTTGTTTTGGCTCATTTCAAATCCTTAAAATCTAAACTCACTTTTTTCTGCACCTGCAATCGCAATTATAGCTGCAAAAGCTGCCAAAACAGCAAACACTTTAAATCTTGTTTGCATCTTGTTTTTCTTTTCTGTGGCACGTTTTTTCTTCTAAATACTTTAAAGTTACTCGTGAGATGCTAAAGGAACAGAGGCGAGTTACAAACTAATTTGGCCAAAGGTACAACCAGATAATTTAAATCCAACGAAATGGTCAAAAATCCCCTGTCAATTCGTTTTAATCTAATCGTAAATAATATTTGCAAATTCTATATTAATAAATTAATAAAATGTTAATAACGCGAGTTGTGTCGTATGTAGATGCTGTAGCAGCTTCAAATCGGTTTTAACAATTCTTTAGGAATATTATTCTTCAAAACTTAAGTTCATAAGCGTTGGATATAAGATTTATCTGATGAGGTAAATTCATGAAATTTAGATTTCTATAAAAAATTGATTTTTTTGGCGTATGGAACACAATTGGATTTGTTTTTTTTCGCCATTATATTAGTGTCACTTCGTATGCATGTTTACTAGTGTGATAGAGCTGTCAAATTTCCAGATAAACAGTTTCTTGTAACCGTATTAGTATCTTCCGAAAATCCAGATTTTCAGATTTGATCTTAAATCAAAACTGCAAAACAGGGAAAATGTACATTTTGACAGATTTCGATCAAGAAATAAATTGATTTATTTTACCCATGGAAAACCATATGAGATAGACTCCTAAAGCTGAGTAAAGACCATTGTCAAATTTGTGAATAAAGAAACTGTACTAAATGTCTTACAAGCCTTTGAACTTTTTATGTTGAGTGACAATATTGCCAGAAACGTCAATGTCAAATTCAAGCTCATGGAAAGCAATTGTCAGAACTTAAGTCAAACTCATTCTCATATTTAAAGTAGATACGATTTTTTTAAGAACAAATTACTTAGCACAAGGAAAATTAATGCAAATAAACATTTAGTCAACGTTTATATTAAATACTTTTATAAAAAATCCGATTATTTTCTAGTCTCAAACTTATCGTGCGCCCACATTTTTATATTGCGCACGAGGAAATCACGTTTAGATAATATTTTGGTTTTCAAACTTACTCATTGGCATTATACCACCGAGTCATTTAAAAACAAAAGATCTCTTAGTCCAAGATTGAGATAAAATAAATTTCAGATCAATAGCACATAAACTGTCATTTCATGCCTTTACATTTTTGGACACAGTAAATTTTAATCTAATCGAAGAAGGTGTATTTTCAAAAGCTTTTTTGTGTTCGGGCATCATAAACTTCATACCATTTTGGATTGTACACATAAATAAGCCCCGACAAAAGTTGATCTAAGTTAGTTAAGTTTAACCACTCGAAGCAGAAGATACAAATATATATTGAGAATCATGAGGATATCTCATTGTTTCCTATTGGTTGTGTTTTTAGTGGTAGGCACGAGAACAACTGTTGACTCTATGCCGAAAAGATGTCTTGAGTCAGAAGATTGTTACGAAAGACAACTGCATCCCGATCTGCCAAGCGTGACTCGTGTGTCTCCTTCTAACAGAAGTCACGAGGAACTGAACTCCTACTGGTTGGATCAGGCTAAATCATTTGTCGTCGAGAAAAAAGATCACATACGAAACACCAAACGGGCCAAAAATGCCATTTTCTTTTTGGGCGATGGCATGGGACTGACAACAATAGCTGCTGCTCGAGTCTACTCGGGAGGTGTGGAAAAAAAACTGTCCTTTGAAGAATTCCCTTACACAGGACTCTCGAAAACCTACTGTGTCGATAGAATGGTACCCGATTCGGCTACAACGTCTACGGCATACCTGTGCGGTGTTAAAGCATACACCGGCACAATTGGTATGAATGCCCAGGCTAAGCGAACCGACTGCGAGGACACCAAGAACTCAACAAAATACGTCTACTCCATTGGAAAATGGGCCATGGATGCAGGAAAGTCTGCTGGGTTCGTAACGACCACTACAGTGTCCCATGCCTCTCCAGCTGGATTATACGCCCACACTGCCGAGCGAAGTTGGGAGAGTGAAAAGAATGTGGAACAAAATTGTGGCAAGAATTCCGGAGTCCAACCCATAGCTGAACAATTGATTCATGGTGAAGTTGGTAGTCGTTTAAAGGTCATGATGGGCGGTGGTAAGGCGAACTTTGTGAGATCCGAGCAAACTAACCTCATCGACGACTACAAGAGTCAGTCAGAGAAGAATGCTTTTGTTGAGACACGCAGTGAATTGATGAAATTGAATATTAAAAAAGCTGACCGACTTTTGGGAGTATTTGCCGAACGTCATTTGAGTTATAATCTAGAGGCAATCGATAAGAGACTAGATCAGCCGACTCTTGAAGAAATGACTAAGAAGGCAATTGAATTTATGCAAAAAGACAAAAATGGCTACTTTTTGTTTATCGAAGGCGGTCGAATTGATATGGCGCATCATGACAATGAGGCCAAATTGTCTATGGACGAGACAGAGCAGTTTTCGAAAGCTATTAAGGCGGCGAGGAAAATGACAAGTGAAGAAGATACTTTGATCATTGTGTCAGCAGATCATTCGCATGCTTTTTCTTTTGCTGGATACGCGGTAAGTTCGTTTTTTTTTCAATATTTAAATTGTTGGACCGTCCAATTTTTTAAAACATTTTATTGATTTTATTTTGAATGTCGTTTTATAGGACCGTGATGAGGAGATCACTGGAAAAGCAGGAACAGCCAACGATGATCTTCCATACATGTCACTTAGCTATGCAAATGGGCCAGGTTTCCAGAAATATTACGACACGGAGAATCACCTAAGAATCGATCCAACTTCAACAGATAAAAATGAGTTACATTCGAAATGGCCTGCTTCTGCTCCCTTTTCATCAGCAGCGCATGGCGGTGAAGATGTTGCAGTTTATGCCTCAGGTCCATGGGCACACTTGTTTACTGGGGTTTACGAACAGAATACTATTCCTCACATGATTGCGTATGCTATGTGTGTTGGTGATGGTTTGAAATCTTGTGATAAATAAAAACAGATCTAATAGGAACTACATAAATCATTCAGAACTAATATAGTCGCTCTTTTAAATTTGGACAGGATAAACACAAATGTCTCCGATGAAATACTTTCTGGGAAAAACTCCTAATAAGAGTTGTTATATAATCTATTGTAAATTGGCGCCCGGGTGAGCATGGAAACGAAAACATGTTCTTAATCGAGCTATGCATACATTTTTATACTATTTATTTTAATCAATTATAAATTATTTATTCATATTATAAATTATTTTAATAAATAAAACTCTTAAAGTTCAAATTAATCATTCGAAAAATTAATTTATTTATGTTCCTAAATTTTTAAATTAAATTATAAATATGAACAGCCATCATATTAGTTGAATGTTTGGAAAATACGATAGTGAAACGCTGGAAATCGGGCAACACGTTAAAATTATTAAAACTTGCTACAAAAATAGTAATTATGGTTGTCATAATCTCAAGGCGTTTCTGATATGCGAAGTCAATCAAAAATATTACTGTTTGCATGTGCAAGTGTTGCTGATGCTCTAATGAACGACACGTTAACTTATTTTTTGGCCAGCGATTAAAAATCAATAATGGATGACATATTCTTCCCAAAAAACTGGGCCACAAAAATTAAACAATAAGGGTTTGTTTTGAGTAAGAAGATTCAAGGTCGCGCAATTTAACGTTTTAGATATTTTTCAATCAATTTTATTAAATGGCATTGTGACTGTCAATTAGCAATATTTTCGACACATTTAAAATAATATATTTCAATTATCTGTTTTCAATGAAAAAACATGGGGCCTGATTACAAGGTTGACGGCGATTCGTTTTCAATTCGACCTTTCAAATTCGACTTATGTCGTATTTCCTAAGTAACAAATCCAAAGCGAAGCGAAAATAATTCTTCCTATATTCCAATGATTTGACACTTTCAATTCTTTTTCTTTCTATATTCCAGTGATTTAACAGCTTCCCACGAATTTTGATTTGAATGAATTTATGAAACTTGCGTTGATTTATTAAAAATTTTATAAATTAAAATAAAACTACTTACATTTTTATATAATTACAAACCAGAAAGAATCCACGAATCCAATGAATTGGTAATAGCTAACAAATATTTTTAAAATGTTGTTTTTCAGTTGATTACGTTACGAGTATCAAACAATAATTGTAGTACACATTGATCAAGGTCATGGAAGAGGACGCTGGAGCTTATAAAAATTGTTAAAATATATAGAGAAAAGTAGAACTTGACGGCTTATGTTCTTGGGAAGAAACTTTAGAAAAATGGTTGACAGTTCAGTTGAACTCATTTGTTTTTTAATTGTATTTATTTTGTAGTTCATTTTCTTTTCATGTTCTCCTTTCTTAAGAAAAATAAAACAAACATATTGAGCCCTTCTCTCCATTTTTTTGTAAGCGACTTTTTCAATAAAAAAAGACAACTTAATAATTAAAATTTGCTGTTAACACATACGGGTCTAGAAAGCTATTGGCAATTCTTAACTTAAGCATAATTAATAATTGTCAATACTAATAAGTTGGATACAAGTTATTACAAGGACCAGCAGTAAGCTTTTGATTTGTCGTTTACGATAAAATTTATTTTAGCGCTTACGATTAATTGGCTGGAAGGGCTCGATACGATACGCGCATTAATAATATACACAAAATTGGAAATATTCACAATAGCATTTTTGGTTAATTTACTTTTCCGTAACGATTTTTATTTTATTGATCAATTCTATCAACAGTCAATCGGTTGATAAGGTTGTTTGTCTGTAAAGCTACGCAAAAGATTTTTTATGAACGCATTAAAAACCAACATTATTCAAGCAATGCCTTAGATAGAACCACTACTAAGCATAAGAAAAAATGGACAAAAGGTTTCCTTTTAACTTATTTTGTTTTTCTCTTTAACACCTCTTTTAAAAAGTTCCTGTTTTCCAATTATCTAGAAAAATTCATTAATAACTCCAGTGCACAATAAAGGTCCTTAAAAGGAAATTATGAACAATTATGAACTGCCAACCTAGTATATTTAAACTATCTTTTATTATAGTTCAACTATTACTAATTTATTCAAATTGTATGTCCTTTTGTTTCTCAGACGAGGCTAAACACCTGGGTCTTGTTTTGGATAAAAAACTAAATTGGAAACGCAACGTACAGGAAAGAGCAAAAAATCTACTGTAGCTCTCTTTTCTTGTAAAAAAGCTATAGGTAATAAATGAGGATTACAACCCAGAATCACGCATTGGCTTTACACATCGGTAATCAGACTGATTTTAATGTACGGTGTGGCAGTATGGTGGACTGCTTTAGAGAAAGCTATAAATCAGGATAAATTAAATAAAGTCAAACGTTCAGCTTGCCTATGTATAAGCGGATCGCTTCGCACGACCCCATCTTCGGAAACCTTACTCTACCTAACACATCTTGACATTTTTAGCAAGCAAATAGCTGCAAGCTCTGCTATTCGCCTCAAAGCTTCGTCGTAGTGGACTAACAATAACTTTGGCCACTCCGTTATTCTAAGATATTTAGAATCAATTCCAAAGTACACAGACTACACCATCCCCCAACTGTAATTCGACAGAAATGTCCAGATTTCTATTCCTCCCAGATCTTTTTGGGAGGATAGGACATTCCTGGAAGATGAGTCAATCCATTTCTATACAGACGCGTCAAAACCAAAAAAATGGTTGGTGGAGGTGTGTACTCTGAACGACTGAAATTAAGTCTCTCATTCCGCCTTCCCACGCATTGTAACGCGTTCCAGTCGGAACGTCTAGTCCTGGCTTAAAGAAAACGTGATATCAACAACTGATATCCGTATTTTCTCAGATAGTCAGGCCGCTATCAAATCTCTGGACTCTGTCTCTACAAACTCTATAACAGTCCATAACTATATTATTTATTTATTAGTCCAATGAACTTTTTTTAACTGTCGATCATCTTTTATGGAGATGGTTTAATATTCACCTTTGCTGGGTGCCGGGCCATAGAGACATTCCAGCTAACTGTTTGGCAAGTACTGGCATACCAATCGCTACTTGTAAATTGTTGCTAATGCAGGACGCTGTGAGTAGGGCAGGCACCAGGTGGAACAACATCACCACGTGTCAAGTCACAAAAAGCATCTGGCCAACACTGGATTTAAAACGTTCAAGGTGCTTGCTCTCTTTAAGCAGATCGCATATAAGCTCGATAATATGTGTTATAACCGGACACTGTCTAATAGGAAAGCACGCCACGCAACTAGGCGTATCAAATGACTTTTGCAGAAGCTGTAGGGACGAGAAAGAGGAGAAAACTACTCTATAATCAGCCTCTCAAGTTTCGTAAGAGACTCAAACTGGTTCCATTGAGCTTAGGAGGAAGCATAAACATTCATGTGGTTTCACAACGGGCCATTAAACTGGCCTAAGTGTGTTCGTTTCCATCTTGGACAGCCACTATAACCTTACCTAATCTAACCATGTCCTTTTGTTTAAATATTTTTGAGAAACGTGAAGAAGAAGATTGTCTTTTTACGAAATTTTAGAAAGCGTCTGATAAGTTGGCTTATAAAACACTCATTTTTAAACTGTTTCATCAAGGTTTTAACGAAAATTTCTTGAATTGGATTTCATTATATTTAAAAATAGTCAATTTGGTGATATATTTTATAATGAATGTTCGGCTAATTTTATTATGAACTCTGGGGCCTGATTATGAGGTTAGCGGCGGATCGTTTTCAATTCGACCTTTCAAATTCGACGCGCGTCGTATTTCTTTATCATCGAATTCGCGGCAAAGCGAAAATAGTTCTTTCTATATTTCAGTGATTTGACACTTTTGGTTGGACTTTTTCTTTCTATATTCCAGTGATTTGACAGCTTTCCACAAATGTTGTTTTGTTTCGATTAAATTTGTGAAATTAGCGGTGATTTATTCAATAAACAATACCTATTTAGTTTTAAAAATATGGTGTACCTACATATATTTATTCTGAAAGAGAGGAATTTGAGGAATCCCAAGTATCCTCAAGATTTTGGGTGTCCAGGAGAATGCATGAATTTTAAAATTTTATATTTATGTGTGGATAAATTATAAGAAAATTAAAATAAAGCTAACTCACATCTATATATATAAAAATCAATGCCAATTTCCTTTGTAATGTTATAACTCAAGAATGCCTTTACTGATTTGGCTAATTTTGATCTTGAATTATTCGTGAAAGTCCAGCGAAGGTTTGTAAGTAGAGAAAATTTAAAAAAATGTCTTGAAAAGGTTTAAAATCAACATCTTTCTATACTCCCATATACAAACAATTTGAACTAAGATTTAAAGAAATCCCCATTTGTTGATTGCCTTGGAAATGTACAACGGAGCTGTAATAATAATTAAAGATATATGTCTAACGATTGAAAATAAAGCATTAGCACAGTTGAGTATGACCGCACCAAATCGTGAGATACATGATTTGTTTGATCGTGATTTGCAACGTAAGCAGGAGTTCAATTCTAATGATTTACAAACGTTTATTTGTACAATCGAATATAATAACTTTCGTTGTAACATTGATTTTAGCAGCTGCTACATTAGGTGGTCGGTCGCACACTGTGCATTAAAATTGCCATTGATTGACGGGTGATTAAAACTCTAACTTCTCTAACGAGAAATTCTGCTATGGCAAAAGTTCTGCGATTAACATCAATTATTTTATGGAATGAGTGCAAAATGGCGAATAAAAATCAATAGAAGCATTTAAACGAACAATGCAAGATTTGCGCGGTAATTAAAAGCTGTTTTGGCGGTGCTCTGACTCTGATATTTCTGTCAGGGTACTTTCTTCAAACATTGCCTGTCATCCCTCGATCAACTCCTACTGGTTATCAGTTCCTTGGAGATATTTACGAAACTGACACTGAACATTAATATGCGTATTCACCTACATAATGATGCCACTGCCAATGAGTTATCAAAACAATTGTTAGAAATTGGTCATGACAAAATACCAATCACCAGTACCAACGGAGTGATCACTTTACCGAACAATTTTTGTACAACTGCGAAATCTATAGATGAGTTGATTGGATGTGTTTTTCCAAATCATGATTGGTTGGAAAAATTAAAATGGTGTCATATGAAATAGAATACCTATTTGAAGATTCAACTGATGAAGTTGACGATGTTGGCCTCTCAAAAACAGCAACAAAAATGTATAACACATCAAATAAGAGACAAAAGCCGACATCAGATGGGGACAAAATCAAGCTCTCCGGTTTCATCAAAGACGAGGACGCACACTAAGACACAATTAATGAGGTCCGGTGCGTGGAAATTTAGTTTATCAGTGATTTGAATTTCACATTTATTCATGGACATAATGTCAAAATTACAAATACAACAATGTAAACAAATGGGTTTTGGAGGGTGATACGTACGAAGGATTTATGTCTTCATTAGAGTGTTTTTGAAACGTCAAATGTTCACAACGTGTACTCACAAGTGTGTACCAGTGAGCAATGTCAAAAGTTCACTTTCTCCACTGGCGAACGTTCACTTCACGAGGAAGTATGTACTAGGCTTTAAGTTTAAAATTCAAGTGAAACTGCCAGGTGTAGTCAAGACATATACATCAATTGAAAGTGAATAAAGATGAGGCAATGAATTTTCCAATTGAATTTTTAAATTCATTGGAACCTGCTGGTATACCACCGCATTGCTTGAATCTGAAAATGTGTTCTTTGATTATATTATTGCGAAACATTAATCCATCAAAACTGTGTATTGGCACCAGATTGGCAGTGAAAAAGTTATTGCCAAATTTGATTGAAGCTACAATCTTAACTGGTAAATCAAAAGGAGAAGTGTGTTTGATACCAAGTATCCCTATGATTCCAACTAATAGGCCATCGAAATTCAGAAGATTACAATATCCTGTGCGTTTATTATTTGCGATGTTCATTAATAAGGCCCAAGGGCAAACACTTCACATTTGTGGTGTCAATTTAGAGGAATCATGTTTTCCACATTTCCAACGTTATGTTACCTGTTTCAGCTGTTTTAGACTAACCAATATACATAGATCCAACACAGTAAGAGTACCCAATTCTTTTTTATTTTTTTGTTTATACTCTTTTCTGATAAATATAATATAAACAATATATCATTTGGACTTTTAAAAGCTAGCGATTTAAAATATATTTTTGTTTGAACAAAAGAACTTAATAATCATTTTTATTATTACTTTGCCTTATACGTTGCGAAGCACGTACCGAGCCGCTAGTATTTTTATATAATTACAATCAAGAAAGAATTTACTAAATCGAACAGTGAATAATAATAAATCTGCCAAAAAAGATGTCGGATTTCAACACGCCAATATTATCACATTTCAAATTCGCCTTTGAATTCTTTAATTGTTCGAATTCAAAACGAAGAAGGCGGAATCGGAAACAATAATTGAAAAACGGCGAACTCGCTTGCAAATCGCAACCGCAAATCCCATAATCAGGTCCCAAAAATATGTTCGAACATATTTTTTGTTAACATAATAATTAATACGAGACTTTGATAGAAATGCGTTTCATTAAAATTTTCGTCTTTAAAAGTCATCTGTTAGGGAATATTTTTGCATACCTATTTCACTTAAAATGCATATTTTTGCTTTCAAAAGGCATATTATTGCATATTTTTCTGTTTTTTGGTCAGGCCAAGCAATAAAAACAAGGCATTAATAAAGAATGAAAAGCAACAGTTTTTTGGACAATCTTCGAGTGATTCAAAACATAGAGTTTGAAAGAGATTTGGTGGTGCTTTTGTGGGGGCAGATATAATATTGTTTATAATGAAAGTATTCGTTCTTTTTTGGAAAAATATACCGAGCATAAAATTTCTTCAGAAATAACCCTTCGCTAAAAATATATGTATACTCAATTTGTATGGATCGAGATGAGACGTTCGCTAAAAAAACATTTGTATTAAATGTAGCTCAACTGAAATTGGCAAATCAACCATCATCGAATCTTCGACGATTCGGTTAGAATTCTGGGTGAAGATTTTAACAAGACTCGATCTTACTTTTTTTCAGATGCTGCTACGTTATATGGTTAAAGCGGAACAAGGTATTCAAGTTTTCTACCCAAAAATAATTCATGTTACATTCCTCGCACATGGACTTCACCGAGTTGTAAACAAATTAGAAGTGAATATGCTGAGATTGGCCGCTTTGTAGGAAATGGAAAAGTGTTTTTAAAAGCTCCATACAGAGTGAAAACTCTTAGAGACATTGAAACTGGACTGGAACTTTCTCCACAACCAATCATAACGCTATGGTGGACATGGCTCGAAGCGGTGAACGCCAAGCATTTTGAAAAGATTGTTCGAATTTTGTATGCTTCTTTTTGGCATTTCTAGTAAGGTTTATCGCTCAATACCAGCACACAAATCGTAAGTGATGAGGTGAAGATAATCTACAGCATTAACAGCAAGGCTGCGAAATCAGTGAAGAAAAAAATAGAACATGTAATGGAAAAAACGGTGGCTTCGAAAAACTAAAAATATGTAATACAATGGCTTTTTTAGGAGAGAAATCAATAGCAGTTGAAGAATACATATACAATTGCTGAAGTTTTAGCATTCAAATACGTTGCGGTCACTGCTGTCATGTTGAACGGAACTTTTCCAAGTATAAAAATGTTTTTCGATCAAACAGACAAAGCTTAGTTTTCAAACATTTTAGTGAAATTCTAGTTGTATTTACTGCACCAAAAATTTACAATACATTTTCTTACTGATCACTGACATTAAAAATTTCTTTTATTCAAAAATGAATTTGCTTTGTTAACTTTGTTTTTTTTTTTATCTTAAATAATAAATGTGTGGTTTCAACTTTAGTTTAAGTCGATCGAGCGTACGACTCCAAAGACCACTTAACACAATTGTTATCCGATCGAAGGATGGTGCTCATAGCCCTCTTAATCAATTAATTGAAGTATTTAATAAACATTATTTTCTTGTAAGTTCCCCAAATCATATTTTTAAGAACTTCAAATTCAAAACAAAATTTTATTACGGCTTAAATTAAAATTAAATGTTTTTTTAATCATTTATTCACGTTAGTATTTAATGAATTTAAATAAGTAAATAATTGATAAATGAAATCGATTTCATCTTTGGTCTGACGAGTTTTTCTTGTTGCTTTTTTAGCGGCCATAATCGCAACATTGCGAAAACGATATTTTTATAGTAATTAATAATACGAGCCCTAAACTTCAAAACCAATGTGCATTGGTATCTTCCTTAATGGAATCCAAACCTATTTTCCTAATCCTAACCTTTTTAGAATGGTCTGCTTAAGGCAGATATCCGTTTAGTGTGCGCCAACTATAAAAAAAAAATTGTTTCCCATAAACCGTCAGTCAATCGAAATACAACGAACCATAGAATGAATTACATATAAGCAGATTAAAATGAATCAAATTGTTTCGGATTTGTGTGCCCTGTTCCACAATAAGACCATAGAGGATTTTATCAAAAAGCCCAATTAAAAATATAAAACAAAATGCAAATCTACAAATACTTTTTTCAAAGAAATTTTATGTAGCTTTATTAAACTCGAGTTGTAATAGTTTAGTTTTCAATTTATTTTATTAATTTTTAATGCAACTATTTTTAAGCTGCTTTCTTTTTTATATATATATTCAGATAATATATTGTATAATATTTGTTTTATTCTTTTTTGTATTTTATATCGATCAATTAAATTACTAAAACTGTTTTATTGGTTTGCCTAATTTTTGTATACGTTCTATTGTTTTTTTTTTTGTTGTTTGTTTTGTTCTCTTTTTGTTTAGTTTAATTTAAAATTTCAATTTATTTATTGTGTATTCCACTTTTTTTCTATATATACCACAATGCAAAGCGCTTCGCTTGAAATTCCAACGAGAAGTAGTATAAGAGAAGCGGAGAGTCTAGTCTAGTGGCTCCAATTTTATCATCAATTTATTATTATTTAAAAAGGGCGGCTATATAAAGTTATGTATGTCTGTATAAAAAATCAATTCAAATGAAAGTCATTAACTTATTGCGTCTGGCATTAGACTAATAATTAATTAAATAGTAGAAGAAGGAGAGGAAGAAAGAGAGAGAGGAAGGAAAACTAGTTTTCATCATAGAGTGGAGTGGAATCGCCCAGGTTCATTGAGTGAGGAGAGGTGTTCGTTCGTGGCGTACTTCGCATTGATCGTGGACTCTTTGAGAAGTCCGATCGTCCGGATCGACTCATTGGTCGTTCTTCTGCGTATTGGGGTGTTTTGCGTGGGTAGTCTTCGTAGCGGGGTGTTCTTGCCGAATTGCTGCTCGTCGGCATTGCAGGAGGAGGCAAGCCCCCCGATGGGTTTCTACCGTGCTGTCCGGAGGCAGATGGTTTGCGACGCGCCCAAGAATCCGAAGCCATTTGCCAGTCCATGCTCTCTTGTTGGGCCGAACTGTATGCATTTGATCGAGAATGGTGGGGTGGAGGTACACCACCGCCGCCGCCCGAGCCTCGACTACCACCAGGTTCACGTGGTGAACGTCCATATGATTGTGGTGAAGCGTGCACCGATCCACCATGCCGGGAATGAGACGACGGAGGAATTGTTGGACGTGCAAAATGACCGTTGGAAGTGGATGATGCTGGACTCGGAGTATTGTGATTGTAACGCGGAGTTTGCGACGAGTGAGGAGTGTGATAAGGCGTCATAAACGGCGTCTGTCCGCTTGGTGTGTACGGAGTATTCACATATCCGCCCTGGTAGCCAGGCGTGTTAGGATAGTGTGGCGTCTGGCTAGACATTCCATGCGACATGGAGTGCATCATGTGTGGTGGAACATGGGATCGGTTTCCGATTGAGCCCGAGCTTACACTCAACTGCGGTGTACTATAGCCGGGCGTCCTTGTGCTTGCTGGCGGGCGGGGTGTCGACATTGGTGTATTTCCTGGCAGAGGATCCGAGTAATGGTCCTTGAACCACTTGAGGAAGGTGTTAATCGACTCAAAGATCTGTCCTCGGTAACGGAAACCCTCCGGTGTTACAGTGACGTATTCGTGTCTGCATTTTGTCTTTGGCAGGTAGGAGAGCAGGAATTTGCCCGGATAGTTCTTTGAAGCAGATACGAAGTAGTGAATTTTCTTCGGGTCTTTCTTCTTTTCCTCCTTGAGCAGCTCTTCCATCTTGTCCTTAAGGCCGCCACCTGTATCACGATAGTATTTGTAGCTTAGTAACTCCCTCGCTGATGCTGCCATTGGATTCACGTGACGGGCTATGATTTCATCCAAATCCTCGAATTCTTCATTGCCAATCAGGAGACTCTGACCCAAGCTAAATGCATTCTCTTTACCCTCTTCCCGAACGTCTATGTGCTGATAAATATCATTCGTCACCTTCCATGTCACCGTCAAATGATCGGAGCCCTTGCTCGACGGACGAACTATGACCTCTCCCTGGTCCATGCTCTCCATGATTTTGACCACTTCAGCATAGGACTTATTGTGGAACGATGGATGTACAATTACTCGCTTCACATATTGCTGCTTTGCTTTGACCTTCTTCGAGTCATCTTCTTTGCGGCGGTCTTTGTCCTCTTGCTCTTGATCATAATAATTGTCCTTCCTCGGTCGCCATTCGTGATTCTTGTCCATCAGGTCCGAACTTTTAGACGAGCAGTCAACCGAGAAGCGTTCCACATCGATTTTGATTATTCGCACATGAATAGCTTGGTTGTTTTGTACTCGTTCCTCGGGATTTTTAACGTGTTTGTCGGATAGATTCTTTATATGGATGAACCCTGAAAGCCCATTGTCTAGGCGCAGCTTGATACCAGTCGCTTGGCCTGGACAAGCACCGGCGTCGAAATGATTCCACACTTCTGAAAGTTCAGGAAAATCGTCTTTGAGACAGAATGGACACTGCCAGTGTCCAGTTTCGTCATTGCGCACCGGATTGGCCTGGTCCAGTTGCTCGCCTTGGGGTTTTCGATGTGATATTCCGCTCACCGTAGCCAACAGCATCTTGCCTACGTAAAAACTTTCTGGAGTTTCTTTAGTTAGCATATCGAAGAGCTCTTCAGCATTCGCCGACCTAAATGGAACTCTCAGGTCTTTGTAACGCGAATTCAGCTCCGCTCGGATGTCGTAGAGAGTGATGCTCTTGTTGCCGAATCCTTGACGTTCCAATTCTTCAGCAAATGCATCCAAATCCAAGTCCTTGAGACGCTCCGGTGATTCCAGAATTTCTTCCAATGCTCCGGCTGGATTTGTCTCCTCGTCATCGTACTCCAAAGCATCAACAGCCATTTTTCTAGCCCATTCGTACGTCTCAGGATGAACACGGGAACCGTCGAGCACTTCCACATATGCCTCAGTACTATCACCCAGCGAGTTGGTGTCGATTTTAATGAAACCCGAACAATTAATGAACACCTTCGGACCCATATGGCATGAAGTAACAAGCTGGGTTCGATTTTCCAGACGCTGGTTTGTCTGCTTTAGTATCTTCACCAAAGCTTGGCCTTTTCTGGGTCCCAAGCCGCAAATAAATTGGATCAAGTTCAGTGTCATTGAGTTTTGCACCGCTAGGTTTATGTCCACGCCAACTTCGTTGGTGCGGTTTATGAACTCCAAGTTCAGATGCTCGAGGAGTTCCTCTTTGGGAATTTGCTCTTGCAGCGAATGGTATCTCAGACAGAGAATTTCCTCATCGGGACCACACAGCTGCGAGTACTCTACCAAAGGATCTTGCATTTTCCTAGCCAGTGATACAGCCTGTTTCAGGAGTGTGGGATACTCTCGGAAGTCAGCTGCTCCCTTGTTTGAATTGGCATAGATCTTGGCCAACTCATTGTCAATTATCTCTACTGCAACCTGTGGGAACTGTTCCTCCTCAACCAACTGCTTAATGACTTCTTGAACATCTTGTTGGATCATTTGAGCCTCACGGGATTCTCCACCTATCGCCACAACGTGCGGTTTCTTATTCAGCAGGAAGGCCTTTAGATTGGCCATGTCCGACTGTTTACATTGTTTCTCGTCTGCGCGATAAGAGTTCTTCCTTTTGAGAATGTGTGGAAGCCGAAGATAGTCCGTGACTTCACCCTCGTGGGATGTTATAGCACAGAACGCCGCCTGCGTGTAGTCGGGAACGTAAGCCAACCCCATCACACGGATGCCTTTCGATGCGTCCCATTCGTAGTCGTCTTCTTCAGTGAACTCGGGTTGATAGGGAGCAACTTTGATCCAGTTACTGAGCTTTGTGCAACAGGCCTTCAAAATTGATTCTTTAGCTTCTGCAATCAAAACCGCTTTAAGCTCTTTCTTGATTTCGGGGATGACCATTTTTGTAAGCGCTAGTTCTACACATTCACTTCGAAGGGCGTTCCAGTCCTGGACATTTTTGGAAAACTCATCACGCTGGTACAGCTGCTTCGCTTCTTCTAAATATGAACTCGCTGTATTACCCTCGATCTTTTCAAGAATCGTTATTTCCAACAAACCGTCTTCCTCAGCTATGTTTAGACGAAGGAACTGTTCACCAACCAAATCCATGACGGGCTTATTTGTCAAATATTTCATTCCGTAGCATGGATGATTCTCATCCACCTCCTTCATGCCTTTCTTTGTAGGTCTCACATTTATCTTGGCTCTTTCGAAGAATATCTCGCGAACGCATTTCCTCAGCAATGGCTCCTTCGCAATTTGCCGTGCCACCACAAACTTTGCGGCATGGATGACCTCATCCACCATCATAAACTTTGGACACAAGAACTGCTTCGCAACATCGGCCGGCTCAATCGCTTCCTGATCGACTTCGTGCCTTTGGTAGCTGTCTCGCAGATTTTCTGCAAATTGCTCCGGAGTGAGTCCGAAGCGCTTTGCAAATCCACAAATGCCGGCTTTCCTGCACATTGCATAAGGTCCAGAGTCTCTGGCTTGTTTCAGTTGTTCCTCGGGCTCGTCCTCAATCTCTTCGACTTCTTCACTTTCAGGCGGCGGTTCTTGGCCTTCTTCTAGATTCTCCAACGCCTTTCGCCGGGCTTCCTCTCTGGCCTTTTTCCGCTCCTCTTTTTCCTTCCGTCGGAATTCCTCTTGCATCTTAGGAATCTCATGAGAGTAGTAGAGCAAGAAGTGCATATGAACATCTTTCAATTCTTCAGGCGTTTGCACTTCCCGGAGCCTGTCAAGGTCTTCGTCTTTGATAACGCGCATATCATCAGGAATTGGTGCATCAGACGATTGCATGATCTTGTCCAACTGATAGTTACGCATCTTCTCAAACAACAACAACAGCTTGTTCTTTCGAGACTGCAACTGACACCACCGCCCATCGAAGTAGTAAATTTTCCACAGATCATCGCACGTCAGCTCGGGCTTGACATATTCTTTTCTATAGAAAGCAATGAATGGTACCTCCAGCTGTTGATTTCGCATAAAATCAAGGGTCTGCTTTATTTTTCCTATCGCACTCGGTGGTTTGCGGTAGCGGTCACGTGAGCCTCCGTCTGTTGGCTTTTCTTGCTCGGAAACAGAGCGTTTACAAAACGCCTGCTTGTATATCCATTCGGCTTCATCTTCAAGCTCATTTGAGCCCTCTGCAACAGGAGTAACAGGCACTTCACGCAACTGCATACGTTCGGGGATGTCAGTCTTTCGTATTTCATTATCCAAGTCCGTAAAGTGTCCGCGTTTCAATTCACTTGGCTCATAAATTTCAAATATTGTCTTTTTGGCGGATTTCTTTTTGGTGGATTTTTTGGGACGTTTCTCACGTTCGCCGGTGCCGTCGTCTTCTTCATAATCATCGCCTTCTGATTCGGATTCATATTCATCGTCGTCGTATTTTGAGAAATCATCGTAATCGAAGTCAACTCCAAAGATGTCTTGACCTTCTTGAAGTGATCTATTAAATAGAAAAATTTTAAATAGTATTTAATACATACAAATATAATGTTATGTTATGTGAAGACTTACGCATCGTTAAATAAGAGACGACGTTTCTTTTTCTTTTCGGCAATTGGTCTGCCATCGTCATCAACGATAAAATCATCAGCATCGGAGTCAGACTCTTCTTCGTCGTCGAAATGTTCTACTTCCGGTTCTCTGTGACTGCGTTCAGAACGGCGTTCGTTATCCTGTCATTTAGAAATAAAGTAAAATATTAAAAATAATCAATCATTTTGCAAAATTGCGCGCAAAAAATGGAAAAACAAATAATTCTTCTACAGCTACAGAAGGATAGTGCGATGGACTGTACGACACTAGACTGACAGTAACAGACAAAGTGGGTAATCACCCTCGAAACTGCTTACAGACAGTCGAGTACGACAGTGATCACTGCGGACTGGCTGCTTTAGTGCAGATTCAGAACGAACGCGTGGAGTTGGAGGAATACGTTGTATCGCACTCTTACAATTACAGTAAGATGCGTTGGCCTCGTTTCACCAACGTCCTAGCAAGAGAACTTCATTCGAGATGCATAGCCCCACCAAACAACAGAAACCTGACAAATACAGAAATTGACCAACATTTACAACTGATGGATGAAACAATAAAACGAACTATGGAACGGACAATACCAAAGTACAAAGAATGGGACCAAATGGACGCTTACAGAAACGCTACTATTGACGCACTGCGAAGGCACAAGAGTAGCTTACTGACAAGACTCAAACACTTGTACAGACCACACGACTTGGAGGTTAGAACACTGACGTCGTCAATAAAAAAATGTCAATCTGTTGATTAAGGAGAACTACAGGTTATGAATTAACAAGTACTGGGACCGCAAGATCCGGTCACTTAATTCCAGTGACCCTAGTATAATCAACAAGATATTCAGGAAAAAGAACGACAGTGACCTTCCGAGTCTGAAACTCCAAAGAACCGGAGAGAACAGAAACGAACTCAGGACAGCGCAAAAAGATCCAGAAGAAGCCATCTTTGACGATGACTTTTATATAATTGAAGATCCGAAGGAAAAAGTGAAGGCGGTGGGAGCTGCTTTAAAGCAAGTGTACAAGGTAAATGTTAGCATTCGCCCCAACCACGACCTGGAAAACAAAACCCTACTTAATCACTTTTAATTTCGAAATGATATGACACAATGGCGATCTGAGAACCGCGGTTTCATGCGGTTCAATGACGATTCCTTGGCAAATGCCATAATCGCCGAGCAAACGGGAAGAAGTCCCTTGTTAGTGACGAAGGTTGAGCTTCTGCTCATCTTCAATTCAATAAAAAACAAAAAGTCAGCAGGTGTCGATGGTATATCCAACGTTGTACTAAGACATTTACCGATGGAAGCAAATGACATTTACACCACACTCTTCAATAATGCATATTATCCAGTGCATTGGAAGACCGCTGTGGTTCTGTGGATCATATTATCCCGAAAAAGAGAAAGTACAACTCCAACCCGTCACATCTTCGGTCGATAAGTCTTTTTCCGAGTATCAGCAAAGTTTTCGAAAAGACCCTCAATAGGGCTTTGACTAAGTGGGCTGCGGACAGCAAAATAATTCCGGATAAACAGTTCGGGTTCAAGGCGGGTCATGACACTATTCATGCTGCGTCTAAACTCGTTTCTGATATCCAATGGAATAAATCAAAACAAGAATGCACAGGTGCTGTTCTGGTTGATTTGGAGAGTGACCTTGACCCCAGAGTGAAGGTAATTTGCTACATGGCCCTCATACGGCCAATGATCGTTTATGGTTGTCCTGTGTGGTTCAACGTTGCCCCTTCCCAGATGGAGAAGTTTCGGGTGTTCGAGCGGCAGTGTTTACGACGCTGTACCGGTTTATATCGAACAGCCGAGTCTTCTTATGTGCATTACTATTCCAACGAGATCCTATACAACGGGGCTCGAATCAACAGAATTGACAATTTCGTGATAAAACTCGTTCGAGGTCACATTGCAAGAGCTATGTCTTCGACTAACAATTTAATTTTCGTTGCGTTCTATCCGAACGACGAGTATTTTGAAAGTGCACGCTTGAGCGGTTTCATTCCACCAGAGGCATTCCTCTTAGATAGATGCGGTCTGTTACAGGATAGATTGGCAGTTCCGCTAATCTACCACGTCAGACGACAAACCGTGAATAGGCGACTCCTGTACAATCGGGATGTCATGGCACAAGGCGGAGCAGAGCTCCTTCGGTTCAGTAGGGCTGTGTCCGAACGGGACCGAACTGATAGGGTGAAGCAGGAGAACCAGTTTTGGTGGCTTCAATTGGCACTTGATAGTGGGTAGTCGGGATGGTGTTTTAAGCCTTGGCCGGCTTACATACTTGTTTTATAGTTTTCCGCTCGCACAAACTCGTTTAACAGCTGTCTGTACCATAGGATGGATAACGCCCCACGCTGCTTCATCCATCCAAACGATAAACTTCGGCGAATGAAGAGGCATCTTTTGTTTATTTACGTCACCGTTCAGGTAAAATTGAGCCTTATCTGTAATTATAACTGCGTCTAGTGGGATTTAACCGTTTAAGAATCCTTATGGCGAAATGCGCTCTGATTCGTTATAGTACTGACAAAGATTGTGCATCCTTCCTCTTTCCAACCGCCGCCACAAGATTCGTTTCTCTAAATTAAATAGGTGGCGCTTATTTAGTTGCGGATTCGTCTTTGGAGTCAGACTAAGTGGCAACAACTGTTTTTACTATATTTATGTTGGTGTATCAACAACAAGGAAAAATTAAGTTTCATATACGCCACCTCCGATAAAAGATTCAGAATCATAGATATTACTTACCAAGGATCTGTTATCTATTCATACTACTAGCTTGTTGTAGCCAAAGGCAAACTACCGATATCCAGCCCTAAAGCAAATCAGGGAGGTGATTGGAGAAAGTACGACATCGGAACGAAATCCCTTTGGGATGGTAAAGACTTCCATATCTAAGCCGAAGACGGTGATGGGGTGTTGTAGGATCTGGGAGCTTATGCTGCAACTTTTCCTACACACCAAGTGTTTACTCTACCTATTCGTGGTAACCACCGGATACTGGTTATATCTTCAGATATAACTTGCGAAACTTGTAAGGGCGGGTGCAAAATCGGGAAAAAAGCACCTTATCAACGGCCAAACAAATTTGGAGGTTAGTGCGAGGGGCTAACAACCCCTCCACAGTAAAAAAAATACTTGGAAGTTATGAGAGAGATACCAGCCTCGGATAATGAACCCCCTCTTATGGTAATCAGACCCGGAACGACAACGGACTACGCATTAAGAGTTTGTACCTGGAAAGTAAGAACCCTCTACACTACAGGTGCAACTCAGAAACTTGAATCTGTCCTCTCGCAGTATAAGGCAGATATTACTGCGATCCAGGAAATACGATGGATAGGATCAGGGACAATGAAGAGAAAGAATTGCGACATTTATTATAGCTGTCATCAAAGATTGCATATATTTGGATGCGGATGGCTTATTTCCATGCTCAGTGGTAGGAGGATTCGAGCCACTCTAGGCAATACAATCGCAACAAAACACGTGAGTAGGGGAACACCCCAGGGTGGTGTCCTTTCGCCTCTTCTATGGCTTCTGGTCATGGATACAATTCTCGTTAAATTAGAGAGATGTGGAGTGAAGGCGGTAGCCTATGCGGATGATTTCGTGCTATTGGTGCCAGGAAAGTACACCTCTGTGATTAGTGAAATCATGGAGTCAGCTTTGAAGAAAGTAAGCAGGTGGGCCACGAGTTGTGGACTAAGAGTTAACCAAATTAAAACTGATCTGTTGCTCTTTACCACCAGAACTAAAGTACCACCCTTCGCGATACCTCGACTCAATGGTCAAATCCTATCATTGTCTTCCAGTGCAAAATATTCGGGAGTTATACTCGACCCTAAACTAAACTACAAACTAAATATTGAAGTACGGGTTAAGAATGCCTGTGTTGCATTCTACGCCTGCAGCAAAACTTTCGGCAAAAAGTGGGGACTTCAGTCAATGATGATTTTAACACATGGTTCGATTGTGTGGTGGTCTGCTCTTAGCAAAGCCCATAATATTGATAAGCTAAAGAAGATTCAGAGAACAGCTTGCGTGGGCACCACAGGGGCCATGCGTACTTGCCAAACGGACGCCTTGACCGTTATTTTGGATCTTCAACCAATCGACCTTATTATTAAATACATAGTTTCCTGCAGCGCTATTACGCTGAAGGAATCAAACTGTTGGTTGTTAAAACCTTATAGTCACAGCAACACAACGAAATTGATTCCCTCAGATATTATCTCGGTAGACAGTGACTACTGCACTCCTACTTTGAGCCTTAGTAAGGGTTTTAAGGTTATTTTCTCATAAAGAGAAGATTGGGAGGATGACATCGTGTCGATAGGTTTCGACACAACCATCTTTACTGACGGCGACGGCTCAAAGATGGAGTGCGGAGTTGGTTCTGGGATCTTTTCTGAGTCCCTAAATGTAGCTAAATCCTTTAGGCTTCCCAACTTTGCTAGCGTTTTTCAGGCTGAACTGCTGGCAATAAGGGAGGCATGTAAGATACTTAAACAAAGTCCAAACCAAAACCGAAATGCGGCTATCTTCACAGACAGTCAGGCAGCTGTCAAAGCCATTAACTCAGCCATATTCTCATCTTAATTAGTCCAGCAATGTCGCGATGAGCTTGCGAGCCTGAATATTAACCTCGGTGTCATCCTGGTCTGGGTTCCGGGCCATAGTGGTATCGTGGGAAATGAACGGGCAAGGATCGGCCCTTCATAGCTCACTTGCGGAAATGGTTATCATTCCTCTTGCTGCTATGAAGGGTAAAATCTTTTCTATCTACCAAACTGAATCAAACCGAAGGTGGGGAAACTTACCCAACTGCATTATATCTAGGAAGATATGGCCCACCTATAATTAAACCCATACAAACGATCTTCTATGCAGGCCAAGGCAAGACATAGCCAGGATTGTTGCGATTTGTACCGGTATGGCCTATAGGAGTTCATGCAGAGAAGTTGGGTATCTCTTACAACACCTTTTGCCGTAGTTGTAGTGACCAAAGAGAAAGTGAAACGATAATCCATTTCGTCTGCAAATGTCCTGCTTTGGCAAACACTAGAATGAAATACTTTGGAAAAGCATTCTTTCACGAACTTGATGAATCTAATCTTTTTTCTCAATGCGACAAAATGGCTCTAACATAATCGCTATCAAGCTTCTCTATAAATCTTTCTCTTTCTATCACAGGTCAAACTAGTTTTTGGTATCAAAACGGCGCACTACAGCGCTAATTAGATCCAGGCTAGGTTGCCTTGAGGTCGCCATTTCTAAAATGGTTACATTCTGGATTCGTTTGTTTCATTAGCAAAAATTAAGTTTTGATCCCATTATTTTGGCCTTAGCTGTATTTGATCATGTGCCACCTGTACATAGCTTATATTTATCAATATTTTGTTATTAAAGTGCAGAATAAGCCAATGTAAAATTTACTTATTTTATGAAGTGATTACCAGCTGCAGGCCATTCCGGTTGATAGCATTAGAAGTGGGTAGTCATGTATTTCCCTCTCCCTTGCATTATTATTTAAGATGTACAAAATATAATCAGACAAATATTCCAACCATGTTCGAACCTTTCGTAATATGAAAAGCAACTTTACCAGTTTAGCATGTTTCCTTTCCTTTCATTTAAACTAAATAAGTTTGGATCGATTTAAAAACAAAAAAAAGAACTCTTGCCCATGGAATAGAATAACAATGATTTGTACTCACATCATCATCATCAAAGAGCTGTTCGGCAATCGCTTCACGTGCTAGTCCCTCGTCAACGGGTTGTTCTTCACCATCGCTTTCCTCATCTTGTATTCGACGCAAGCGTTTGAAACGTTTCTGCAAATTACAAGTAGATAGTAAATATGTGTAACTTATCTTCTGCCAAAACAAAAACAAAACGCCACTTACCCTTCTTTCGACTTTAACTCCCAGATTCTCTTCGATCAAATCATAATCGTCGTCCTCCAGTCGATCGTCCAGTTCATCATCGTCGTCGCTTTTCTTACGTTTCTTAGACCGACCTGATGCATCAGAATCCTCTCCGTCGCTACCGTCCTCTTCGATGGGTCGATCATCGATTAAATCTTTAAGTTCCTCTCTCAGCACTTCCTCGTCGTCTAGAAGAAAAGATGTTTATAGTAAATCCCAACTCATATTATGTGGCTTCTATCTGAGTATCTAAGAATGATGACGACCTTAACGACGGGACGTTCCGGGTCCGGGTCCGGACATACAAGACAATAAAGGAAAAAAGAAACTCACCCTCCTCCTCCTCTTCGCTGCTGTCTGCCATTGCCTTACTCTTTTTGAGTTTCTTCCGTTCATGTGGCTCCAACTCCTCCTCATCCTACACGTGGACGTGAAGAGATGTGCGAAAGCACAAAAATAGATTTTAAATTTAGAATATACGTACTTAAATATGAAATTATTGTTAAGGCCCAGATATGTATCACAAAAATTAAGAAAATCTACCTCCGATTCTTCGGCTTCGGAATCCAAGAAGTCTGCCATTTTTTTTTAACTACTAAACTAAGCGAAGGCTATGCCACTAGTAGAATTTATTTGGATTAGTTAAATATCAAAGGAAATAGGGGTAGAGTGTGTGTTAGTTGGAAATAAATTAAATTAAACTGATTTTTTTCATTGAAAACTTTTCAAAATGGAATTAACAAAACTATAAAAACGCACTAAAATGTGGCAAAAATATTTGAAAACCACAACGCAGTGACATTTTCACTGGAAGAAGAAGGTTTTTCTTTTTCTCGAGTTAGTGTAGTAGTTGTCTCTTTCTTTTTTTGGAGAGATTTGCAATTTTTGAAGGAAAAAGTGGAGGAATTATGGGTTTGGGTGTGTTCAGCAAATTATAACATTGAACGAATTCAGGAAACACATTTGGGATTAGGTTTGAGTTTATAATGATGATATAATTTGGTCATATGATGAATAATTTCATTTCGCTTGAAGAAACCAGGTGCTTTTTAAAATTGTTTATTATTTGTATGTACTATTTGTTTTAAGATATATCCTTCACATTTCTCAACAAGAGAATTTGTGAATTAAATCAGTTTTCATGCGCAGCTTAAGCTAAAATAGCTTCCATACAAAATTCTCTTCAAAACGAAGTCAAGCCAAAATCTAGGAAAGCATTTTAACTAAGGGGTTAGTTCCATGTGTACATTATACAGCTGACTAATAGATTATTTCGATTATTAGGTGTATTCATTCCGAACTTAATTATGACAGATTATTAAACGTCGTAGCTAAAGAGGAGGAATGGTCGGGATCTCCTCAGCCATTTTGTTATGAAATGTAATTTTGTGTTAAATAAAATAAATATTGAGGAGTTATTTTTTAAAGAAAGTGTTTTCAAACCTTAAAAAAGATCAAGATCAACATCCCTTAGTTTGGAACTTGTAGGAAAATAAATTTCCTACACAAAGTTCTTCTGTTGAATTTTGGAAAAAAACATAAACTAAAATTTAATTTGAGCCGGAACTTTTTTTTCTCCGGACTGATTTCAATGATAAGGATAAGTTTCGAGTGTGGTTGTTGGAGGCAGTTTTAATTGTGAAGAAAGGTTTAAATGCACAATTCCTTAATTTTACTTTTCTTTTAATTATTTCTGACGGAAATTCATTTTTTAAACATCTGAGATTCTATTATGTCAAAAAAAAGAATAGAATCGTTGAACTAAGAGATTCCCTCTTATTTTAATTGTTACAATTTCAATGACAGATGTCAGCCAGAAAATAATTTCCGACTGGAACATTTTTTCCAATGATAGAAATGTTCAGTGATCGCCTCAACCGACCTGACAAAAAATTACAACGGGCTGGTTAAGACGCGGTAAAGGACTTGAAGTTAAGGCAAATTTAAAATTGAAGGATTAAAGAGGAGATACCGATGCACATTGTTCTTAAAGTTTTGAAGATATGGAAAAACAGAGCTGGGTAAAGCATTCCACATTCTCGATGTGCGATTTAAGAAAGAATCTCTCTACTTGACAGTACGCCCGAAATTGAGCTCAAGGGCAAACTGATGAGCATTCCTAGAAGTGCGAGTATTATGGCTCAATTATTTTAAGGGGTGGAATGCAACTGGCTAATTCAACAGAACATTGTTTATAAAAATATCGATAAAACAACGAAAGACATGAAACATTGCGGCGGTGTTCTAGCGATGTAAATGTTCGATTATAGTTCTATCGCCTATAATTTAAAAGCCCTTTTTTGTATTCAATCCAAGAGATTTAAACTTGTTTTAGGGGTGCCTGCCAAGATATGCGAATTATATTCAAGCTTTGGACGGATGAAGGCTTCGTAAATTACAATCAGATCAGAAGGGGTGAAAATTTTCTTGCACCGTCGGAGAAATCCCAAGCACCTGGCAGCATTTTGGGCAATATCAAATATATGATCGTTCCATAAAAGGTGATCTGTGATACACATACCAAGTACTGACAGTTGATTAGTTTCTTGGATGCAAGTGCCACTCATAGATAGTGGCATCGGGGGTGTGTTACGATTTAACGACAAGAGACAGCATTGAGTTTTCAAATCATTGAATTCTACACGGTTTTTGATTCCCCATTGTACAATGCTATCAAGATCAGAATTTAATGAGCTTATCATACGCTGCCGTTTAAGTTCCACATTCCAAGGACAAGGATGTGAATCTAGAAACGAGTATGAGAAGTTGAGTGTACTGTCGTCGGTGAAACACGTTAATGGATTAGAAGTGGCAGACAAAAGATAATTTATAAATATAAGAAAGAGAGTCGGAGACAAAACGGAGCCCTGGGGCCCACCAGCATTTATTTTATGAATTTCAGACTTGGAACCATCCAATGCAACTTGTATTGAACGGTTAGAAAGGTAATTTCTAATCCAACGACGAAGAGATTCATCAATACCAAAAGCACGCATTTTCGATTAGAGAGCTTGGTGCCAAACTCTATCAAATGCTTTTAAAATATCAAGTGCAATAATCTTACTTTCTCCAAAACGATGTAAACATTTGTTCCACTGTTCGGTGAGAAGAACCATGAGATCACCAGTGGACCTATTGCAACGAAAACCATACTGTCGGTCATTAAAAAGCTTCCGTTCTTCGAGATATTTCTAGAGCTGATAATTAATCAGCGTTTCCATGACCTTGGAAAGAAGGGACGTGAGTGCTATTGGACTATAGTTAGAGGGGGAGTATGTACAAATGCTGTTTTCCATCCGTTTGGAAAGAGACTACTCTGCAGGAAAGATGGAAAAGTTTACGCAGTGGTTTTGCCAGCGATGAAGAACACCTCTTCAGAACAATTAGGGAGATACTATCCGGATTTGTGTATGTTCAGTACTCTTGCAAATGCACGAGTGCGAAAGAAGATTCGTCCCATAGAATCATATACGCTCTCAGCAAACTGTGCTGCAAGTAAATTGGCTTTATCAATCGAGCTTACATAGGGAGTGTCGTTTTTTACAAATGACCAGACATTTTTACTACCATTGGGACATTTTTTGCCTTAATTTCTGATCATGCAAAAATTTGGTTCGTCGAATATGACTATTACAGGTCTTTCTAGCTTGTTTAAACTTATTCCGGTTTTCTTCAGTCGGGTTGGCTTTATAACAACGGAAACTTACATCTCTGGACCTAATAACCTCTTTACAGCTCGAATCAAACCCTGAGTTCTCTTTGGGTTTGATAGATTTGACCCTATTCGGGATAAAATTTCTCATTCCACAAAGAATTAAATTTGTTGCCATTTCTGCGCTGGAATCCACGTCACTTTAGAGGAAGCATATTGACCAGTTAAAGTTCCTGAAGAATTCGTTGAGACCATCCCAGTTGGCTTTCTCATATTGCCAAACGGTTCTCATAGGATTTTTTTTTTTCTTTAACTGGGTTTTTTACACATGAGAATTTTGCAGATACGATGCAATGGTCTGATGTGCCTAGAGGCGGTAATACACTGATTGTGTATTTATTAGGATCAGAGGTAAGAAACAAGTCTAGGGTGTTAGCGGATTGACCTGCAGCGTCAGGGATTTGAGTTGGCTCATCGACAAGCTGAATAACGAAGCCAAGAAGAATTGTGTACATTGAAATCGCCCGCAATGACAATTTCAGTGTGAGGATAATGGGCAACAATTCTTTGAATGTAGTCAGACACAGCATCAAACTTGTTAAAATTTGAATTTCTGTCCAGATTTGGACTTCGATATAAAAAACATGCGTGGATGATGTGCTTATTTAACGTCCGATCGGTGGACATATGTGGCATAGAAGTTCTTTCTTAAACCACGAATGTTGCTAAAATCCACGCTGAATTCATCCAGCATTATAATATTCAAAGACTAATAAAACACAATTCGGACAATAAACTATGATAAATAATCTGACACGTGGTACCAGTGGCATGATGGTTAGTGCGTTGGACTGTCATGCTAGAGGTCTTGGGTTCGATCCCTGCCTATGCCATCTAAAGTCTTTTCACGGGAACTGCCTCTTGCGAGGAATTGACAAATTCTCCAAGAGTAACTATTGTCATGAAAAAGTGCTTTCTCAAAATTAGCCGTTCGGAGTCGGCATATAAACTGTAGGTCCCCTCCATTCCTGACAACATTACTCGCACACAGGAATGGTTGAGAGTTGTAAGTCACTAGGCCTTGGTTCTCAACGGACTGTCGCGCCACCCAATTTATTTTATTTATTAAATAATCTGACAAGCTTCCAATTTGAACTTTTCAATAACAGATTTCCACTAGTGTTATGCCTTAGTAAAAATCTGTATAATGATCCTTCCCTGGTTAACTAGAAATATTAATCTGCAAAGATCAATTCATATGTTTTAGTATGTAGCAATTTTGTATATTATTCACGTTCCAAATATTTGAAACGTTGGTTTCTGTTTTTGGTCAAGTTTCGTTCAATTAAGTTTCCAGGCTTATCACATTAAAGCTGAAAGGAATTAACTGTCACCTGAGTGTAGTGTATTTTACAAATAATTTTTTAAATTTGCAGAAGTGCGAAAATAAATTAATTTGTTTTCATCTTTAGATTATAAATAAGCCCATAATAGCCTGAATTTTATTTTAGCTCCAAAAATCTTTAAAAAATTCCATTTATTTACAATTATTTATTTTAATAAGGAGTTAAACTGCCGCAATGCATTCGCGTGTAGTTTGTTGACGAAAATACTTTTTGCTTTTGATTTGATATCGTCGAAAGCCAAATTCGTTAGGGCTGAATCAGCCCTATCATGAATTCCATCGTAATCGGAAATTTGTACGAATCCCGAAAAACTGTATCATGAAATCCATTCGTAATACAAAATTGTGTGAGATTTTCCACTACGAACGGATTTCATGATACAGTTTTTCGGGATTCGTAAAAATTTCCCATTACGATGGAATTCATTGCTTTTTACGATCACGTTATTGACTGTATTGACTTAAGGCTTTTTGGCAGCAATTCGATCCAAATTCCCAATCAATCTTTTGGGTTCTTTACATTAAAATACTTTTCATAATTCAAAAGCATACGGGCTATTCCAGTCTCTTTCGAAAACGCTTGTCAACTGAGTGACAATGGTGGTGTCGTTATCTTTACGATCATTATTTGAATCTTTTATAATCAAACCTATCCCAGCGGTATCAGTAAAATAATCACCAGACCAATTTGATGTTCCTATGTAAGCTGTATTATCAGTTACCATATATTTATTATGGTTAACCCTTCCGAATGGAATTTTAGCTTGATCTGGATCGGCTGGTACAATAAACCGGCGCTGTAAAAGAAACAAAAAATAAGATTACTTTTGTTTTTGATATTTTTAACGATTAACTTACGATTTCAATATCAACTCCTTTAAATGATGATGTTAAACTTGATAGTGATTTGAGGAAATAATCTTCAGAAGGTCGAGAACTACCCCAAAGAGATATCAACAACTTCACTGAGACTTTATTTTCAATAGCAGCTGTTCTAAGGGCATCGTCGATGAACGGCCAATACCTATACAAAAAAAAAACAGTAATACAAAATATGAAAACACAAATTTAAAATACCTTATTTTGGGTGAATAGATTATGAGAGGATAGTAATCCATTACAGCTATGTGCACAAACTTTTCGGCACTCAAAATAACATTGACTATTGCATCTAAGTCATTTGTCCTACCAGTCGCGCTGAATGGTGGTGGAGAGCTCTAAAAAACAATGCGTTCACTTTTATGATATTATACAAAATCCATAGGTCCTAAAATTCTACTCACCGAAAAGAAAGTGTTAAAATTGAGATCATCATTGAACTGAACAGAAATAGGAGACTTGACATTAAATTTAGTTGAATAGAATTCAGGCCATCGAGGAGGGATTTCGGAATCATTACGACCCAAAAACCAATACGCTTCAAAGATCTTAGCCACATCTTTGGCTAGACATGTGCAATTAGTAACTAGAACACCAAGTTCTTTAACTTGTGTAAGCGATCTCCAATCCATGTTGGCGCTTCCCAAATAGAAATTCTGTCCATCCGAAACCCATAGTTTCGTATGCAATACACCGCCACCCAACAATCGAGGAAAATTAACCGATCGGACATCAGCAGCCTTTCGTTTTGTCAATATTTGTGTATCGAAATTTGGTTCATTTGCTGTTGGTATACTTTGAGCAATACGAATTTGGTATTTTTTCCTACGGCCATAAGTCATAAGTTTTTTGAAAATATCTTCTCCTTGCCATGCAGAGGTGTGATTGTAAAAATCTGCACCTCGAAGTGTCCAATAGAAAGAACCAATATCAAGGGAATTCTTTGTTGAATTAAGTAAAATCGACCAAGCATCGTAAGTTGATAAGAATTTTGGACTGTTGTCGGAGAAGTTTAGACCTTCAGGAATACTTTCTACCAGCTGTATCCTTAAAAATAGATATTTTTTATATTGATCTTCAAAAAGGAGTTATTTCCATTTAAAAGTTACCTGCATTTATCAGTGCAAACATAATTAGTTCCATTGAGTACAGCATGTGGTGGATTTTCGGTAATGGGATCGAATAATGGAAGCAACACAATCACAAAAATTAAAATGAAAATAAGTGTGATCGGAATGCAAGAAGGATTGAACCATCTATATTTTCTCCAACTAGGTTTACAAATTATAAGAAGATAATTTTTAAAAAAATGCTGGTTAAAAGAAAAAGTAAGCTTTTTTACGGATCTTGATCAGCATCGGCTCGTAATGTATTCAGTTGCGCCCAGGGCTCAAAATCATCGTCACTCAAATCATTTTTCACGTTCAAGTCGTCCTTAAGTTCAAAAATAAATAAAACAAAAGCTTTATTAGAATTTATAACAACAAGACCTGCAGAAAGTTAAATAGAGGATTTCTGAAGAGATTCAAATTTTGCATGTTTAGTTTGGAAATAGTGATAATTTAGAATCGGAATAAGTGTTTTGATACACATGCATATATCTCGATTCTCCCAATTGAAATCTCTTCAATAGGGATCAAATTCAAACAACTTGACATATTTTGAAGCTACATATCTTGACTGGATATTTGAGTTGAAAACGTTCAACCTTTTAGGCAGGCTCAGACGACATAAGGGACTTGAAAGTCAATGTTTCTAGAATCTGATTGGCCAGCTGCCAAAAAAATAACCTTCCAATTAAGGCTGGAAAGGTGCCTGGAAAGCGAAATCTCCCTAACTATTAAGTGAAGTCTACTTCTGTCAAAATGACAGTTGATCATGTTTTTTCATACAACTGAAAGCTGATCCTTATTACTATATGATTTATTTATTTTCTACACAATTTCATGTAATGCGTTCTGAAAAGGGGTTCCTTGTCAATTTGGAAAAGAAATAGCTAATATTTCTTTGCAATACAAAATACAAATTGTGGTGAGTTTTCGTAGACAATAATTTGTTTGGAACTTTTTGTACTATGAACTTTTTGTACTATGAACTTAAAGTAGAGGTTTGCGATGTAAAGTTCTGAATTTGAAATTCATGACACTTAAAAAACTAACTAGTTGCCTTTTTCAAAATGAAGGTTCAAAGAATGAAGTTGACTGCAAATGAAGTCTCTTATGTTGCCTGAACCTGCCCAATGTATTAGTTACTGGACTTTCGATGAGTAAAATAAATAAATCTTGATCTGTCAAAACACAAAGGGGATTGCTCATTTTATAAGGGACATCCGGCCCGGAGTGTACACCAATGAATTTGGTATCAAATTAAAGGTTGTTCTAAGCCGGATATATCTGCAAAAATATTTTGTCCATAACTCATGGGACATCCGAGATATTTGAGATTGAAGTTCGAAATGTCCAACCATTAAAAATCAGCACTTTTTCGACATAAGTGCTAATATCTTTGGATACAGAAAAGTTAGAAAAATCAAAAAGGTATTAAAATAAAGTTGTCAAAAATATCTTTTAAATGAAACTAAAATTACATTTCTATGATTTATATATTTTGAGTTATTTTTAATCAAACCTTTGAATAACAACATTAATACATACAATAATATCTTTTAAAATTCAATGATGATATTAATTTTTTTTGGCACCAATAAGTGGCTTCGTTCACAATCTTTATTTTCATATATAATTTTTTAGGGTTTCATCAACAATTTATTCATTTTGACAATAATAATTCAAAAATATGCTCCTAAAATACAAAACAAATCTTATACCTAACACTAAAATAAAAATAATTCTTATAGTAATAGTGGAAAAATTAAAACAAAAAATAAATAATTCTTATTAAAGTGTTGGAAATATTAGAATAAAAAAATAAGTTGTTATCACAATATCGAAAAAAACAAAATGAAATTAATTCAAAGAAAAATAATAAATAATTATAAACTAAATAATAATTCAAAGAAAAATAAATAATTTTAATGGCAATGGGTTTGGCAAAACATAATTCTAATCTGAATCATAGGTCACTAAAAGGTTGTTAAAAAATTGAGAAGGGGGTCTTAAATTACTCTTATATCTTGCCCAACTTAAAAACCATATTATGGTCATAACATGAGCGCAGCATCCAACCGTTCTTCGACCTACTAGGCAATTGCAATAATATTGTAGAATTAACCTTTGGCAATTAACCTGTCTTTGATTTCCCACTCCTGAGCTAGGTTCGTTTTTTTGCACTTGGGAACTATTTACGTTACTTGGATTTTCATTAAAAGTTGAATCGTAATCCATTTTTGTCAAAAAACATATTTTAAGAAGAAATCACATCAAAAAACCAAATATCAACTGCATCAAACCAAAAAATACAACGAAAAAAAACTTATTGACAGATATTTAATAGCTTGAGTGGTTAACTCTTTCCTGGATGTTAAACTTATACCGCTCACATGCTACTCTTCTAACATTAAAGTGTTAGGTATAAGATTTGTTTTGTATTTTAGGAGCATATTTTTGAATTATTATTGTCAAAATGAATAAATTGTTGATGAAACCCTAAAAAATTATATATGAAAATAAAGATTGTGAACGAAGCCACTTATTGGTGCCAAAAAAAAATTAATATCATCATTGAATTTTAAAAGATATTATTGTACAAAAGTTTGCCTAAAAAATGTTGTTATTCAAAGGTTTGATTAAAAATAACTCAAAATATATAAATCTTAGAAATGTAATTTTAGTTTCATTTAAAAGATATTTTTGACACCTTTATTTTAATACCTTTTTGATTTTTCTAACTTTTCTGTATCCAAAGATATAGCATTTATGTCGAAAAAGTGCTGATTTTTAATGGTTGGACATTTCGAACTTCAATCTCAAATATCTCGGATGTCCCATGAGTTATGGACAAAATATTTTTGCAGATATATCCGGCTTAGAACAACCTTTAATTTGATACCAAATTCTTTGGTGTACACTCCGGGCCGAAAATGAGCATACCCCTTTCTCCTATTTTTGAATTCCATGGGACAAAATAAATTGATTTATTTTTGATGAATTGAATTATATTTTGATAAAATCTTCAGATCTCAATTTTTCTGTAGATTAACACCTCTTAAACCAATACTAATATAATTTTTTAAAAAATGATTTTAAGAAATGATAAGCTGGGAGTTTTAGTGTCATGAATATCAATTTCAGAACTTTTATTCACAAACCTCTTCTTTAAGTACATCGTACAAAAACTACAAAAAAAATGTTTTTCTATAAAACACTCCTTAAGAAAAATACATGTCCATCACGACATCTATTTTGTATTGTAAAGAAATATTACTTTTTTCTTTTCCAAATTGACAAGGAACCCTTTTACAGAAAGCATTAAATGAGATCGTGCAGACAATAAATAAATCATAGAGTAATAAAGTTCAGCTTTCAGTTGAAAGGAAAAACATTTATTTTGACAGAAGAAGACTTGACTTGATAGTTTGGGAGATTTTTCTTGACTAACTTTCCAGTCAACTTTTGAAAAAAGTTGCTTTAATTGGAAGGTACTTTTTTGATAGATGGCCAATCAACCCTTAGGTCGTCTGAACCTACCCAATTCCAATTGTGCCAAAAAAAAAATACAATCTTTAAACAAAATCTTATTTATGCATGGAAAACAATATTGGTAATATCCTGTCAGAAAAATAATTCACAACAATACAGCAATAGAATTATTCTCATTAATGTTAAGATGGCAGAATTAAAAAAGCAATAAGTCTAAAATACTGAAAGTATGTAAGTTTGAGCGCCAATTAGTGTTCAAGTTTTAAAATAATTGTTTTCAAATTAGTTTTAGAATAACAATTAGAACAGAATTTAAGATTTCAATTTTTTGTGAAAATCATATCAGAAGTTTAATCCATAACCTGCAAAATTCAAATGACAAATACGTTTTGGATTACCTTTCCTCCCAAAAAATAAATCAAAATTACGTAGACCTTAATTTTGGACCTTACAACATTGAACTAGTTTATACAAAATATACCTATTAGGTGGCCCAACAGTCCGTTGAGAACTAATTTCTAGTGACTTACAAATGTCAACCTTGAAATGCTTTTCATGACGAGAATAAGCCTTTGGAGAATTCGCCAATTCCTCGCAAGAGGCAGTATCCGTGAAATAAAACTTTAGAAGACACAGGCAGGGATTGAACTCAAGGCCTCTTATATGACAGTCCTAAGCACTAAAACATCATGCCACGGGTATTTAACTAGGAATTGTAAAAATCGTAATACAAATATAATCAACAGTCTGCAAGTTTTATAAATTGTTGAAAATGGCAAACACTATTTTGTATTAACTTCAGTCTAAAAAACAAAAATCAAAATTGCGAAGAACTTAATTTTGGACTTTATTTTAGACAAATATGTTTACAGGTCAAAAAATATACACACATCTCAAAACTTTTGCAACATAGTGTATAAAATCACCAAAAGGATAAATGCACTCATAGACATAAGTCATAACAAATCAACGTGAAATAATTTATGCTGTCTCAACAAAATAAGTTATAATTAAATTGATACTAAAATAACTTACTCTTTTCAGTCTCAAATTCTCCGACTTAATTTGTAATTTCATTTTTTATCTTTCTTTTTAGCGCGCTTTTTGATGTCGGCAAAATATTAAATAATTTATTTATCACTGCCTTCTAAGTTACTCGATTATAATAAATAAACAAAAACAAAACATTAAAAATTGTTTTAAGGTTTTCTCGAGTTCAAGTCTTAATAAGAATGAATGCGTCGCAAATTCAATTTAACTCTAAAACTAAATTCTTTGTTTGCAAATAGTTCCATGTGATTTGGCCGAGCGGGAACGTCTGACTGACACTAAACAACTTATGTCTAGCTATAGACCTCGTCGAATAGTAGAAAGTATTGCAATGGGACTACGTCACTATTAGAAGTTGATATTATAGGGTGGAGGGTAAGACTCTAGCACTACACACAACGTATGCTAAAGTTTGTTTCTGTTTTTGAATTTCAGAGGTTTTTGTTGTGGCAATGCAGGTTTTAGAGTTAAAGAAGCATCTAAAGGTATGTATATCTGCGAATGTTTGTGGACTTATAATTTTATTTACCATAGGCGCTTGTAAATCCTTGGAGGACAGACAAATTATTTTGGCTGTTTAATAGCTAAGGAGTATAATAAAACCATATGTCGTCATAGGGTAAGAAATATATTCCTTACTGAGATAGGAAGGAAAAAAAACTTATAAGTGTGTAGGTATAAGTTTTTAACTTGTTTTCAAATCCTTGCAGAGGGAACAGAAGATATTATTCGTAGCACAAATTTAGTTTCACCCCAGTGGAATGACCCCAGAGTACTAATGTTCATTTAGATTAAATTCAAATGTAAAAGTTTGAATATTGGGAATTTTGTTTCTAAATAAAATGATTATTTTAATGGAAATTCAATTAAAAATTTTAATTTCAAAAGGTGGTGTAGGTAACATGTCTTAATTTGGATTAATTTTTTGTCCACCTTGTTATTGAAAAATTAAAAAAGGGTACTATGTTAAAAACCGTAATGAAAAATGTTGTTTTCTTTTATTGTATAACTCTCATAGAAATATCATGCTAGCCGAACATTAACACAAACTATTTTATTCAAATCCCAGTCCCAGATAGAAAAATTGCAGGCCAAGAAATTTTATACATGACACATGTTTGTGACGTGTGAGGTTCTATTTTTGATTAGAAGTTTTTATATCAACATTTGTATGTACACACATTCATACATAAAGAAGAATAATTGTTTACTCTGGTTTCATAACAATAGAGTAGATTATAATTTTAGCCGATGTGCATTATAAATGTGGTGTTTTATTCTTTTAAAGATTAATGGTGAATGACCTCCAGAAAGGAATGAACTTTTAGCTTCTATAAAGCTCAAAATTTGTAAAACATACGTACATGGAGACTCTTTTAAATGAGACCATTGAGAGCCGATATTATAGTTTAATTAACATAATGCAACAGATACAAATTCTTAAGAAAAATAAAATACTTGACAATCAAAAGTTCACTTTTGTAGATGAAATAAAGTTCGTAGCGGTTGCAAAATTTTGTATTTGTTTTGAAATATATTATTATTATTATTATTTATTAACATACAATTTTTAAAAAATTACATGCTAATAGGAAGAAAAGAGCGCTAGCTGCAAAGTCTTTCCACTCAAAGATAAATGTATTTATTTAGATAACTAATTTATGAATATTAAGGTATTTTTCGATTTTTAAAATGTTTTCGATACTAATAGTGTTTAAAAAAAATGAATAGATATTTTGATTATAAGTCAAAATGGTATTGATTTGTTGAGAGATACTGCATACTGCGAGGCCGAGTGAATGTGAGGTAATAATGATGTTGTTATAGACTGGACACAAAGGTGGGTCTTCTTTCCTTAAGATGTGCTGATGGGTTGAGGTAGTGTGACCTAACCGAAGTCGGATGTCTATTGCAAGACTTTGCGGCATTGTCAGCGTATTCGTTGCCTGGTATGCCAATATGGCTAGGCACCCACATAAGTTTTAGTTTGTTGGGGTTCCTTATAAGAAGGTCACGTATGTTGTTTATTATCTTGCTATTGTGGTTTGCGTTGGATATGGCACGGAGAACTGAGAGGCTGTCGGTGCATATCACTAATTTGTAGCTTGATAGTGAGATCGTTTTAGCAGCTTCTTGGATGGCTAATGCTTCAGCACTAAAGATTGATGAGAACTCCCATAATATCCCTGCCTTCAATAAAGTGCCATTTGCATCGGTTACCGCAAAGGAGGTGTAACTGTAAACAAAGGAGTCCAACCTTCATGTTTAAGATTTCCTATTATTTCTGCAAGTTAGAATAATAAACTCTCCTGTTGGTGTTGTCTTTATTGTACTCTGTAAGGTTTAGCTGCAAAGACTTTTGACTTATTTTCCAGGGTGGAAGGTTTGGAGTGTAGTGTAGAGTGTCTTTTGCCTTAGATAAGGCTTTGTTGATTGTGGATGGAAAACGTCTTTGCATTTTTGGGCAGCAAGTTGAATCAATGTCACTGTCAATGATCGAGTCTTTGGAAAAGACAGGTTTAGAGATGATTTTTAATAAACCATGATATGATATGTAGTTGATATGTAGATTTGAAAAGATTCAAAGTAGTGCATGGACATTTACCATAAATATAAAGACCATAATCTATTTTACTTAAGACTAAAGATTTAGTTATATTACATAAGGTGTTAACATGAATATTAAGTTTTTTATTGGATAAGTAGCTAATTATGTTGCTTCTTGCGGCTAAGCTCTTTTTCAGGTTTATACAATGTGGCTTCCAATTAAATTTATGGTTACATCTCAATCCTAAAATATCTAGGTTTTCTACATTTTCTATATTTACATTATTTATAGCTAATTCAATTTTAGGACAAGACAATTTTTTACAAATATGTAAGAGTTTACATTTATTGAGAGAGAGCTTTGCTCCAGAGTTATCACACCAATTTACAATGTCATTTACCGCTTTTGAAAAAGTAATTTTTGTTATCTCTAAATCATTGTGTTTACATAAAATGAAGACGTCATCAGCGTAGATACAATGGTCTAAAATACGATATTTGTCAATAATGGCACTAATGTCGTTAAAAGCAATCAAGAATAACACCACCGACAGAGGTGATCCTTGTGGTATGCCATTATTGATAGGTTGTATAGAAAAAAGGAGTTGTTAAGTTTCAGGCAACTTGGTTTGCACTGATTAACTTTTTATTTTCTAGGAACCAAAAAAGGCGTTTTGCAACAATTTTTTCCAGAACTTTGGACATGCACGGGATGAGGGAAATTGGGCGGCATCCGTCTATAGAGTCTATTGGTTTGTTTGGTTTTGGCAGTGGGATGATATAAGCAGTTTTCCAAGTTTGTGGGATGATGCCGGTGTTAAATATCTCGTTGTAAAGTGCAAGAAGTCTAGATTTTATATTAAAGGGGAGATTTTTAATCATAGGATAGGAAACGCGGTCTCTACTTGGTGTATTGCCTTTCAACATGCTTAAACAACATTCCAATTCAATATGTGTTATTCTACCTTCAAAGAGGTAACAGAAATGTCAGATGGTGTATTGGAAAGGCTGTTTGCTTTCAAAAACTTGAAGGATAATGAGAAGTTGTTGTCATCTGAGAGGTTTGACCAAGAGAAAGAGAAAAAGTTGCTTATGTCTGAAGTCCAAGACAGAGTACCCATGGGTGTTTCTAGACATCTTATTAGACGAGGGACATAGTTGCCAGTGAGGCACCGATTATTATGTCACATTTTGGCGACGGACGAGTTTGGATTAATTGTTGATGTAAATTCATTCAATGATTTAGCTTTGCTTGTTTTCATTTCTTTTCTAAATAAAGCGTTTGATTTTTTATAAGCTATAAGCACAGATAATAAATATTTGTTAGCTGCTTAGAGAAAGCAAATCTCTTTGCTAGGCAGTTCGCCGCCAATTCAACGCTGCCAGTGAGTGTTATGACTCCGCCTGTACTTGAGCGAGTTAATGATTCTATGGGGCAAATCTTTTTTCGCACTAGTACTGAGTCCTAAAAGATCTTAACATACACAAATCTGCTGGTCCGGATGGTATCCCTGCTATTGTTCTGAAGAGGTGTTCTTCATCGCTGGCAAAATCACTGCGTAAGCTTTTTCATCAGTCCTACTCCTCAGGTATCGTTCCGAACGGATGGAAAACTGCATTTGTCCAGCCTATTCCCAAGAGAGGCGAATCTTCCTTACTTTCTAATTACCGATCGATCGCACTTACGTCCCTCCTTTCCAAGGTCATGGAAACGCTGATTAATTATCAGCTCAAGAAATATCTCGAAGATCGAAAGCTTCTTAATGACCGACAATACGGCTTTCGTAGCAATAGGTCCACTGGTGATCTCATTTTTCATCTCACCGAACAGTGGAACAAATCTTTACATAGTTTTTGAGAAAGTAAGATTATTGCACTTGATATTTCAAAAGCATTTGATAGGGTTTGGCATCAGGCTCTCTTCACGAAAATGCGTGCTTTCGGTTTTCATGATTCCCTGCTTCATTGCATTAGTAATTACCTTTCGAATCGTTCAATACAAGTAGTATTGGATGGGTTCATGTCTGAAAACCACAAAATAAATGCTGGTGTGCCCAAGGGCTCTGTTTTATCTCCAACACTCTTTCTCATTTTTATTAATGATCTCCTGTCTGCAACATCTAATCCAATACATTGTTTCGCTGACGATAGTACTCTTAGCTATTAATATTCGTTTTCAGATTCACACCCCTCTTCTTCGGATGTGGAACTGCAACGTCAAAATATGATAAGCTCATTAAATTCCGACCTAAACAGCATTGTACAATGGGGAATAAGAAACCGCGTGGAATTTAATGCTTCGAAAACGCAATGCTGTCTTGTACCGTTAAAGCGAAGTAAGCTCCACTTGCCATTATCCATAAATGGCACTTGCATCGAGGAAACTGAACATCTCGATATTCTCGGTATCTGTATCACCAACCACCTTTTGTGGAACGATCACAAACGCGATGTCGCCAAAAATGCCGCAAGATGTTTGGGTTTACTAAGGCGATGCAAGAAGTTTTTCTGCCCCTCTGATCTGGCTATTATTTACAAGACTTATATACGTCCTAAGCTTGAGTATAACTCCCATATCTAGGCTGGTGCTCCTGCAACTTACTTAAGCCTGTTGGATAGTATTGAACGTAGAGCATTTAGATTGATTGGTGATATTACCATCATAAGATCATTTACGTCACTTGAACATCGTCGAAATGTTTCTTGTCTCACCCTGTTTTACCGTTATTTTAATGGTTTATTCTCTAGAGAAATAGCCAGCTGCATTCATCCCTTTAAACAGTTCAACCGTAATACTCGCGCTTCTAGGAATGCTCATCAATATACCCTCGAGCCCAACTTCGGCCGTACTGTCAAGTACAGAGATTCGTTCTTTAGCCGTACTATGCGAATGTGGAATGCCTTGCCACACTCTGTCTTTCCCAGCTATTGCAATATTCAGGAATTCAAAACCAATGTACACCGACACCTCCTTTCAACCCCTCTCTCCCTTTCCTAGTGCTCACACTGTGTCTACATAATAAGGGTAGTTATCCCTTTGAGTGTGCGCTTATAATAAAAAAAAAATTATCGTTCATAGAAGTTTTTGTTAGGTCCGCTCACTCTCTTCCACCTTAAAAATAATGATAATATTCTTTTTCATGCTCAATTCTAGTTGTTGTTCCATTATTGCTTCTTGCGTTTCAACAATTGTTTCAAGCTTTTCAACTTTTTCCATGTATCCAACATTTCCAATTTTTTTGGAGAGAATTCCCAATTTTTCGATTGTGTTTCTTATGACTTTGTCCGAAGCTTCGTTAATAACTTTAAAATATCGTTTGTGTAATAGAAATGCTTTTGGAAGACAGTACAGTATCACTGTTTCTGACATTTCACAGATTGTGTTTTTATCATGGTAGGTAGGTAGAAATAGCGATCTCAAGGCAACCTAGCCTGAGATCCAATTAGCGCTGTAGTGCGCCTTTTTGATACCAAAAACTTGTTTAACCTTTGATTGAAAGGGATAGATTGATAGAGAAGCTTCATAGCGATTATGTTAGAGCCATTTTGTCGCATTGAGAAAAAATATTAGGTCTCTAATCTTTGTCTCAGATAGCTCATAGAGTTCTTGAAAGAATGCTTTTCCAAAGCATTTCATTCTGGTGTTTGCCAAAGCAGGACATTTGTAGAGGAAATGGATTATGGTTTCACTTTCTCTTTGGTCATTACAGCTACGGCAAAAGGTGTTGTAAGAGATACCCAACTTCTGTGCATGAGCTCCTATAGGCCAATGTCAGGTACAAACCGCAACAATCCTGGCTATGTCTTGCCTTGGCCTGCATAGAAGATCGTTTGTGTTTTTATCATAAATGTTGATAATTTAATTGTTTTGTTTCATTTTCATTAAAAAATTGACAAGTTTTTTTAAATTGAGCAAAATACTTTGTGACAATTCCTATATCATTTTATTTTACAGGATCCAAATTATTAGATCTTAATTTTTCAGACGCTATTTTAACTACAAAACAGAAAATAAATCCTGATCTCTTTACACCGTGTCTACTTCTTTTCACACCTCATTTGTTTAAATTTGATCAGTGTGAGAGTCGGAAAAGTCTGACTTATTGTTATTTGTTATGAGTTCATTTTTAATCTTTGCATTTATTTAAAATTTTAAAAATAATTCTATATACAAATAGGTTAATAAAAAATGTATAATACTTACTTCATAGTTTCATACATCTTACACGAGTTGATTGTTTGATTGCAAATTTTAAAAGTTATAAATAAAATTCAAGTGACTTATATTTAAAAGAACATTAACATTAACCGAAATTGCAGCAAGTCTCTTGTGAAATTCAATTCGGCAGTCCGATTTAATAGATAACATGCCAGCTATCAGAAAACTCACATGCAACAAATCATGTTTTCTTATGTGCGATTTTTGAACATCCAAATTATCATCTCCGAGAGCTGTGAGATAGCTTATGAAGAATGTCATCAAGCAATTGGCAAACAATTTATTTTGTAAACATTTCATGTAGGCACTTAGACCATTGTCATCCTGGCAGCTTACTTCATACATTGAAGCTATAAAATTTGTACTAATTGTTCCATTTTCCAAGTGGTCAAATATTTCCTTTTGAATAATTAAACATTTCATAAACAAATAGGTGTGTGGTTCATTGAAGTTAATTATCCAAGCTAAAATATCAAAACCAACAGAATTCACAATCCTTTTGATGGCATTATCAATGTCATTGGTCGATTTCAATTGAAAAGTTGTATTTATTAGAAATTTTGCTTCAACAGCAATTTCATCAATAATTAATCCAGAACGAGCAGCTTCAGCTTTGTGCAATATTTCTGAGAATCTCTTTGGATCAAGGAAATCATGACAAAAAGTTTGTATTTCCAGTATGTGATCGGGTCCTGTTTTGGTCATAAGGAGTTTCAAACAAACGTCGTCCAGAAGACTTCCATCGTGAAACTTAGCCAGAATAGTGTTGATTTCATTTTTTGGGATTTGTTGACATTGTTTTAACTTCTGCTCTAGATTTTGTCCATGAATTTCTAAGTTTCCATGTAAAAACAGAACAGATCTCAGAAACGTTCGAACTTCGTTTGCATCCGGCTCTAAAATTGGATCGATTTGTAAAAATGATATCACCAAAGCGAAGTGTTTCGTAAGTTCATCCAAATTAGCATTCTCATTTATATCGGATTGAGATAGGAAATCATCCATAATTGTAGGAAGTTGGTTAAAACCTATTGGGAACACAAATACAACAAGGTTAATAATTAAATAACGTTGCTACTAGTCAGTCTAATCTAATTGCATCTAGTAGTGTTTCTAGTGTTTCTACCTCTTTCGAACTAGAAACTATTGCTTTAAGACAAAACGACTGTAGAGGTGGATGTGATTCAGGAACGCTTTTGCATGTTCAAAGATGCGTATTTCCTGGTTTCCTTCAAACAAAAACATATAAGCTAAATCAAGAAGCCACCAGTTTTCACTGAATCTACTTATTAAGAAAGCAGAACAGTTTTATTTAAAGCATGCATTATGCTATACATACCTATCTTAAAGTCGTAGACATAAAGATTTGAGATTTTTCTAAAAGAACTAATTCAAAAATAGATTTCCAGCATTTTTAATTCGAATTTTAAAAAGGTGCATTGAAAACAAAAACAAACGAATGCCGATTGCCGATTCGATGCTCTCTACCAGCGGTTTGACGTTTGATTGGAAATTCAAACTGGAATTCTATGTTCCAAAATGCAATCCACAACACAACACGGTAAAGAGAAATTTTTACTTTGAAACATAAGGCCGAGCCTGCATGTAACTTTTTGTAGTTCATTGAATTTTAAAGTGCTCTGCACATAAGACAAACATTGTGAAGTTAGTGCATTGTATATAAAATCTGTATTAGCTTCTCTCATTTAGGAAAAGAGCCACCTGGAAACCCTTGAACGTTCTTTAATTTTATGTTCATTGCGGGAGTACTATAACTTGAATATAAAAAGGTCGTTAAATGTTAAGGACAGATCTTAATTTTTAAGAAAACACAAATAATTTAAGAAATTATTGTCATTTTATGGTTCCATTATTTATGGAACAAATTATCAGCCAAATGGCACATCTCCATCCTATGGTTTCGAAGATGATGAGGCATAATTGAGGTTACTTACTTACTTAAGGTGGCGCTACAGTCCGGCGTGGACCTAGGCCTCAACCAACATGCGTCTCCAGCCAGCTCGGTCCCTAGCTAGCTGTCTCCAGTTTCGCACGCCAAGTTGGTTGAAGTCTTCTTCCACATGGGTGATTCCACCTGAGTCACGGTCTTCCTCTACTGCGCCCCGTCTCTCGGGATTGGATTCGAAGACCTTCCGGGCTGGAGCGTTGATGTCCATCCGCTCTACATGACCTAGCCATCTAAGCCGTTGGACTTTAATTCTGCTAACTAGGTCAGTATCGCTGTGAGCCCGTACAGTTCGTCGTTATATCTTCTCCTCCATTCTCCATCTATGCGTACGGGACCGAAAATCACCCGAAGAATTTTTTTCTCGAAGCATCCTAAGGCGCTCTCATCTTTCTTTACAGGGTCCAGGCCTCAGCACCATAAATGAGAACCGGGATGATGAGTGTCTCATAGATCGTGATTTCAGATGCTCGAGAGAGGATTTTACTTCTCAATTGAATTCTAAGTCCAAAGAAGCAGCGATTTGCAAGAGTTATTCTTCGTTTGATTTCATCGCTGGTGTCGTTGTCTGCGGTGCCTAGGTAGACAAAGTCCTTAACTACCTCAAAGTTATAGCTGTCCATGGTGACGTTTTGTCCAACACGTCGTTGTTCAGTGTCCTTTTTTGATGCCAGCATATACTTGGTCTTGGCCTCATTGACCACTAAACCCATCTTCTCCGCTTCCGCTCAAAAACGTTCCAATGACATCACGCTTTGATCTTCCAATTATGTCAATATCATCTGCGTATCTGAGTAATTGGATGGACCTTTGGAAGATTGTGCCTCTAGTGTTGACGGTTGAGTTTTGCACAATTCTTTCCAAAACGATGTTGAAGAAGTCGCATGATAGTGCATCACCTCTTTAAAACCTTTTTTGACATCAAATGCATCAGTAAGATCTTTTCCGTCCTTGATAGAGCAGCGTGCATTCTCCATCATCATTCTGCACAAAGGGATAAGTTTGACAGGGATGCCAAAACTAGACATTGCTCTGTAGAGCTCTTCTCTATAGATGCTGTCATACGCGGCTTTAAAATCGATAAAGAGATGGTGGGTACCGATTTGAAGTTCTTGGGTTTTTTTTCCAAGATCTGCCGTAGTGTGAATATTTGGTCGATAGTGGACTTTCCTGGTCTGAAGCCACACTGATAAGGACCAATCAGGTTGTTGACGAATAGCTTCAGACGTTCACATAATACGGCAGAGAGGATCTTATACGCAATGTTAAGGAGACTGATGCCTCTGTAGTTGGCGCAATTTAGAGGAAATCCTTTCTTATGTTTGAGGTTCTTATAATTAATGTTAATGTGCCAAATCATTTCATCTCTTAGCAGAGGAATTGTTGCTGGCTTATCAACGCACACTTTTTTTTTACTCCAAAGAAAGAAATTCAACGCTGTAAAAGCACGGGATCTTGGCTGCCAATTGACATCTCCACCGGGCCGGGAGGTAACACGGCCATTTAATTTGTCGATTTTTTTCGTACGCTGTGTGGCAAGGAGCACCGTCCTATTGGAACCACATATCATCCATTTACATATCTTCCAATTCAAGCCATAACAAGTTCGTTATCATCTCACAATAGTGAATACCATTCACATTAACTGGCTGACTAGCCTCATACGGACAGGTTATGATGCCAGCCCATAAACCGCATTAAATAATCATTCTTTTTGGGTGCATTCCTCCCGAATGAGGAAATTGCTTATTAATGAATCCACTATGGCGAAAATGAGCCTCATCACTGAAGATGATAATCTTCGAAAATCGATCATCCACTGTGGCCAGTTCTTCAGGCACACTATTGCAAACAGCATCAATATTTTATACACTGTTTGCTAAAGTTTGTGAAAGATTTTTCCGATTGTACGCATATTTGAATGTTTACATTGACAAAAATCACAAGTGCACGATATGCATTTTCATTTGAACGCTCATTTTCATAATAAACGTAAATAGCCTTAACGTATTGCTTGACTGTGTATCTTTCAATTTTTCAAATTGAATTAGTCTGAAAATGAAAAATTTCAAATGATATGCAGAATAAAACTTCACGTTTAGATGTGGTTCACAATCAACATCGGCACTTAAAATTTAACCATCCTTTATGACTCGTTTTACAAAGGCCCTGATAAATGTAACTCCACCATAAACAATTTCGATTTCGACAACATCCCAATTTTTAATCGAACAAACCTAAATTCTCGTCAACTTGCCTTCCATTCGCTCATTTACATCAAATTTAAGAGAGCATTGTAGATCGTGTCTCTCTTCGATCGCTGTCCTGTTGTCAGCGACCTACCTTGGATGACCGCATGAGGGACCTAGTGACGGCTTAGTTCAGCTTCAGATCCAAAAAGAAAAGAATTCGAATTCCAGTTGTAGAAGATAAAATAAAACTAACTAACTCATAAATGTTGTTCTATCCAACAATATCTTTCTCAATTCACATTAAAATCAATTGCAAAAGTTAAATAATAACCCAGTAAATGTTTGATCTTTGTTGATAGTTGATAAAAGCGAGTTTTTTAACCCCATAAATTGCACAAAACCAAAAACTGCTTTTGTCCATGCCCAAAAACTGTGTGTGGTGTTCTGTCTTCTGTGTTCGGTGCGCTGTCTCATTATTTTTGTTGTGTAAAAACAAGTTTCAATTTGCACCTTTATAAAGTATGTGTGGCTGGCTAAGCCTGTTCATGTTCATCAGTGTCCAATTCCAATTAAAACACGAGTTAAAAATGTGTACCAAATTCTAGCATTCGAAATTTGTTGTTAAGGAGAATCAAAGCCTTTCCATTTCCATAGTCGATGAAGATCTGTGTCTGTGGTGCAACTAATAAACAAATGGATTCAAATTATTAACAATAATAAATTGCATACAATTTACTTTGCAACCCGAGGAAGACGAAAAAGAAGAAGAAGAAGAAATGGACACCGAACTACCTGTTCTTGCTGGATTCTTGAACGTTCCAACTCAATCGGGATTCTCACTCAACCGGATATCGAAAAAGGTTTAAAGACATTTTTTTTTTATTTTAAATTTCTTTTGTTTCTCTTATAATGTTAAAAAATAAAAACAAAAACAAAACAAATTTTATATTTCTCAATTTTTCCACACATGACTTTGTTCCTTATTTGAATTAATAACATTTTGTTTGCAATTTTTGTTTAGTTTAGACGAGGTACTCTTGTCTTGTCTTGTTTTGTCTTGTCTCTCTTTTGCCATTGGCTAAGTCTTACAACCTATTCTAGCCAAATTAATTTATGTTTATTGTTATTGTGATTATTTGTTTGATTAAGTATATTTATGTTTATTGCGCTTTTAAAAGGTCTTTTTTGTTTTTATATTGTGTGCATAATTACCTGAGGGGTTTGAATTTGGTAAAGTCATAATGTTTAAACACATTGCGAGCATTTAGGAAAAAGGGATTGGTTAGGAGATGTCGATGCACATTGGTTTTGTACACTAGCACGTTGCAGTGATTGAGAAATATTAAGCCGGGAATTTCATATTCGTGGAGTTTGGCTAAGAAAGAACCTCCGCACTTGAAAGTACGGCCGAAAGTAGAATCAATGTAAAGCCGACGACCTTTCTTAGAAATAAGGGTCTTTTGGTAGATTTGTTTGATGAGAGGCATGCAACTAACTATTTCAATCGAGATGGATACAATGTTTCAATTGAAGAAAGGTGGCCTACTATTTTTAGATCTCATTTTTGAACACGTTCCTAGAGACTCGAGTTATTTCTTGAATTAACCACCAGAAATTGCACTCTAGGTTAGGTTAGGTTAAAGTGGCTGTTGGTTGGGAAGTCCAACACACTTAGACCAAAGTATGGTCCGTTGTGATACCACATGGATCAGTTGATCAGCTTAACTGGTCGAACTAATTGGAGCTCCGAATGAAGCGTAGGATTCAAATAATGTCAGCATTTTTTAGATCGCTGATATCGTTGAAGTAGTAGTCTCCAAGGTGGATGTGATAAGGCAGGACATGTGCACAGAAGATGAGAGATTGTCTCCTCCTCCTCCTCCTCGTCCATGCAACTTCTACAAAAATCATTTGTAGGGGCTCCGAGTCGAAAAACATGCGCTCCTATAAAGCAGTGCCCAGTCAGGACACCAATAACGTAGCTTATGTGCAATCTACTCTGAGAGATTAGTTGTTTTGAGCACCTGGCGCTAGGATTAGGCCAAATTAGTTTTGTCGCTAAACAGGTGGTGGTGTTATTCCACCTGAAGTTTGTTTTCTCTATGGTATCTTGCTTTGGCATGAGTTTACATGTAGCTAAGGGGAAACCTATGCTAGCATTGTGAGCCAGCAGAGTTAAAGTTGTTCCGCTTTTTGCAAGTTCGAGAGCTTCGTAATTTCCTGGAATGTCTCTATGGCCCGGCACCCAGAAAAGGCGAATGTTGAACTGTGTAGCCATCTCCGTAAGAGATGATCGACAATTTAGGCCTGTTAGTGAGTTAGTAGAGATAGAGTCTAGGGACTTTAACGCAGCTTGGCTATCGGAGAAGATACGTTTATCATTAGTTGATATAAAGTTTTCTCTAAGCCATGATAGGACTACTTTTATAGCCAGGATTTCAGCTTGGAACACGCTACAATGATCGGGTAGACGGAAAGAGAGACTTAAGTTTAGTCTATCTGAGTATACGCCTTCAGCAATCCCAACCTCCGTTTTTGATCCGTCTGTATAAAAGTTTATAGGATCATCGTTCAAAAATGATGTATTCTTTCAAGAAGACCTGAGAGGTATAGTCACTTTGAAGCTATACTTACTAAACTGAGGATGGGGTATGGTGTAGTCAATATCAACGTTTATAGTTCTGAACGAGTTCAAAATAGTGGTGTGTCCAATTCTATTATTGATCCACAGAGAGTAGGCTTGAAGCCGTATGGCTGTATGAGCAGCCGTTTGCTTGCTTAAAATGTCCAGCGGTATTAGATGAAACAGAATATCAAGTGAGGCGGAGGGGGTAGAGCGAAGTGCTCCTCCCATACACAGGCAGGCTGTTCGTTGGACTTTGCTGAGTTTATCGCGATTTGTCGCTATATTTATCGCCGTCCACCATACCGCTACTCCATAAGTAAGGATCGGCCTTATGACCGAGATATATGTGTAGCCAGTGTGTAATGCGCTATTTATTACCAATGGCCTTTTTACAGGAGAACAGGGCTACTGTGGCCTTGTTTATTCTCTCTTGAATATTAGGTTTCCAACTTAATTTCTTATCCAAAATGAGACCCAAGTATTTTGCTTGTTCAGAGAATTTAAGTGGTACACCGTTTATGAGGGGAGGGTCCATGAGTGGGACTTTGTATTTTCTTGTGAAGAGGACAAGGTCGGTTTTTTGTGGGCTAACGCCTAGTCCACACCGATTTGCCCAGCTGGTGAGCTTATTTAAAGCGTTTTGTAAGAGTTCTTTTAGTATATTGGGATGTTTACCCGTTACTGCAATAGCAAATTCGTCCGCGTAGCAAACACTCTGTATCCCTCTCTTTCTACAGTAATTAGTAATTCATTTATTCCTTAGTTCCAGAGGAGAGGGGATAGGACACCACCTTGTGACTTTAACTTGTCTCCAAGACATCCGGATGTATGCCGATTTAAGGCATCCCTTGAAGATGTTTTGCACTCTAGTGTCGTAAGAATAAATGCTTATAAAGGGGTTTAGTTATCATCTTCATTTGATAAAAACCATTTGGACAAATAGTAATCACAATCTGCAATAGCCGTTCGCAAAACTAAAGTATTGTTGGGTCTTTGTGAGGCACATTGGGCAGGTTCAGAAGACATAAGGGATTTGAAAGTTAGTCAAGTTTTTAGTATCTGATTGGACAACTGCCAAAATAAAAAACGCAACGTTAATGGAAAGTTGACTTGGAAGTTAGTCAAGAAAAATCTCCCTAACTATTAAGTGAAGTCTACTTCTGTCAAAATGACAGTTGATCATGTTTTTTCATACAACTGAAACCTGAACTTTGTTACTTTGTGATTTATTTATTTTCTGCACAACTTCATTAATTGCTTTCTGTAAAAGGGTTCCTTGTCAATTTGAAAAAGAGATAACTAATATTTTTTTACAATACAAGATACAAATCTTGAGAGACTTGTAGCTTGCCTGAGGGGTGTTATGTAGACAATAATTTAAAGTAAAGGTTTGTGAAGTTAAGTAAGTTACGTATACCTAGATCATGATTTTAGCGAACTTCCTCACATATTGGACGCCAAAACGACCGAGGCCTTGTTTAGTTAGAGCTTAAAAGTGTGTGGTCCGAATTAAAATTAAACAATTGACAGTGGATGTTGTTTATATTTATTTGTAATACTCGACAAGGTATAAAATTTAAACCAATATTTTGAGGCTAAATTTAGCATACTTTTGGTTACTTGCATGCTTTATTTTAAAACAGATTGGGTTAGGGGAAAAAATAGATTTTTAAACATTTTTTTTGGTGCTTCGCTTGTATTAATCTCAGTGTTATGTTTTCCTCAAATATGTGCTATCTTACACTGAAATTTAAATTGGATCAGTAGTTCCTGAGATTTGCGCGTTCAAACAAACAAACTCTTAAGAATTATGATGTGAGCAAAGATAATGTACACAAATCAGCAAGCAAAACAATACATTGGGTTATTAGATTTTACAATTAGAGTATAGTGAAACCCTTAAGACTTAAGTTTAAATGAATAATGTGGTTTAATGTTGTTCGTAGACTGCCGAATTGAATTTTCACGAATTTCAAATCCAGAATTTAAGGTGGCGCTACAGTCCTGTGTGAACTAAGGCCTCAAAACAAACTTCTCCATCTAGCTCGGTCCCTAGCTAGATGTTTCCAGTTTCGTGCTCCAAGTTGGATGAGGTCACTTTCCACTTGTTCGCGCCACCTGATCGGCGGTCTTCCTCTACTGCGCTGTCCTGTGGGTGTGGATTCGAAGACTTTCCGGGCCGGAGCATTGGTTTCGATGCGCTCTACGTGACCCAGCCATCTTAGTCGTTGGACTTTTACCCTTTTGGCTAAGTCTACGTCGCTGTACAGCCCGTACGCTCGTCGTTCCATCTTCTCTTCCACTCCGCTTCGATGCATACGGGACCGTAGATCACACGAAGAACTTTTCTCTCGAACGGACCCAAGGTGCTTTCATCCGCTTTTGTCATAGTCCATGCTTCTGCACCGTATAGCAGGACGGTAATGATAAGGTTCTTATATAGCTTTGGTCCCTCGAGAGAGGACTTTACCACTCATTTGCTTTCTTAGCCCAAAGAAACAGCGGTTAGCAAGAGTTATTCAGCGTTTGATCTCAGCGCTGGTGTCGAAGTCCTTGACTACCTCAAAGTTACATCTGTCGATGGTGACCTTTTAACCAAGACGTCGGTGTTGATGTCTTTTCTTGACGACAGCATGTACATTAAACCTTAAACCCATTTTTGCTGCCTCTGCCTCAATACTCACAAAAGCCCCATTGACATCACGCTGAGTTCTTTCGATTATGTCAATGTCATCAGCAATTGGACAGACTTTTGAAAGATAGTGCCTCTAGTGTTGACGTGTGACCTCTGCACTATTCTTTCAAGCACGATTTTAAAAAAATCACATGACAGCGCATCACCTAGTCTAAAACCGTTTTTGACATCAAAAGGTTCTGTTAAGTAGTTTCCAACCTTTTGGCAAGGATGTCAAAACTAGACATGGCTCTATACAGCTCGTCTTTGTACATGCTGTCATATGTGGCCTTGAAATCGATGAAAAGATGGTGGGTGTCGATTTGGTGTTTTTGGGTTTTTTTCCAGGATCTGCCGTAATGTGAATATTTGATCAACTGTGGACTTTCCTGGTCTAAAACCACACTGATAAGGAAATATCAGGTTGTTGACGATGGGCTTTAGACGTTCGCATATTACGGCAGAGAAGATTTTATAGGCGATGTTAAGTAGACTGATTCCTCTATAGTTGGTACAGTTTAGAGGGTCTTCTTTTTTCAGTATCGGGCAAACAATACTGAGGTTCGCTTTATCGGGCATGCTTTCTTCCGACCAAATCTTACAGATAAGTTGGTGCATGGTCCTAACCAACTTATCCCCAGCTGCTTTAAAGAGCTCGGCATTCAAGCCATCCGCTCCAGCGGCTTTATTAGACTTTAGCTTAGATATGGCAATCTTTACTTCGTCTAAGTCAGGAGGACGGGATTGTTGGCTTCTCACGCCCTCTTTTTTTTCTTTTGAAAAGTCGGCGTTCCTCTCGCCTTTTCTGCTCATAGAGCTCATGAGCAGCTTTCGTCCTTTTATGCAGCGCCGCTTTGCGTGCCTGTTGTTTGGCTGCATTTGCCTGTTGACATTCCTCATCAAACCAGGGGTTCCTTGTTGGTGGCTGCTTGAAACCCAGCACATCAAAGGCATCTTCTCTGATTGCATCTTGGCAATGTTGCCACTGGTTTTCGAGACATTGTGTTGGCGACAGAGAACTTCGAGAGAGGTTCTTGTACCTCGGTCGGAAAAGGATTTGGCGATCTCTGGCGATTGTAGCCGTTCGACGTTGTACCTTCTCCCAGCACTTCCCTGTTTTGCCTTGGGTCTGGAAATCCGAAGTGCTACCTTGGCTACAACGAGGTAGTGGTCCGAGTCGATATTAGCTCGTCGGAAAGTTCGCATCCATGATGCTGGAAGCGTGTCAGGCGTCGGTCGCCAGATGGTCAATCTGGTTGACGGTAGATCGATCTGGTGAAGTCCAAGTTCCTTTGTGGATGTTGAGGTGTGGAAAACGCGTACCATGACGTTTCAACGCACAGCAAAATCTATAAGCATGAATCCGTTGTAGGAAGTGTTGTCGTGCAGGCTGTTCTTCCCGAGTATACGTAATCTACTTCGAAATTAAGCTTGGTAGAATCCGGTGGCCAGGTGATGTTCGTATGCTCGATAGAATCCTGTAGCATGTGAGGTACGTAGAACATTCTATGGTAGGAAACAGCAATAAAAGGTCTAAACAATTCCAATCAATGAACAAGTAGACTGAAAGCAGCTAGTAACTTAAGCCGCTAATAAGTATTTTGCAGGTAAACGTGGTTTCATTCCTTACCTTAGTGCGGTCTTAGATTTCAAATAAGTTTTGTTTAATTTAAATTGATTGTTTTAGCAAACGCTATTTTAGATGTTTCCAAATTTTTCAAATTGTGATGTCATTAAAATTAAATATTTGTGTTCTACAAATGTTTGACTATTTGGATGACTGTTGACAAGCTACAACATTTCAAGATGTACAAATATACGTACAGAATAAGTTTGTTTTTTTAAAAAAAAATCAAATTCTCGAAAAAAACTTAATTTATTGAATTTTTTTTCGCATTAGTTTTGGTAAAAGTTATTGGAAATATTTTTGGAATGTAAATGTTATTAACCCTATCATGAGTTCCGCCTGAAAAATCGCTCACCTGTAATATTTTTGCTGCCCCAACTTTTAAAAGGCTTTCAAGAGTTTCGCCCGAATAAAAATTCACTTCGAATTCGGAATTTACATTTCGAAAAATAGGTATATGCTGAAAATAGCCCTCAATAATTTTTCCCATATCTGTTATGGAAACATAAATTGAAAGCTGAACCTTCGGCTTTTCTTGAACATAAAAAAGTACCTACGACATTCGTGAGGTGTTTTAATTTCCTAATAAATGTATGGGCACTGAATACTGTGGTATGACTTTTTTTTTCTTTTCCAATCAATTTATTTACTCTTCTTAAGCAATACAAAAATAAAAAAGAGGCGCCAAGTTGAGAAAAAAGGTCTTTTTTTTAAGAAATCAATCGTCTTGTTATTGAGAAAATTCTAATTTTTGACCTACAAAAATTGTATCGGGACTAGTGTAATTGTTGGCCTTAAACAAATAAAAAAAAACGTTCAATACTACTTAAGTTTGAACTCAATCCCAATGCATTAGAATTCGACTGAGAACAGACATTCAGACGTACTCTATAATTTGCGATGTCATGTTTCTAAAAATCTAGAGTTTGATTTAGTTACTCATCATATAGTTGCTATAGGTCCCAAGTAAAAACAGTGACACATAGATTTCTGCCTTAAACATTTTTGTACATTTTGTTTCAGACTTTTCTATAGACAAATTTCATTTCATGTGTATTATTTAAACTCTAAAATAGTTTAAACATTAATAAGTAAACTTACTTAAATTTACTATTCTTTTTTGTATATTTTTAGAAAAGCTGCCAACGTTATTGTCTTCTATTCAAAGCGAGTCGTCATGGCATTGAACGCCTTGAAATATGTGAATCCAAGGACGACAAGAATCCGAAAATTATAACACTTGAAAACTGCGTTAAAATAACCCAGGAACCCGCACCGGCAAATCTTATACATATAGTTAAGATGACTGGTACCCTAACACTGAATACTCTAGCTGAAGAAGATCTAAAGGAATGGCTAAATGCCCTGCAGTCAGTGGCTTTTCGAGACAAAGGCGGTACACTAAGTCGAAGTACTGCAATTGAAGAAGATAATGATCTTTATTGCAGCTCCTACGGAGATGGCCTTTTCATAGTGAAACTTATTCCGTCCGAGACTTCAATACGTTGTAATATTGAACCTAAATCGTATATGTTGCACTTAACAGCCACCGAATTGCAATTGAAATCTGCCGAGGACCTAAGTATTATTATAGCCAAGTGGCCATATCGATTTATTCGAAAATACGGCTATCGTGATGGCAAGTTTACTTTTGAAGCTGGCAGAAAATGCAACACCGGCGAGGGTGTCTTTACCTTAGATCATACGAATCCACAAGAAGTTTTTCGTTGTATGTCTTCGAAAATGAAGTCAATGAAAAAGCTTATAAGTGGAGAAAGTCTGAATAGCATCGATTGTGGAGAGAATCAGTTGAGTGCTGCTCTCTCAATGGAACCAGGCTCAAGAAGTCCCTTGCCGCCATCTCCACAAAACCAAAACGGTTGTGAATTTGAACTTAACTCAACACACAGTGTCATCTCGATGCGCAGTTTTCTGCCATCTTCCGATTCGCTTAACAACACTTCCTTTAATTCGAGTACTTCATCCACACAAAACGTGATACCAACTTCATCCACCAACAAAAGCATTCCAAACAAACCGCCCAGAAAACTGCTCCCATTAAATGCAGACAAACCACAGACATCACAACAATCATCCGCACCAACCACACCATCGTCATCGTTGTCATTACAATCAAATGAACTGAAAACCATGATAAACAATGCCCAACAGCAACAACCGCAAAATTGTGATAAATTCAAAGTATTCCAAAACTATGAACCAGTTTCAATAACAACATCCAACGACCCAAACAGGACTGGTGGGTCGACTGTGATTTTGAAGCCATCTTCGTCACCTGATCTTTTAAAGAGTATTGCAAGTGTTTCGAGCTCTCCTCCAGATCTTCCTGTACGCAACGAAAGTGTCCAGCTTATAAAAACAACCGAACGTGATTACGAAAGTATTGAAACCATAACCGACGCCTGGAAAACCCTGGGCCTTGGCGAAGTAAAGCACACCGAACGAAACCACACTCCCGACGACGACCTAATTGATTTCGCGTGGCAGAGAACCCAGTCGCAACGCCATAAACCCACATCCAAAGACGCCTGCATAAAAATTATCGACAGCGATGATAATGACCAAGAAGCCGCTTACGACCGGCTGGACTTCTTGCTGCCCAACAATAACACATCCAGCGGCTACAAAACCATAGTAACTGTCTCGTCAGCCTCGAATCGGAAACCTGCCGCTCCTGTGGCCAACGATTACGAACTCATCGCCAGCCCAGACACTCATCCATGTCGAATAGCCGATGATAGTTACTTAGGCTACGGTGTTATCCGCAAGCCAAGTACCCCCGGACCACAAGTCGCCAACACGTCCCAATCCAAAATGGTTAATGTATCAACAACCATGCTCAATGATACAGAAATGACTCTAGATCATAAGAATTACAATGGACTCAGCTATACTATCGTCAGCAAACCGAAACGTGTTTAAAAAAACTCATCATCATTAACATCATCAATCATAAAATTCGCGTTCTTTTCTTTTAAAACAAAATTCTATACAATCTTTCGCCTTTTTTAAAAATTATCTGTTAATATTTTTAAAAATTAAACCAAAGAACGCTTAAAAATTAACTATCATAAAATTTTTGTTCGACAAATATTCGGAATTGAGTATAGTTCTCGTTTGCCATAATTTTTGTATTTAACTCAAATTCTTAATTAAGTTTTATTTTACACAATAAGTTTCGAAAAAATATTTTTTTAACATATTTTATATGAACTCGTTTATGCGTGTAATGTACTATATACTCAGTCAAAATAAAAAATATATAAACAATAATAATAATTTTCTCAGACTTTACTTTTAGCCAAACTTCACGATAAATAACGAACTAAAGGAGAAGAGTTCCATTGGATAAGAGATATTTGGATCTTTCAACTGAAAATAAAGTTGGTTTTGTTTCTCGTTTTTTCAATCACAGACGATTTACGAAAGAAAATAAAACATGAACCATTTCTATTATTTTAAAATATTTACAGAGCTTTATTTTTGTACAGCAAAATGTTTTGAAATCAAAGTTAATTTTCTTGGCTTCTTATTTATCTCAGTGAGAGTTTTCGAGGTATTATCAGTTTGTTCTAATCTAGAAAATAAAAACAGCAATTTTATTGAAATGTAATTTTTTTAAACGAAAAGTTTTACTTACTTCATATCACTAATTTATGTCGTCATCTTCTTCTCAAACTACTTTAATATGAATTCGCCGTTTTTATTGGAGGATATTCTGATGACACTCTCTCCTTTCTCAGCTAGAATATCTTCAATATTCTTCTTTCCATTCATGTCTGTGAACCAATTTAGATTATCGGCAATTAAATGGTTATTGGAGCAGCCTTTACATGTCACTATTACAACTCCCTTGTTGTATGCAGTTTTTGAAATAATTTCAATGCTCCGAGTTTTACAGACTTTACATGTGTAAATTAATTGTAATTTTGTGTCCAATTGAGCTAAAGGAACTGATGTTGAGGCAACCTTGTCCAAAGGCTTTGAACTAAATGATTTTTTGCAGATGCTGAAAAGTGATGGTATTGCTTTGGGAGTTTGTTGGAAATTTAAAGCACTTAACTGATGAATTTTAGTATAGTTTTTTTGTACATTTACACGAAGTAATAGCCTTGGGTTTAAAAGTTTTGCCAGATTATTCATTGTTTTGGAATATTAGAAAATAAAATATTGGATACCAAAAATAAAGACATTTATTTATACTTGTACACATGTGTCATTTCATGACATGACAGAACCATAGAATAATCAGCTGATTAAGGCGGACTACATACTTTGTCAACCTCGGTGTTGTTTATTTTAGGTGTGTTTAGTTTTTGGCCGCGTTCGTTCCAATCCAATTATAGAGAATCTCCAATAAGAAGTTTTTTTTGTTTAAATATCAGCAACTGCCACTTTTGAAGCTGTCATTTGTACACATTTAAGAAGTAAAAATACGACATAACATAAAAACGATCGATATACACTTCGAAACTTAGATTTTAAAGTGGCTTTAAATTTTAGTTAACACAAGAATCCAGGAAGTTCGATCACCAGCTATAGAGGAAATATATTATTATATGATGATAATGGAAACTTGATCATATGTTTAATTTGTGAGACATTTTTTTTGTTCCTTGGGCTTTAATGATCAATCAATTGGATGCGATTAATAAAAAAATAAACATTTTTTGGCCGCGTTCGTTCCAATCCAATTATAGAGAATCTCCAATAAGAAGTTTTTTTTGTTTAAATATCAGCAACTGCCACTTTTGAAGCTGTCATTTGTACACATTTAAGAAGTAAAAATACGACATAACATAAAAACGATCGATATACACTTCGAAACTTAGATTTTAAAGTGGCTTTAAATTTTAGTTAACACAAGAATCCAGGAAGTTCGATCACCAGCTATAGAGGAAATATATTATTATATGATGATAATGGAAACTTGATCATATGTTTAATTTGTGAGACATTTTTTTTGTTCCTTGGGCTTTAATGATCAATCAATTGGATGCGATTAATAAAAAAATAAACATTTTTTTATAACAACATTTTACAATTAAAAACTTACTATTTTATATTAAAAAAAAACATGATTAAAAGTTGCACAAAAAGTGCGAAAAGTTTAACTATGGACAACACTAGTATCACCGCATTTAACAACTAAGTTATGGCCACACTTTACAAAGCACTAATGTTGTCGACGTCGTCCTGATGGTTCATCGTCTTATCAATTTTCTGCTATGGACAACACTAGTATCACCGCATTTAACAACTAAGTTATGGCCACACTTTACAAAGCACTAATGTTGTCGACGTCGTCCTGATGGTTCATCGTCTTATCAATTTTCTGCTAGATCTTCAAGCTCTCTAAAGTGAAGCGGGTGGTCATGCGCTTTTCTCTATATTCAAAATCAAATGGGGTGGCGCAACAGTCCGTTGTGAACTAGGGCCTAGTGACTTACAACTCTCAACCATTCCTGTGTGCGAGTACTGCTGTCAGGAATGGAAGGGACCTACAATTTTAGGCCGAATCCGAACGGCTAGTTTGAGAAAGCACTTTTTCATGACAAGAATTACTCTTGAAGGATTTGTCAATTCCTCGCAAGAGGCAGTACCCGCGCAAATTTTTTTTTTTTTAATTAAGGTGGCACAGGCAGGGATTGAACCCAAGACCCCTTGCATGACAGTCCAACGCACTAACCATCATGCTACGGGTACTACTTTTTTTTTCTCTATATTATATATTATATATTATATATTATATATTATATATTATATATTATTATCTGTTATCTATCTATCTATCTATCTGTCTATCTATCTATCTATCTATCTATCTATTTATCTATCTATCTATCTATCTATCTATCTATCTATCTATCTATCTATCTATCTATCTATCTATCTATCTATCTATCTATCTATCTATCTATCTATTCTATCTATCTATCTATCTATCTATCTATCTATCTATCTATCTATCTATCTATCTATCTTCTATCTAAATATATAAAAATGAATTGCTGTTCGTTAGTCTCACTGAAACTCAAGAACGGCTGAACGGATTTATCTTATCTTAGTCTTGAAATGTTCGTGGAGGTCTAGGGAAGGTTTGAAAGGCGAGAACAAATTGAATAATTTCCGGGATAGACCTACAAACAGCCCTTTTTTATTTACCATACAAAAGTTTTCTAGAGTCAATTTGAATTTTATTGCTATTCCATAAAGTTCATATTAAATTATAATCACTCATTGTTGTCTTAGCAATTAAGGTGTATTCCTAACGTCAAAGGGTCAATTTTCAATTTATAACCGCTGCATAAAGTTCAAATTCAATCATATCTATGAAAATAGTCCTCGCATGCGCTTTGGAGGATCTAATGTTGCGTTTCGAAAATGAAAAAAAGTGAATCGCGATTTTAAGTTTGATAAATCTTAAGTTTTTGTCACAAATTAAGTTTCTGAATAATACCATAATATTGGACATTAGATTTGACAACCAACTAATATGTCAATCAATCTGTAGCACTTCAGAACACGGATATTTATGGCTTAAAGGTAAACTCCAAAAAAAATAGATAGATAGAAGATATGTGTTTATTGATAGCAGGTAAAGTATTGTCGTGTTTGGGAATAACATCACCCAATCGTCATATGCACGATGCATTAAACCACGAATTGCAAAGGGAACAACAGTACGACTTTGAAGCATTGGCCGAAACAGTTCGTACAAATATTCCACAATTAAATCAATAATAAAGAATTGCGTACGACACTTTAATATAAGCTGTAAACAGTGGATCTGGTGGATTTTATTTCCTTGATGCTCCCGGAGGAACCGGAAAAACTTTCTTAATTTAATTGCTTTTGGCGAGGATCAGAGGAGCTTATTCAGCGTGTTTTCCTAGTTATAGCGCAAAAGTTCAATAACCATAATTTACTAGGTGAACGAGCAGTATTGGCAGCGAAAAATAAAGATGTCGAGGATCTCAATGGGACCATTCAGAATTTTCTTCCAGGACAGTTGATTTCCCTCAAATCAGTCGACACCGTTATGAACCAGGATGAATTATTCAACTATCCAACGGAGTTTTCAGATTCACTAGAATTGCCTGGATTACCACCTCACAATTAGCAGTTAAAAGTAGGATGAGTTGTCATCATGCTGCGTAACATTAATCAACCTCGACTATGCAATGGAACAAGACTGGCTGTGAAAAAGCTGATGAATAACGTCATTGAGGCAACAATCATAAAAGGAAAATACAAAGAAGAGGATGTCTTGATTCCGCGAAAAGCGATGATTCCAACGGATTTACCATTCGATTTTAAACGCTTACAATTTTCAGTAGGTCTGAGCTTTGCGATGACAATAAATAAATCGCAAGGGAATTTTTTAGAAGTTTGCGGAATCAACTTGGAGTTTCCCTGTTTCAGGCATGGACAATTATTCGTCGCGTGTTCTTGCGTCGGAAAACCATCTTCTTTGTTTATTTACGCACCACAAAAAAAAATATAGTTTATGAGAAAGCTTTAAATTGATTAACAAACTGTGTCATAACAGGGTGTGTCTGTTAATAAAACCTTATAAAAAGCCAGTATTTCAGGAAAACTCTATTTTTTTAAGTAAGCAACATGATGTGTCGAAAATAATAATAAAATTTCATGCTTCATTAAAAAAATGCTTTTTTATTAAATGCGTTTGTTTGTTTTCAAATTAATTTGTACAAAAGTTTAGGTCTTTTATTTATCGATTGAGGCAGTACGAAGTCTGCCGGGGCAGCTAGTATATAATAAATTTCCTCTATGTCACCAGCAGTGAAGAGGCAACGACAATAACCAGAATTGTTGTAGTTGGGTTTGGGATTTTCAAGAATAATTGTTGAATATTTTCTTCATCCTCAACGTATTACTGTTGATCTGGGTGTAACTTAAATTATTTGAAATTGAGGCTATTATCCTTTATGATTTTTCATGATTGGAATTGCAAGACATTGATGTAGATGACGTTTGCAAAAAATTCTGAACGTGTTATCTTTCTAATCAGAATTGGTAATACTTTTGAACTTCTTCATTTGGAACCATGCGAAAGATAATCATGTCAACTACAGAATCGAATTAATGAGTTGAGGGTGGATTTGCAGAGATTATTTGACACTTTCATTTTGAAATTTTAACAGATTAAGTGACTCGTTTTGTATGTATCAAAATACGGCTTTTCATAGTTTCAATAACTTAAGTTGTGTTTTCTATTAACGGAATAAGTTTTCTTCGTATATTAAATAGATACGTATACATTTTACATTTGAAATTATAACTACGTAAATTCCATACTTTTGGCAGAAACTACAAAAGTAAAGGATGTTAAGTTTTAATGGGTGATGTTGAATGTGAGCCACACCCTCCACCTTTTTTCTGAGTGTCATTTGACATCAAATGAAACATTGAGCAATTCCATTTGGACCATAGACAAATACATAATTGAGCAACGTGTTAAAGCTATTCAAGCTTATTATGAAAATGTGAGTTTAAATCAAAGTTCACTTCGGAATTTGGCAGGTCAATTTAATCGTGCGTACAATCGCAAAAACAGTACTTGAGCAAAACGTATCTGTAGGAGATGTTGAAACACCATGCAATGTCGTTCAGCTTGTACTGTAAAATGTTGTAAAATGTTGCTGCTGTTCGCGATAGTGTGGCTGAGAAGCCGTCCACCTCAACTCGTCATCGTGTCCAACAATTGCACCTCTCACGCTCGTTGTTGGTGAACTTTATGCATAAAAACAACAATTCATACGCTAATAAGATGCAATTGAATCAAGAACTAAAGTCTTTCGTATGTTTCAAAAAACTTCAATGTCAGAAATGGCAACAGTGGATGAATAATTTTTGAAGGAAATCATTATCATTGATGAGGCACATGAGGCATATTTCTTTCTATGGGGTTATTTGAAAGAAAAGAGGTACATCGATGAGATAATAAAATTTAAAATATGCTTCAGCTTTATTGAAAATTGGGACCATCGGATAGCTGATGTCGCTTTGGTCGATACTTTGTTTAGTTCCATTCATAATTGAACCTGTTAATGGCCTAGCATCACTGAGCGAACGCGGTTTATAGACAAATGATAGACCATCATGGCTTCTTTCTGTCTGTTGTTGTTCTTCTTCTGTCTCGTATTAATGTCTTGTGTCGTTATTACCTTATATAGTCTTAATCGCTCAAGGTGCTGTGTCTCTACTCTGAACACTTATGTGCTGAGTAGTATGTAATGTAATGTAATCATAATTGAACCATACCGATATTGTTATAATAAAAAAAAGACAATTATTTCCTTAATAATTTGTATTTTATTCAAAATCAACATCGTCCCTCAAAATGTAAGTACCATATACTAAATTTAACAAAATATACAACGTCTGTTTTCATTTCTCATAAAGCATAGAATTCTGGTACATCGAACCGTGTTCCGCTGGTGCTGGTGATTTATCAACATTTTCAACTCTTCCAGAATAAGTTATAGATGCTTTGCAGAAATAAAGAAATAAAATAAAAAAATTTAAACAAGAACTTCAATAAAAACAAATCTAACCGGCACCTTACTTATAATTGAATCAAACAGAGCTGAAATCAGGGGATGCTCTCATCGCCTGAACATGAGCTGTCATTTTTCATTTTGATTCAAGTGTCAGAATTCCTATATTGCCGATTTCATTAATTATATCAACAAAATAAAAACAACTTAAAAGTTTTATAAACCTACAATAATAAGAACAAATTAATTTAATGAAAACTGAAATAAATTTCATATAAAACAAAAATGCAAGTAACATCAACAAAAGAGTCGCTTTCACAAGCTCTACAGAGCAAAATTATACCAAACCAGGAATATTTGCTGCAAGGATCTATTGTTGATTCAGCGGTCGACCATTTGCTCCATAGGTAAAAATATTTCATTCTCATCTATTAATATGCATATAATTGCATATTTTTTCATTAGATTAAAAGGACTTTGTGATAATGTAGACGCTGGACTAGAACAATTTCATGATTTAGAAGTCTGTCTCAGTCTGAGGCCGCCCAACCAAATGCAACCTCTTCTACTTAGGGTTCGACGTGCATTAGACATGGACAAAAACAATCCCTTCCAATTGAGATACATTGGTCAGCCCGAACTGGATCGAGCTCGACCTACTCTGGTACGATCGAGTATTGATATGGGTTGTACGTCAACTGTTCTTGAGTTCCTTACAGAACTCGGCTGTCGGATAGATTTTGAATATGTCAGTCGAGGTAAATACGTGAAAAAATTTCAAAGACCCAGAGCTTATTTATATATTTCATAAAATAGGTTACATGTTCCGAAAGGGAAGAATGAAGATCACCGTTGCAAAAATTATTAAAATCACTCCTGGGAAGCAAGAAATGAATGAACCAATTTCTCAGAGTTATTTAGTTGAACTTTCGGTTCTAGCTCCTAATGGACAAGATGCTATCGGAGACGAAATGCGCGCCTTTGCTGAACAACTTAAGCCACTGGTGCAATTAGATAAAATTGATTATAAACGATTACCATAAATGTAAAGAGTATCCTTTCCTTGTAATAATAATTATATAATTTAAAAACACTTTTTTTCTTCTTTTCCATGAAATAAAATATTTTTAAGACTTTAAATAACTGATCCGAAAAACTCGTCGAACCAATTGGAGCTCCGAATGAAGCGTAGGAGAAAAATAATGTCAGAATTTTTTAGATCGCTGGTATCGTTGAAGTAGTAGTCTCCAAGGTGGATTCTACGTCTTTGTGATAAGGCAGGACATGTGCACAGAAGATGAGAGATTGTCTCCTACTCCTCCTCTTCCATGCAACTCCTACAAAAATCATTTGCAGGGGCTCCAAGTCTTCCTATCAAGCAGTGCCCAGTCAGGACACCTATAACGTAGCTAATGTGTAATCTACTCTGAGAGATTAATTGTTTTGAGCGCCTGGCGCTAAGATTAGGCCAAATTAGTTTTGTCGCTAAACAGGTGGTGGTGTTATTCCACCTGAGGTTTGTTTTCTCGATGGTATCTTGCTTTAGCATGAGTTTACGTGTAGCTAAGGGGATACCTATGCTAGCATTGTGAGCCAGCAGAGTTAAAGTTGTTCCGCTTTTTGCAAGTTCGTCAGCTTTGCAATTTCCTGGAATGTCTCTATTGCCCAGCACAGAAAAGGTGAATGTTGAACTGTGCAACCATCTCCGTAAGAGATGATCGACAATTTAAAGCTGTTAGTGAGTTAGTGGAGACAGAGTCTAGTGACTTTAACGTAGCTTGGCTTTCCGAGAAGATGCGTATATCATTAGTTGATATAACGTTTTCTCTAAGCCATGATAGGACTTCTTTTATAGCCAGGATTACAGCTTAGAACACGCTACAATGATCGGGTAGACGAAAGGAGAGACTTAAGTTTAGTCTATCTGAGTATACGCCTCCACCAACCCCATTCTCCGTTTTTGATCCGTCTGTATAAAAGTTTATAGGATCATCGTTCAAAAATGATGTATTCTCCCAAGAAGACCTGCGAGGTATAGTCACTTTGAAGCTATAGTTATTAAACTGATGATGAGGTATGGTGTAGTCAATATTACTGTTTATAGTTCTGAACGCGTTCAAAATAGTGGTGTGGCCAATTCCATTATTGATCCACCGAGAGGAGGCTTGAAGCCGTATGGCTGTATTAGCGGACGTTTGCTTGCTGAAAATGTCCAGCGGTATTAGATGGAACAGAGCATCAAGTGAGGCGGAGGGGGTAGAGCGAAGTGCTCCTCCCATACACAGGCAGGCTGTTCGTTGGACTTTTCTGAGTTTATCGCGATTTGTGGCTATATTTAGCGCCGTCTACCATACCGCTACTCCATAAGTAAGGAGCGGCCTTATGACCAAGATATAAAGCCAGTGTGTAATGCGGGGCTGTAGGCACCATTTATTACCAATGGCCTTTTTGCAGGAGAACAGGGCTACTGTGGCCTTGTTTATTCTCTCTTGAATATAAGGTTTCCAACTTAATTTCTTACCCAAGTATATTGCATGTTCAGAGAATTTAAGTGGTACACCGTTTATGAGGGGAGGGTCAATGAGTGGGGCCTTTGTATTTCCTTGTGAAGAAAACAAGGTCGGTTTTTTGTGGGTTAACGCCTAGCCCACACCGATTTGCCCATCTGGTGAGCTTATTTAAAGCGTTTTGTAAGAATTCCTTTAGTATATTGGGATATTTACCCGTTACTGCAATAGCAACATCGTCCGCATAAGCAAACACTCTGTATCCCTCTCTTTCTAGAGTAATTAGTAATTCATTTATTACTAAGTTCCAGAGGAGAGGGGATAGGACACCACCTTGTGGCGTACCTCTGCTGACACCCGTTTGTGCAGTAAAATCGCCCAGTTTTGAATTGATAATCCTGCTTATCAGCATCTGGATTTTTCAGCTTTTGGAATAAAAACGACTTTAACTTGTCTCCAAGACATCGGGATGTATGCCAATTTAAGGCATCCCTTGAAGATGTTTTCTAGGATGGGTATTAGAAAACTTGCATTTTCTTGCAGTTCAGCTGGAATTATACCATCCGGACCTGCAGGTTTATATGGCTTAAAGCTGTTAATAGCCCATTTGAGTTTTTTCCTAGTGACTAGACCTTGTGGGGGATATAATGTATTGTCACAACTATTTGGTACAATGTTATTAATAATATTAGAGCTACCAGTGAAGTGAACGTCTAGTAGCAAGTTGAGCGATTCTTCGCTTGAATTGGTCCAGAGGCCAGAGGCGTTTTTCAAGCAGCTTGGCATGATTGGATTTTTGGAGAGGATTTTGTGCAACCTGGATGCTTCAGAGCAATCTTCCACGTTGCTACAGAAGTTTCTCCAGGACGATCGTTTAGTTTTCTTCAGTTCTTTTTGTATATATCTTCAGTGATTCTTTATATAACTCCCAGTCAGACACGTCTCTAAAAGCTTCCGCTATGTTTTCTGAGTTCTTTTCCACCTGGATCTAGCCCTGAGTTCCACCAGTGTGGTTTCTTTTTACTTTTACTTGTATAAGAGGAAATGCAGTATCTAGAGCTATGTTTAGGGCTAATGTTAGATTATTGACTTTATCGTCAAGATCTTCAGTGTTGGAGGGTATTAAAGAGTTCAGGTTTTACTAAACTATTTAACGTTCTCTTGTATTTTGGCCAATTTGTTCTTTTTGGATTTCGAAAGTTCGGTTGGCAGGGTTGTTCATGTATAAAGTTAAATTGGATGTATCTATGATCAGAAAAGGAGTGATCTTTAGACACCTTCCAGTTCAAAATATTATTACTAAAACTTCTTGTCGATTTTTAGTTATAAAGGTTGGCTCTTTACCAACGTCACTTATGAGTAGGTTTGTGTTTAGAATATATTCGAAAAGAGACTCACCCCTGTCGTTTATATCCGTGCTACCCCACACTGTATGGTGGGCGTTAGCATCACTTCCGATGTTGAGCCTTTGCGCTTCAGTTGTTAATCTATCCAGGGTGTCACCCGGGAGAGGGCCAAGGTAATCGTGGCCGAGAATTTTCCTCTGGCTGTTTCCAGACTTGCGGCGGTGATATCTCAATCACTGAAATTAGGGAGCAAATATATGTACATTTAGGCTACGTTTTACTAATATGCAAGATCTGGGTTCATCTTCACCTGATGTATAAAGCACGTAGTATTTGGGAGTCCTGATTCCTCGAACAATGAATTTAACAATCCAGTGTTCTTGAATCAAGACAATATCTTCACCGCTGCTGGATATGCGAAGAAGAAGGGAGGCCGAAGCTTTTATGGAGTGTTGGAGGTTAATCTGGAGAAACCGCAGCATTTTCGCTTGTATGGGTGGGGAAGGTGGAAGGATTTTGTGCCTCGGCCCCATCTTTTTTGTAGACCCTCAGCCATCAAACCCAAACCTGATCACAACTTTCGATTGCGCCAGAGGAGGAACTCTGGAGAGCCTGATTACTTTCCAGGATGTGGTCAGCTTCCTTGAATATGGCCGGAACCGTGATCCGAGCCCTTCGTCTGAAAGGAATGTCTTCCTTTGCGACAACCTTCAGCTTAGCACCAGGCCGGACCTCCCTAAGTCGGCCAACCGCCAGCGTCAGTAGATCGCACGACCTCCGATCATTACAGACCATCAACTTGATGTGTCCCTGATGCCAACCGCCATCTTTTGTGATGGGCGGTGGTTCCGGATTGTCAGAAATGATCTCAACAATACTGATGGCCAGCTGTCCTTTGACCAATATCCAGGTCTCGTCAGAGATCGTGCCATCTACGTCGCTTCTGTCGATAATCGCGACTACCATTTTGTCCTTCAGAACGTCACTGAAGGACATATTTGCCTTACGAGGGTTAAGAGAATTGCTGGTGTTTAGCACTTTGGGGCGTTTGGATAGTGAAACATAAACCTTTACGTTAATTTTAGCCATGAAGCTGTTGGCCCATTTTATTTTGGCGTCGTGCTGAGAGTTTCCTCCAGCGTCTAGTTGTTCACCAAATGTCTGGGCTTTAGCCCATCTCTCCGAGGTCCTTCTTTAGGATTCTTGGTTTTGGTGGGAGAATGACCTGGCACCGCAGCCGTTGATGAGTCGCGGTGTTGATGAGTCGAGAGGTTTACTCTTTGTGGTAGTAAAAGAGCCGTTCTTCACAACTGCCTCACTACAAGATGAAGGTAATTTTACCAGATTATCCGATATTCCACTGGCGACAACAGGGCTGTGAGTGTCCATAGCCATGTCAACACCAACGGAAGAGGGATGAGCAGCAGACAACTTTGCCGTCGTACTGCTGGCCGGTTCGGTCTTTGAATTTTGTTTTGTTTGTTTTGTTTTAAATAAGTTCATATGAATCCCACGAGTAGCGGATAAGGGGTGGTCCATCTGTACAGAGATCCGTGTATACAGATAAGGCTGGTTAATCCGGAGGTCACCAGGTATCCGGATACTCCATTAGCGACTGAGCTAGTTTTTTAATTGGGCCCTCAGCCAGGCTGATCATCGGCACGGGTCGTGTAACACCTTAGATCCAGACTTAGTGGGAGGTAGATTGAGGAAAGGAGAGAGAGGGTAGGGAGTCAGGCAGTTTAGCACTGATGAAAGGACTGATTATAAGGATGGTTAAGAGAGGAATCTAAGGAGGGGTTCGTTGGATGGTTTTTTCACCAACAACGTGGGGTGGGAAGAAGATGAGAAGGTAACAATAGTCGGCTATTTTGCTTCCTATGTGGGAGACTAAGTGATCGAAGGAGGGGCGGAGGTATGTGAGCGACCTTTAGTTTCAGGACTCATCTGGAGATAAATTCTAGAATCATTGACCCTACTCAGCCTCTACAACTCGACAAGTTTCACGCTCGGGTAAAGATATACACTATATTAAAATTGCTTATTTATACGTGGGGTTGTGTTATCAGCTTTTTGTTTAAAAACTTTTTGCTCCTCCAATACAATACGCTAGACCAAATGTCGAAAATCAAATTCTAGATAGAGAGATAGAGATCTCTGAAGTCGAAGCAGTTGTAGCCAAAATTAAAGACAACAAAGCTCACGGGATTGACCGGAGCCCAAATGAATTCTGGAAATACGCAATATTGGAGTTTCTTACACATCTCACAAATGTGTACAATGATATTTTCACTACAGGCAAAACAACGAATGCTTTTAGAAAATAAATACTTTTTCCCATATTCAAAAAAGGAGATAAGACGGACCCATCCAACAATCGAGGTATTGGTTTTCTCAACTCATCGCTCAACATCTTCATGGAAATTTTAAGAAGCCGACTCACAGCATGGATTGAAAGTAAATTCCAAATTGGATTTAGAAAGGGATACTCCACAGTGGATCACATATTTAGCCTGACCAACATTGCAGAGGTATATATCCGTAGACAAAAAAAACTATACGCATGTTTCATGGACTTCCGTGCCGCATTCGATTCCATCGACAGAAAGGCTCTGATGTTCAAATTGTTAAGAGATATGATATCTCTTAAATTTGGAAAAATTATTGAGGACATCTATAAAGAAACAAGGAATGCAGTATGGGTTGAGCAAAATCTATCTGATTTGTTTCTTGCCTTAGTAGGATTGAAACAAGGTTGCAATCTCAGCTCTTCAGCCTTCTGGCTTTATATCGAAGATCTAATAAAAGACATGCCGTGTGGCATAACAATTGATGGGTTCCGGATCAAAGTTCTAATGTACGCAGACGATCTTGTCATGTTAGCCGAATCTCCTGAATCTCTTCAGTTAATGATCAACAAATTACGGAATTACTGTTCGAAGTGGAATCTAACAGTAAACCTTGACAAATCAAAAACAATGGGCAATTGGCTCCAAACGAGAAATGGTATTATGGAGCGGACCAAGTTGAAACTGTGAGGGAATACCAATACTTGGGTTACACTGTAACGAGCAACTTAAACCTAGAAAAACACCTATTAAAAAAACTTTCTTCATCCAAAAATGCGATTGGGACGGTGTGGAAAAATGTGTATGGTAACAAGGACCTAGCAGTTAGTGCAAAATACAAAGTTTTTCTCGCAACGTCCGAATCAATAATGCTGTATGCTGCGGAATCATGGGGCTGGAAACAGTCTGAAACCACTGAAAAACTCCTGAGGTTCTTTCAAAAAAGGGGCTGTTCCGACTACCCGACACAACACCTAACTACATGCTTCTCATTGAAACCGGTCTATCACCCTTACATCTCCCATCGCTTTAAATGCACTTCAACTACATTACCAAGTTAATGTATAGCGATGTGGATAAAGTTGCAAGAAAGATTGCTGTTTCGATTATAAAGTCGCAAAGCTCATGGTTTCAGGAAAGGAAAAACTTAGCGGACTCTCGTGAACTCTCTTTCAACCTAACTTTAGATTATTTACAGGAATGGAATCCATATCTTAACTGTCTACTCGAAAAGCTCCACTCCAAATCTAGAGAGAAAAGTATAGAGGAAGCTACTTGTTCACTACATAGGGAATTCTACCCCCTACCTCAGCACAATTTAGGAGAATCCAAATACTTCAAGGACACCCAAAACATTGAAATAATATCATTGATTTTCAGGGCTAGAAGTGAACTTTTGCCTCTCAATTTCATTCCACATCGTAATGACCTATTACTAAGCTGCTCCTTATGCAACACCAACCAAAGAGAAAACGTACTGCATTTCATCGCAAGGTGCCCGATTCTAGCAGAAATTCGGCGACAAATATTGAAGAAAAGTTATATGGAACAAGCGGAACTCATTGAAATTCTAAATGAAACAGATTGGAAAAAACTATCTAAATATTTAAAAATAGCATTTTACTATAGAAGACAGGTAATAAGAGAAGTCTTTTAATATAAAATTGTATATAAAGCACCATAAAACTTCCAAACAAGTCAAAACGAAGTCAGCGAACAAACGACGTTGTCTATGATCAAGAACTTGAAGCTCTAGGGTCAGTTGGATCTTTTACGCCCAAGTCCCGACGCGAAATTTGCTAAGTTGAAATCTGCGAAAGGCAAATTGGGATCTGCTGTACACTTTCACTGACCGCAGCGATGTTCTTATTTTGATAATAAAGTTTTATCATTTGAACGTGCTGTTCAATCGTGTAATTTGCCATGATGATGTGGCATAAGATTTGACAGATGTCACCAAAACAAAATGGCCGCATTGCGCGACAAAACCTACCAATTGAGAGTAGTAATTCTTGTCAAAAAAATGCTTACTTAAATAAGTCGGTTAGATTCGGCATACAAACTGAAGGTGCCTTCAGCTCATGACATGACCCATACACGTTAATGGTTAATAGTTGTAAGTTACTAGGCCTCCTAATTTATATATTAATCGTTCCTTCAAAAACATTCAACCTAATGTTACAAATCCTGAAAAAATCAAACAAAACTTTTTGATTGGGTATCGATTATGTAAATGAATTTGAAGAAAAATAGAAGTTTGAATCAAATTTTTTTGGCTAACCATAAACGGATGGGCTGTGGCCATACCTTGCGCACCTGCGCAAAAACATTGAATGGGAAAGGCACGTTTCACGTTGTCGTAAAATAAAACAAAAACACAACACCTATGATATGGATACCTATCTATAAGCTTAAAACTATAAGCTGTTTAATATGTATATTATTTTATGTTTTGTTATAAAGGTAAGGCACGTAAGGGGTGGCACGAGACAAAGCCACGAATGAAGGAGAATTATTATTATGAAAAAAAATAAAAAAAAAAATAACAATAGTGATCCCGAAATGGTGACACTATCATCATCATGATTGACACCTGATGTATATTTTATGGCTTAAATGGTTTGTCGTTACATACACCTTTCGAATTTCATTAAAAAAATTCTTCTTTTATTGATATTTAAATATGAATTTAATGTTTTTAATTGATTAGCTTATCTTGAATAAAAATTCTGTGCAGAAAATCACATTAGAAAACAAAATTGAAAAACAAATATGAATCAATGGGAGGTAGTTTGATAAGTAAGGTGTGAGACATATTATCCATAATAGCCCGTACCTTTAAATATACAATTCTAGGGGGATATTAGCCAAGTATTAAAATATTATTTAACCTAGGGCCAGTTTTTTTTATTATTTTTATTTTAGATATAAAACAGAACATCTTTACAAAATTAAATTAAAAAGATAAGTTAGTAAGTACTCCAGAAATTTGTAATGCGTTTCTAACAACTTTTAGCAATCTTTCATTGAGACCCGTAAAAAAAATAGTGTTCAAATGACGTTAGACAACATATTACATTGGTCTTTCTTAAAGGTAATTATTTCTCTAGACAAGATGGAAGTCCTCTTATAGTGTTGAAAAAATGTAAAACAGTAGTAGCAACTGCCCTTCTTTGCATCTTTGCATTATCTCTAAGCTCAAGTAAATCGCCAAATATATAGAAAAAGGAACTTACTACACCAGTCTTTCAAAAGGGTAATAAGTCTGACATTAGTTATAATAAACCAGTCTCTAAACTGTCCTGTCTAGCCAAGCTTTAGATCTCGATTAAGTGCAATTGAGTCAATTTGTAACATGGGTTTCTTTTTATTTTAAATTCAGAAGTTATTTCGCCAACCCTCTTATTTCCAAATCAGGAGTTCCCCAGGGTAGTCATTAAGGACCTCTTCTCTTTATCTTAGCTTTCAGTAATGTACTCCTTTGTGTAAGATACAGTAACATCTTAATCTATGCGGAATATACGAAAATATTTAAAAGCGTAATATTTCCGGTTGCAACTCCAAGAGGATATCAACAATTTTGTCATTTGGTGGAAAAAGAATGGATACATTCCATTAAATGCCAGACAATGACTTTCTCCAAAAAAACATAATCCTGGTTCGTGTGATTATAAAATATAGCAGCACTCTAAACATCTCGTTCATAAAAATCCTTATAGTTGATCTTATACTCGTAGCATCTTTGGCATACGAAACCTTAACGGGGCAGATACTTTAAAGCGTTTTATTGTTAAAACTTTGAGAAATTTGTATTTTATATTTACAGAAAATGTACTTATTTAAAGAACAATTGAGAGCATAATTAGATCATCGTTTCGTGTTCTAGTATTCGGCCACCTGGCTGGATTACAAGCACGCATGATTTCAGTTAGTTTCTTGTAACCGGTCACCATTTAATATACATAAGTAATTAAGGATCAACTTTTAAATGTATTTTGCTTTTAAATGACGTCATCTTGATCATCAATAAAAAATTATAAAAAAATCAAAAAAAAAATCCAATAATGTAGAAAGACTCAAAATCAAACCTTTTACATTTCTTTGAATTTTTCTAACTATTGTTCTCCTGAAGAATCTGTCAAGTTCTGAATCCGCGAAAGTAAAATTAAGAATCTTTAATTTGAAATTGACACAGTATCTCGAAATCTTATTATCTAAGAACTTTTGTAAAAGTGGCCAGATTGGCCAAGTTGAGTATTACTTTTTTTTTCAGTCCCACAAACAAAACAATAATTTTTTTTAATGATTAAGTTTACGAATCTTTTTATTTTGCATCAGGTTTCATGCTCATGCTTAAAAGAAGGACAATAACTTCTAGTATGAGAAGTTTTACTACCACCAGATCGGTGAATCGAGGACCCCCCCAAGGTGGGGTCCTGTCGTCTCTTTTATGGAACATGGTTGTAAACGACCTACTTACATCATTGGAAACAGAGTGTTTCAAGGTGATTGCCTATGCTGACGACGTTGCAATATCCGCATCTGGGAAGCACCCCCAAGTTCTCTCGGAACTCCTACAAAATGCCTTACATAGGCTAACAAAATGGGCTAAGCAATGTGGCTTGGACGTCAATCCACATAAAACAGAACTAATACTCTTTTCGAGAAGGTACAAAATTCATCAGATTAGCCCATCCAAGATACCATTAAGCTTTTCCGACCAAGCTAAATATTTAGGCCTCATTTCAGACAAAAAACTAAATTGGAAGGCAAATATTGATGAAAGAGTAAAAAAGGCTACTGTAGCGCTTTTTACTTGTAAAAAGGCCATAGGATCAAAATGGGGCTTCTCCCCAAAAATAACCCACTGGCTATACACTTCGGTAATCAAACCGATACTCATTTATGGAGCTGTCGTATGGTGGACCGCACTGGACAAGATGGTAAATCTAAATAAGCTCATCAAAGTCCAGCGGTCAGCAGGTATGTGCATCACAGGAGCACTTCGCTAAACACCAACCGCAGCACTGGAAGTGCTTTTAAACCTAACACCTCTTGACATCTTCATCAAAATGGTGGCTGCCAACTCATGTGTTAGGCTTAGAGCCACCTCTCAATGGACCAGTAAAAATACTGGAATAATACTACTATTCTAGACAGTTTCAGATCTATCCCAGATCGCTTAGACTATACCACCATACAAATGGTACTCCCTTCAAGATCCTCCTGGGAAGAATAGAGACCCCTGGAAGACGATGCGGTACACTTCTATACAGACGGTTCAAAGACCGATTACGCAGTTGGAAGTGGTATTTATTCGGAACAACTAAATCTCAGTCTATCATATAGAATTCCCAATCAATGTAGTGTATTCCAGGCAGAAGTAATGGCGATTAAAGAAGCACTATCCTGGCTCAACGAAAACGTTATATCCTTCAAGGATATACGAATCTTCTCGGACAGCCAAGCAGCTCTTAAATCTCTCGCCTCCACAAACTATCAAATAGTCCACGATTGTCGATCATCTCTGAATGAGATGAAGGAACAGTTTAATATTCACCTCACTTGGGTTCTGGGCCACAGACATTCAGGGAAATTGCAAAGCCGATGAGCTCGCCAAAAATAGAACACTTCTGCCTAATGTTAGACAAAACATAACATAGGAACAACACTTGCTACATGCAAATATCTTCTCAAACAATATACTCTAGAATCAACAAATGTTAGAAGGTCACAGAGTACCTGCCTAGCAACTAAGCAAATATGGCCAAGCATAGACTTAAAACAGTCAAAAAGCTTGATATCCCTGAGCAGACAAAGTATAAGCTCTGGAGTAATATCAGGACACTGCCTCATAGGAAGACATGCTCTGAGGCTAGGGGTCTACACAAATGACTTCTGTAGAAGCTGCATGAACGAGCAGGAAGAGGAAACAGTCCAACACCTTCTATGTACATGTCCAGCACTCTCCATTAGAAGGAATTACTTTCTCGGTAATCCCTTCTTCGATAATACCAGTGAACTGGCAACGATTGACACAAAATGTCTCTCTAACTTCATTAAAAGTACAAAATAATTTGTTTAAGTTCATTACTCTCCCATGAGTAACCTCATTAGTGGTATCACAATGGACCCTTGAGGTGTAGGTGAGTCAATGACATCTGGACAGCCACTCCAACCTAACCTAACCTATCAGGTTTCAAAATATCTCCATTTTAAAATGCTAAAATAACCAACAAGCAAAACGGGGTTCTTAAGGCTAAGTTCAAACTAAAAATGTCTTTTAACAATAAATGTTATGATGATTTTTCTTGAATATTTCTCTTCAATTTACTATCTTATTTATTTTATGAAAATCTCTTTATATTGACTTCACATAAAGTTTTGAGAAAAATTTCAATTTGAAACTTACATAGTTTTGAAAAACACGTTTTGGACTTAATTTTTAATGCCGACTTCGAATTTAAATTTTAACGTTAACTTTCTTCGCAAGTTTTAAAAATACCGTTTTTAATATTATTTTCAAATTTCTTAGTATATTTCAAGAACTTGATGTATAAGAATTGTATGTACAAGAGATTCGTAACAAGAAACCAAACTTTCAAACCGTTTTGCCTTTTTCTGTTGAAAACCGTTTTAGCATAAATAGTTTCCCGTTTTTTTTAGATTTTTGTAAGTGCGTTAAAATCTAACAACTTAATTTAGAAAACACAACAATAATTTCGCGATTCTATAATTTCAAGATCAAGAATTTAAACCAAAGAATAACGTCATTAAAACTATAAATTGGATGTTTCGTTGGTAAACAATATTTTAAATATGATACAAACTATTCGGCCTTCTAAATATTTCATAACATATTTTCGGTTGAAATTGAATTGAAATTGCTTGCAATAATTTTGAAAGTTTAATTGAAGCTGTGAAGCTTAAAATCTTCTGGAACAAAGAATTCTAGGAGCAAGATTTTAGGCAAATAGGACCCACACAACAGTTTTTCAAGTTTTAAATTTTCCTGGCATCCCTACGAAGTTCATTTCTTTCCAATCCTGATTTATGCAATCAATTAAAGATTTTTTAAAAAATTGTTCCAAACTAATCCCATTTAAATTTTTATAATTTATTTTGAATGATGTTGAGAAATCAATAGTTTTTGTGACCTATTTCACATTTTTAATTTTGAATACCCTACGGTGATATTTAATTGGGGACATTTGACTACATCGTTTACTATTCCCAAAGCATCAGGATAAAATTGATTAATTTTCGAAGAACACTTGTATTGTCTTAATGTTGCTAACCAAAAAAATGACCTTTAACCACCTGTAGATTACTTTATTGTGCAAACAACAATATTGTACGTAGCCCATATGCAAGTAGAGGCAAATGAACAAGCATTGCCCCAGGTAGGTAGGCTAATGTTTCAAAAGTTGATAAACATATTCACTTCACACCAGATTTTCTTAATATTTTGGAATTTCCCAGTTCGAATATGCACACAAAGCGATCCATATGGGAAATTCCGGAACTATTGAAATTTACGATGGGAAACTCCAGGATTTCCGAAATATTACCCTAATCCATGCGTTTGGAAGAATATACATACAATCTTTCGACAGGTTTGCTTAGAAAATTAAATCAATCTTCTGTTTGGTTCTTAGAAGGATAACACTGTCTGAATGTTGGGTGATATAGTTTTGGACGGTTATTTTATTTTTTTAAACAATTCAGGTGCATCTCAATAAATATAAATTTTAAGTTTTTGTATCGATTAACAACTGTCTTTCCATCTTAATTATACATAGCTATGCCTTGGTTAGGAGTGATAAAGTGGATAGAATTATGTCAGGGAGTACTTGTAGAGTATATATCTGTACTTTAATTAGTTTGAAGTCCCCGATATTTTTTTCTTCATTGGAACACATGATCTTTTAGATATTGAAATAAATATTTTACACAATCAAGTTTGCAGATTATTTATTTTATCCCTATTTTAACAAGCAAAATGTGGGGGACGAACAAGGAATATGGCATTAAAAATGAAAATGAGAACATAAAATATATTTTGATGAAAGTTTTCTTTCATTTAAATTTTATTTTTTGAAAATTTTAGCGAAAATGATATAAGGACTTGAAAATCTTATTCTATGATTCGGTTCATTTTTATTTCCATCACATAAGATTTTTAGTTTAGTTCTTTAAAAAAAGTATAGCACAATTTACTTTTTTATAAAACAATTAATTTGTTGTTATCATGCTAAAATTACAATCCATTTTAAAATAAAAAGTTCGGTATAGTTTTTAATAATTATCAGAGTAATTTAGAAAAAAATATCTTTTTAGCAAACTACGAATTGAATTGAAAATTTAAAAAAAAAATCCCAGGACATTTTTGTTTGTATTTTTTTCCTGACTTATGTTATTATTACGGTAACTCCTGATAAAAAAAATCATTTTATATTTAAAATTGAATGCAAATACATATTATCGTTGGATCAGCCATCTTTTGATGGCAGTTAATGACTCCAGAGCTTGAAATCTATTTCAATTTACTTTAAAATATCGAAGCAAAAACGAGCATAAAATGCACCACAAAATTTATTTAGAGTAATAATATATTTTTGTTGAGATTTAGATTTTGGAACACTTTTTCTTGTAATCATGTCTTCAATGTCAAGCCCATATCATCGATTTCTGGTGGACAAAGATCTGTGATACTGCACTGCCCTCGTTTTCCAAATAAGTGAAATAGTACACAGTGAGTTTCATAGAATAATAGTTTTCTAATTTTTAATTGTAAGAATCACTTTTCCATGAGAATATCCACCATTTTGTTGACGGCGTAAATGTTCAACGGTTTATAAGTGGACAAATGTATGCAATTAATCAATGGAACCTTACAGTCGCAATTTCAAAATATAAAACAATTACAAACAATTTGTTGACTTAAACTATTTAAAAGTGTTTAGGTAGGTTCATGAAATACAAGATTTCAATTCAATTTAAAAAATGTCTTAAATTAAGTAAAACAGTTAATTTAATTGACAGAATTCACCGACAATTGTCATTTAATATTTGGAAATTATCTTTAAAGTTTTTTTTAAAAGGTCTAATTTTCTAATCTGTCTAATTTTGTATGTTCCTAATGTTACTATGGTTTCATACAACTTATATTGTTAATAATGTCTAAAAAAGAAAAATAGCATTTAATGAAAAAATTAACTGATACGCACCAAAACACGTACAAATTTTTTGCATCTTACTATTTTTCGGTTAGAGTAAAGGGTGTTTTTGCAGCCGTTTGGTTTTCAATCTGGCAATAGTTTTTTCGGAGTTTGCCTTTTTGACATCTGTTACTTGATTTATGCTCAGTTTATTTTGGCATTTCATATTAAATAGACTTTTTCCGAACAACAACTTTTGCAAATTTATTACCAAAATAATGGTTCGGTTTGCAGGACGCATCAATTCAATCAATTTATTGAAGGAATCTCTTGGTGAGCGCATTATCTTATCTCGTGTCGTAAGCTTGTGGATGGTGTGGCTTCCAAGATCCTGGGACTTAACACCGTTGGACCATATTTTTGGAGTTATGTGAAGTTGCTTGTCTACGAGACCATTGACGCCATGCTGTAAAAAGTGGTCAAACGTTTAGTAAGCCGCACCGACTACTTTTAGAAACTAAATTCGTGACAATAATATTTAATAATATGAGGTTAATTTCTTCTTTAAAAAACGTCCTTTATTTTAGTATTTTTGTAATGGGTCCGATTTGTCAAATTGAAAATTTTGACATTTCTCGGCGTTTCAAGGTCCCTAGAGTCGAAATGAAAGATTTTTAGAAAGATGTCTGTGCGTGCGTGTGTATGTACGTTCGTACGTCCATAAATTCGCGACGTTTTTTTTCGTCGTCCATAGCTCAAAAACCAGAAGAGATATCGATTTCAAATAAATTTTGGTATACCGATAATAAGACAGAAAGATGCAGAAAGGGCTCTGAAGAAAATTGCGTGGGTGGTTTTCTTAACATAGCAGTTTGAAAAAAAGGTGAACATTTTGGTTAACCCTAAATATCTTACAAACCAAAAACGCTAGAGACTTGAATTAAATTTTATATAATATATTGTCACAAGATATCAAAGAAGTATATTTTTTGAAAAAAAATCCATTTAACGTTTTTTTTTTATAATCAAAAAAAAAACTGAAAAAAAAATGTTTCACCTCCAAAATTTTACGACTTAAATATAATTTCATCTCCAAAACAATTTTGTGCAACGAAAAATAATGTTTTTGACATCTGATAAAATTTTAAAAAAAATCGAATTGATAGTTTTTTTTACAAAAAATAAAGACCTAAAAAATAAATTAATAAAAGTTGGTAAAAATTGATTTTCGACTCAAATATCTTTTCAAAACTTTGAGGTATTGCCTTTAATTTACTTTTATCTTTTAAAAATATTGTTGTCAAAATTCAGTAAAACTTATAAAAAAATCGAATTGACAGTTTTTTTTACAAAACATTAAAAACCAGAAAAAAATTAACAAAAGTTGGTTAAAAATGATTTTCGAATCAAATATCTTTTTAAAAATTTGAGATAATAGCTTTTAAATAATTTGTATTTATAAGAAATATTGTTTTCAACATTAGAACAAAGTTTGAGAAAAATCGAATTGACAGTTTTTTTTACAAAAAATAAAAAGCTTAAAAAAAAATGTATAAAAGTTGCTAAATATTGATTTTCGACTCAAATATCTTTTCAAAAATTGTAGATATTGGCTTTTAACTACTTTTACCTTTCAAAAATTATTGTTGTTAACATTTAGTAAAATTTTGAAAAAAATCGAATTGACAGTTTTTTTTTTACAAACAATTATAAACTGGAAAAAAATTAACAAAAGTTGGTTAAAAATGATTTTCGAATCAAATATCTTTTTAAAAAATTGAGATAATAGCTTTTAAATAATTTGTATTTATAAGAAATATTGTTCTTAACATTAAGACAAATTTTGAGAAAAATCGAATTGATAGTTTTCTTACAAAAAATAAAAACCTAAACAAAATGTATAACAGTTGGTAAAAATTGATTTTTGACTCAAATATATTTTCAAAACTTTAAAATATTGGCTTCAAACTAATTTTATCTTATAAGAAATATTGTAATCAAAATTCCATAAAATTTTTAAAAAATTAAAATTGACAGTTTTTCTTTTACAAAAAATAAAACTAAAACAAAAACAATACTAAAACTTGTTAAAAATTTACTTACGACTCAAATAGTTTTTCAAAAATTAAAAATATTGGCTTCAAACTTATTTTATTTCGCAGAAAATATTATTTTCGATATTCATTTATTTTTATATAAAAATCCAACAATCCGTTTTTTCATAAAAAATAGTACGCAAATTTGGTAAAAATTGATACGAGTACATATAGACAAACTTTTAAGCAAGACAAATCGACCGACGTGATTGGAAGTTATCAGTGTGGGTCACATCCCAGCCTCTTTTTTGATTTCCATTGCGGAGCACTTCTGCCGTTTATGCTTCTAAAGTAGTATTTTACTCCTTTCGAGAGTCAAGTGCTCTACTACCCAAAGGACGAAAACTATTCCCCAAAATGAAACGCAAAAGAAGTTTGTATTATTTTGGTTTACAATAAAAAACAAAATTTAAAATATAATGCCGGAACTTGCACATCTCTGATTTCATTTTCCCACTAACATTCGGTTTCGTTTCAATTTTGAAAACAAAAGTATCAGCTGTTCAGGAAAATGAATGTCCGTCCGGAAAATAGAGAAATGCATTTTTAGCAAAATATAAATGCGCAACTCAACTCTTTTTTTGTCAAAAAATTCTTTGTGTGATATGAAATATCAATCAGAAATACGACGCAGTGCGACCAAACGTTCCCTTCAATAAATAAATTATGGTACAAGCTGTGTGGCTGTTGCACCGTCTTGTTAAATTTACAGCTCTTGCACCATATGGTTGTTGAATTGATGACCGAAAATTCATTATAATCATGTTTTTAAAGAAGTCTGGGCCAATTATTCATTCAGTTTTTGTGGATCTAACGTTGTCTCAATCTCAACATAAACCTTAGGATTATCATAACCCCAAAAACAGCAGTTTTGTTTATCCATTTCAGCAAAAGTTAGCTTCATCAAAAATGAATCATGATTTTCAAAATAAATGTTCAAAATTTGGAAGTCTTACGTTAAGATGAGAAACCGAAGTAAAAATAAATAACTTGACACCTTACAAAACGGACACCGGTAAAAATAGTGTTGCCAAGTAAAAGCTCTTTATCCCTAGACAGAACACCCGTTATTTTTATGTTATTAGGGACTATTTCTAACATCTTCTAAAAATGTTTCTCGTTTTACCACATCTTTAAAGGAAGCCCTATTGGAGCGGGTTGAAATGCTGTATTTAAAAATACTGTATGGTCAAAATTCTGTATGGTCATAATACTGTTTGGTTATTATTCTGCATTTGAAAATACTGTGTCTCAAAATGGTATATTGTCAAAATACTGTGTCTCAAAATGCTGTAATATTATATATAATATCTCATAATATTGTATAATACTAAAAGGTTTGGTAAATCAATTAGTTTCATGCAATTGTTGATTGTGATAGGAACAATTCATGTACAAATTTGAGACAGATACAAATAACTAAGAAGAAGAATATGAGAAAGAGAAAATAAAAAGAAGATACCATTTATATAATTTTTGTATTCATTATTTCAGAGACTTATAAATTATCATAAGTATATATGTTATTGTTCAAAAGAATATATTAAAACATTTTGCTAATAAAAAAGTATTCTGTTTTCAAAATTCTGTATTTCAAAATGCTGCAAATAAGGCTAAGAAATAAAAATCGCGTTGATAATGTAAAAAAGTGCGCAGCACTTTGCAATACAGAATTTTGATATACAGAATTTTGAAATACAGAATTTTGAGATACAGTATTTTGATCCATTCAGTATTTCGACCCCAACCCAAGCCCTATGTGACGAAATTAAATCATTCCTGTGTATTACAACGCAGTGTTCAGTCCGTTGGGAACCAGGGCCTTACAACTCTCAACCATTCCTGTGTGCGAGTACTGTTGTCAGGAATGGAAGGGACCTACAATTTTCGGCCGAATCCGAACGGCTAATTTGAGAAAGCACTTTTTCATGACAAGAATTACTCTTGGAGAATTTGTCAATTCCTCGCAAAGGGCAGTACCCGCGAAAATATTTTTTTTTTTTAATTAAGGTGGCACAGGCAGGGATTGAATCCAAGACCCCTTGCTGGCAAGTCTAACGCACTAACCATCATGCCACGGGTACTACATTGCAATGTTCAAACGCTACGGTTTTTTTAAATTCATTTTTATTAATTCATTCTTAAACCTATCTTAAAGCTAGACAAAAATTCATAAAACTAGCCTAATCATCCATAACTTACAACTAACTTAATGGTCCCATACGGACACTCTAAGTTAAACTATAACACTTACTACTAATGCCTTTCGGCCCTAAGATTTATTTTACTTCAATATGAATTTCATTAATTTTTGTATTTATAAGAAAATTTTGAAAAAAAAAACTTATATCAAGATCGTTTTTTATTTTTTTCTTAAAAACTACTTTAAATAAGGTCCTTAATATAAAACTTAAAGCTAACTTAAGCTGCCTATTCTACCTCTATACTACTTAAAACTAGAACAACCACAGCAGTAAATCTAACATTTTGTTCCATATTTGATTGTCTTTTTTTAATTTTTTTCTTTTTTTTCTTTTTTTTTTATTTTTTTTTAAATTTTTTTGTATTTTTTTGTGTGCCACCATGTCTATTCTACTTAAAACTAAACCCTTAAACTATAAAACAAGTATGGAAGCCGGCCAAGTGCTGATTGATGCCACCAAAACTGGTTCTCCTGCTTCACCCTATCAGTTCGGTCCCGTTCGGATACAGCCCCACTGAACCGAAGGAGCTCTGCTCCGCCTTGTGCCATGACGTCCCGATTGTATGGGACCCATCCACGGTTCTTCGTCTGACGTGGTAGATTAACGGAACAGCCAATCTATCCTGTATCAGACCGCATCTGTCTAAAAAGAGGAATGCCTCTGGTGGAATGAAGCCGCTCAAGCTTGTACTTTCAAAATACTCGTCGTTCGGATAGAACGCCCCGAAAATTAAATTGTTGGTCGAAGACATAGCTCTTGCAATGTGACCTCGAACGAGTTTTATCACGACATTGTCAATTCTGTTGATTCGAGCCCCGTTGTATAGGACCCCGTTGGAGTAGTAATGCACATAAGAAGAACATTGCCGCTCGAACACCCGAAACTTCTCCATCTGGGAAGGGGCAACGTTGAACCACACAGGACAACCATAAATGATCATTAGCCGTATGAGCGCCATGTAGCAAATTACCTTCACTCTGGGGTCAAGCCGACTGCTAAAAAACAGCCGTTTCGTCAGAGCGAAGGCTCCTCTGGCCCTGGTCAGAGCAGCATTTATATGTCTGTGGAAATATAAATACTGATCTAACCAGATACCGAGGTACTTCACTACACTTGCTCGCTAATGGCTGCCCGTGAAGATCAACGATGACCATTTTACGCCAATTCTTGCACGTATCCCTCGTGGTCCTAGCCAACGGAGTCCAGAACAGAATTGTTTCCGACTTCTCAGTTTCCAGTCGTTGCAATATCGCTGAATCTTGTCGAAATCAGGCTTCAAGAGAATTCTAATAACCTCAACCTTTCGGGCCCTTCTTTACTCAATTAGATCGTCGGCGTACGCAATTGCCTTTGTAAGACTACCTATCAGATCGCTGGTGTAAATGCTGAAGAGAATCGGCGAATTCACCGCTCCCTGTTGAAGACCATTTTTAATTGAGAATGTTGTGTTAGAAGTTACCTTCCCACTTTTGACAACAAACTTTCTACCGTTAAGCATATCATAAAGTATATACAACAATGGATTGCCTATGCCAAGCCAGCTCAGTTTTAGGTAAAGACCCTCTAATCATACGGTGTCAAAGGCCTTTTCCAAATCAACCAGAACAGCACCTGTGCATTGTTGTTTTGATTTATTCCATTGGATATCAGAAACGAGTTTAGACGCAGCATGAATTGTGTCATGACCCGCCTTGAACCCGAACTGTTTATCGGGAATTACTTTGTTGTCCGCAGCCCACTTAGTCAGAGCCCTATTGATGATCTTTTCGAAAACTTTGCTGATACTCGGAAGAAGACTTATCGACCGAAGATTTGACGGGTTGGAGTTGTCCTTTCCCTTTTTCGGGAGAGGATGAACCACAGCGTTCTTCCAATGCACTGGATAATATGCATTATTCAGTGCATGTTGGAAGAGTGTGGTGTAAATGTCAATTGCTTCCATCGGTAAAAGTCTCAGTACAACGTTGGATATACCATCGACACCTGCTGACTTTTAGTTTTTTATTGAATTGAAGATGAGCTGAAGCTCAACCTTCGTCACTAACAAGAAACTTGGCCCCGTTTGCTCGGTGATTATGGCATTTCCCAAGGAATCGTCATCGAACCGCATGAAACCGCGGTTCTCAAATAGCCATTGTGTCATATCATTTCGAAGGTAAAAGTGATTAAGTAGGGCTCTGTTTTCCAGCTCGTGGTTGGGGCGAATGCTATAACATTCACCTAGTACACTTGCTGGAAAGCAGCTCCCACCGCCTTCACTTTGTCCTTAGGATCTTAAATTACATAAAAGTCATCGTCAAAGATGGCTTCTTCTGGATCTATTTGCGCTGTCCTCAGAACGTCTCTATTCTCTTCGGTTCTTTGGAGTTTCTGACTCGAAAGGTCATTGTCGTTCTTTTTCCTGAATATCTTGTTGATTTTTGGGAACATACTAAGGTCACCCGTGGCATGATGGTTAGTGCGTTGGACTGTCATGCAAGGGGTCTTGGGTTCAATCCCTGCCTGTGCCACCTTAATTTAAAAAAAAAAATAATTTTCGCGGGTACTGCCTCTTGCGAGGAATTGACAAATCCTTCAAGAGTAATTCTTGTCATGAAAAAGTGCTTTCTCAAACTAGCCGTTCGGATTCGGCATAAAAATTGTAGGTCCCCTCCATTCCTGACAACATTACTCGCACACAGGAATGGTTGAGAGTTGTAAGTCACTAGGCCCTGGTTCATAACGGACTGTTGCGCCACCCCATTTGATTTTTTTTTTGATTTGACTAAGGTCACTCGAATTAACTGACCGGATCTTGCGGTCCCAGTACTTGTTAATTGATAACCTGTAGTTCTCCTTAATCAACAGATTGACATTTTTTATTGACGACTTCAGTGTCCTAACCTCCAAGTCATGTGAGTCTGTAAGTCGTCTGTACAAGTTTTTGAGTCTTGTCTTGATGACTCTTGTGCCTTCGCAGTGAGTCAATAGTCAAGTTTATGTAAGCGTCCATTTGGTCCCGTTCTTTGTACTTTGGTATTTTCCGTTCCATCGTTCGTTTTATCGTTTCGTCCATCAGTTGTAAATGTTGGCCAATTTCTGTATTTGTCAGGTTTCTGTTGTTTGGTGGGGCTATGTCACTCGAACGAAGTTCTCTCGCTAGGGCATTGGGGAAACGAGGACAACGCATCTTACTGTAATTGTAAGAGTGCTTTGCAACGTATTCCTCCAACTCCACGCGTTCGTTCGAAATCTGCATTACAGCAGCCAGTCCGAAGTGATCACTGTCGTACTCGACTGTCTGTAAGCAGTTTCGAGGGTGATTACCCACTTTGTCTGTTACTGTCACTCTGGTGTCGTACAGCAGAAGATCCAGAAAGGAGCCGCTTCTTGGATACGTTGGCTTTTTAGTAACCAGCAGGTCGACGCCATATTCAACGTTGTAAAGATTCATCAAATTAAAAACACACTAAACATCATGCCACGGGTACTACATTGCATATTGTTTAAACGCTACGGTGAAAAACTATAAGTTTACTAAAACTTTAACGGTGTTTTGTGTTTTAAATGGTGGTTCATTTGTCAATTTAAAAGCATGACTAAAGTTTTTTCAAATTCTAAATTAAGCGAAAATCAAAATTTGAGTTGTTTTTGACAGCAAACCACTTTTTGGTGAATGTCGTTAAATTACTAATAAATCTTTAAATGAAATCTTTATTTATACAACTTAACTGTTATAAGCTTTTTGGCTCATGTGACCCCCCCTCCTGGATCGTCAATTGGTCAAAAGTTGATGAATTTGTGTTGTTTTTTGGAATAAGGCTGAATATCCGATTCATATTATGTTCTTGGTCCAATCTTCAGTCAAAAGTAGTACTTTTAGCAACAAAGTTTAAGGAAGTAAAATATAAATGTTGTTTACATATAAACGGTGATTTTTTAAGAGCTTGAGAACTTTTTAAAAAAAAAACGCATACAATTTGCAAAATCTCATCGATTCTTTATTTGAAACGTTAGATTGGTCCATGACATTTACTTTTAGAAGATAATTTGTTTAAATGTTGACCGCGGCTGCGTCTTAGGTGCTCCATTCGGAAAGTCCAATTTTGGGTAACTTTTTCGAGCATTTTGGCCGGAATAGCCCGAATTTCTTCGGAAATGTTGTCTTCCAAAGCTGGAATAGTTGCTGGCTTATTTGTGTAGACTTTAGACTTGACGTAGCCCCACAAAAAATAGTCTAAAGGCGTCAAATCGCATGATCTTGGTGGCCAACCTAGCGGTCCATTCCTTGAGATGAATTGTTCTCCGAAGTTTTCCCTCAAAATGGCCATAGAATCGCGAGCTGTGTGGCATGTAGCGCCATCTTGTTGAAACCACATGTCAACCAAGTTCAGTTCTTCCATTTTTGGCAACAAAAAGTATGTTAGCATTGAACGATAGCGATCGCCATTCACCGTAACGTTGCGTCCAACAGCATCTTTGAAAAAATACGGTCCAATGATTCCACCAGCGTACAAACCACACCAAACAGTGCATTTTTCGGGATGCATGGGCAGTTCTTGAACGGCTTCTGGTTGCTCTTCACTCCAAATGCGGCAATTTTGCTTATTTACGTAGCCATTCAACCAGAAATGAGCCTCATCGCTGAACAAAATTTGTCGATAAAAAAGCGGATTTTCTGACAACTTTTCTAGGGCCCATTCACTGAAAATTCGACGTTGTGGCAGATCGTTCGGCTTCAGTTCTTGCACGAGCTGTATTTTATACGGTTTTACACCAAGATCTTTGCGTAAAATCTTCCATGTGGTCGAATAACACAAACCCAATTGCTGCGAACGGCGACGAATCGACATTTCACGGTCTTCAGCAACACTCTCAGAAACAGACGCAATATTCTCTTCTGTACGCACTGTACGCATTCGTGTGGTTGGTTTAATGTCCAATAAAGTAAACTGAGTGCTAAACTTGGTCACAATCGCATTAATTGTTTGCTCACTTGGTCGATTATGTAGACCATAAATGGGACGTAAAGCGCGAAACAAATTTCGAACCGAACACTGATTTTGGTAATAAAATTCAATGATTGGCAAGCGTTGCTCGTTAGTAAGTCTATTCATGATGAAATTTCAAAGCATACTGAGCATCTTTCTCTTTGACTCCATGTCTGAAATCCCGCGTGATCTGTCAAATACTAATGCATGAAAATCCTAACCTCAAAAAAATCACCCTTTACAAAAAATAAATAATTCAAAATATAATGGTCATATCCATTATCGCAATACGATTAGTTTTGAATTGAAGGGAATTCCTGCGAAAAAGCAAACAAATTATCTCCCAGGGGGGAGGGTCATGACCCCTACGATACGACCCCCCCCTGGATCCGCTATTGAGCGGAAATATCTAAAAAATTCTTCACTCTTTTTGACTTCTATTTCGAATCTCGCTCGAATGCATGCATTTTTTTGCAACACCAGTAAATTTCGAGTTAAACATTCTTCATAATATGCGACGTCTCACAAATGTGCTCAAATAAAACACATTTTTTGTAAAGTCCAATTCGTCGCCTTAGTGACACAAAGACGTATGTCAATCTTTGCTAATTTTCAGGAGAGACGATTTTGTGATTTTTTTTTACCATTTTTCATTTATATGAGTTCCATGAATACTTTTGTAAAGTTAACTTTTAAAAATTTCAAGATTAACATTCTAGCTATAGAATAGATAAAATATTCTTAATTATTTTTTTGTGACTTTAAAGATATTTTATTCAATAAAGTGAAAATATAGACTGTTACGTTTATGTGACTCTAACGATAATAATTACTTTGACGCTTTTTGTTTTGTTACGTTTTTGAATAAAATAATAATTTTCAAAAAAGCTTTCTTATTTATTTTATTTTATTATTTTTTTTCTTGTAATATAAGTACATAAGGCATTTAAATCTAGTTATCACTTTCGTCATCCAAATCGGAAGTTCTTAACGATTTATAGAAATCATGGTAATGCGAGGGTATTATACCTTTGTTACAAAGGTCCAACAAATCACTATATTTTTCTGTTTTTATAGACTTAGGTCCCGTAAAACATTGAGTTAATTTTGGTAACTCATCTTTCCTTGATTGCCGCCGAATTATTTGTACAGCTTTGAACTCTTCCAGATCCTTGTCATACTTAAAAAAGATGTTATTTGTATCAATTTTTCTATACTGCTGCCAAGATATTTTTAGCCAATTAACATTGTTCCCTTCAGTATCAACCTTACGATTTTTAATCAAAGTTGAACTTACTGCTTTGAAGCTAAAGATATCCTCGCGTCCCATTTCTACCACTGTATATTTTGATTGTTTTGATGACATCCTTACGACAGTGTACCATCCAACGGGGTCAAATATATTAATGTTTTTTGAACATCGTTCAATATGGGCATGAACGGAATCGCACTCCATCATAGAGTGTCCAGGTTCAAAATAGCAATGGTCTATTTTCGGGATGTCAAGTGATTGAACAGAGTAGAGAAGCATTGCCGAGATGTTAACGTTTCGATTCTGCCCTCCACAAGTATCGCTCATCAGGACAAATGGTTTACCGTCGCAATGTTGCCTAAAATACATATATAGACAAGATGCCACTTCGTCCGAACCTCTTCCAGCCATTCCCTCATGCAACATAAAACAGGTAGCTTCTTTGGTTCCAACATTGTATACAATCAGATTGTAAACTGCCAAACGTCTTTTATAAAATATGGCTTTCGCATTTGAGCTAGGACAGTATCTTACAGCTTCCAAATCAAATTCAATAAAATGAATGTTTTTGGCAATAGCATCTTCTTTAAATTTATCATGGAATTCTCTAGCACTTACTTTTCTCTTTAGGTGTTGCTCATGTTCATCACGAAGCTCATTTTTTTCCTCCTCATAAGAATTTTGAAACCGAAAGCATTTATCACACATGTCTTTTCTCGGAGTGTGGAATTTAAGGTAGAAGTCGTTTTTGAACACTTGTCTATAAAGCCATAACTTTTCTGGCAGTCTATTTTCCTCTTGGCATCTTTGTAAGTAACATTCGTACATTTTTTGTAAATTCAGATCCGAGGGCAAGTACTCATAATTGGTTGACTTTCTACAATAATGAGAAGGAACTTTTGGGAAAGAATTAATATGTTTTTTTATAAATTCTCTCGCATCTTCAGGCCGTTTGATTCCAGGTGGATGACAGCCTTTTTTACTAAAGGCAACAACGTTACAATCTGATCTATATTTTACAATATTTCTCACAAATGGTTCAGAAACGTTGAATGTAGCAATAAAAAAACCTTGACAAACTTGAATTTTCACACCATTTTTAACAAGGAAAAACATCTTCGTGTTTGAACGTCGTGAATGTTGAGCTGGAGTTCTAACTGATTTTTTTGGTATCTCTTCAATCAACGAAGAAAGATATTTTTTCTGGTTTTCGGTACCTTTAAGCTTTTCCCAGAAAGTTGTATGCAAATAATGCCTAGCCTCTTCGTCAAAATGAGTGTTACACCTTCTGAGGCATTTTGAACAATCTATGGGCTGTACACTTCGAGCTTTGACACACGGGTCGACACATATGACTTACCCGATTGAAATAAAGCCTTTCGAATATTCTTTTTCCATGATTTGGGATCAAGCTGTCGCTTTCTTTTTGGTGTCGCATCGTTCTCCTCACCAACGCTGGCAATGTTATCGACTTCAATATTAATTGATAGACTTTCGTTTGGTAAACCTGCTACTGGAACGGAGTTATCTTGAACGTGGTTTGGCGAATTCTGCATATTCGACGACAGAGATTCGGATGACGAAGGAAAGAAATGGGGATCGACAACTGAATCATCAATCACCTTAGGATGAAAATCTTATATTTAAAACTATTATGATTCTATTTTTACTAATATTACCATCATTGTTTTCATTATCGAACATTGATACAGACGGTGAATTAGTTTCATTAATTTCGGCATCAAATTCTTTCTCTAGAGAAAACACAAGATGAATTTATGAAAGTAACAAATCTCTCTTCACCTGATTATTATTATTATTCAACCTACCATGTTCTATTAGTTTGGAAGTACATGGGCGAGACGAAGGTGAATTTCTTTTCGAAGAATCTTTTATAGATTGATTTCTTGTAGCTAGCATGACAAGCCTTTTAGCTCTCGAAAATTAAATCATGAACACTTTAATTTTTTAATTCACAAAATCACGATCTTGCAATCACAAATAATGAAACTGAATAACGCATCAGAACAACGATAACGGCAATTTTTTTTTTGTCAACCAAAGCTAAAGCTAAGCCTAAGTGTTGACAGTTGACATGCAAATTAGTTGTTGACAAAAAAAACATTATTGAATTTGATGTACAGGTCAAACGGTATAAACTTATTGCCATATTAACGTATCTTGATTCGAATTTCTAGAGTTTGGGTCATAGAAACGTAACGCCGCATACGTTTGTTTGTTTCGATGTAATTTTAAAAAAATGTTGATACGGGAAGTGCTAACTTCTAAGCTACTTCACTTAGAGGTACAATTTTTTGCCACAATATAGAATACTATATTTTAAGGAAAGTGGCATAGCCAGTCCAAAATCGTAAAAAATTTAGTTACGTTCTTGTGTCTCTAAGGCGACGAATTTTTCAGCGCTTCAAGAACAAAGTATCGACTCCGAAAACAAAATCTTCGCCCAATCCAAAGAAGATTTCAAGACAAAAATTAAAAAACAAAATCGATTTAATTTCCATTTCATATAATAATGTATGTATATTATTCAGATTTCTTTTTTACAAAAATACTGTTCTATATTTTTATTCTGTTAATATATAATAATATATATATATAAAATAGTTTCCCTATATATGTATTTATAAAAATGTTTTATTTTATTTATAATTGACTTTTGTTTTTGTTTTATTAAATTTGATTTTTTTAAGTGTTTCTTTTGATTGATTTTTAGTATCACAAATTCTAAATTTTATTTTTATTACAATTACTTCAGATTTTCTTTCTTAAATTTTTTTAGTTAACAAATAACAATGTTTTTTTTTTTATTTTATTTCAATATATAAAGCTATACTATATGTTTTTATCTTTTTAAAGTTCCTTTCTATGAAAGTACCAATTTTTAAGAAAAATATGTCGCACTTGAGTTTGTTGATTATGTAAAGTAAAAAGGAAACTATAAGTTATATTTTCTTAAAATTAACAAAAAAAAAAAACTATTAAATAATATATATTTCATAATTATATACTTAAGAACTAGAATAAGAAATAATTTATGGCAATTAATATTTTGTTTTATGTTCAATTCTGAATAAAGCCTCAATGATATTCAATTAAATATTTTGAAAAAAATTTACTTATATATTTTGTTGTTGTTTTTGAAATAATATTGTGATATGCGGTTTGGTGGTTATTTGATTTATCTTAAAATATAATTATTAAAACAGTAAAAAATATTGCCTTATGTACAAATTAAAAAGAAAACAATTTGTAAGTCGATTTCAAATCGAACAGAGCTATGCAGAGATGTTCTTTTGTTCTAAACATATAGAGCAATGCCTTGTCTGATGCCAGATTCTTGGTCCAGCCATCTCTGGACATGATTGTGGGTGATAGCGGTGCTGGGAGGAAGGAGAGGTATGCATTCGTCAGCAATGAAGGGACGTTTGGGTGTGGGGGATATCAGGTGATTGTTCGGGAGGTCACCGTTGATGTTGTGGACTTTGATGTCGAAACAGTAGCTGGTGGTGGCGGAGTGATGAGGTGGGTTGTTGCTGCTGTTGTAGCTAATGTCTCCGCTGTTCGATGATACTGAATCGGAGTAGATGGAGGATGATGATTCGTAACCGGATACGGGTGATCCTTTGGGGCATCTGAAGCCAGCTGATAGGGGTGCATTGGTAGATTGAAATGTGGGACTCCCGGCTGGAAATGGATATGTTGCATCGACTGGAGGCGATTGAAAATTACTGCCATGAGTGCCAGATTGAAGGCTATCGACACTTATCGGTGGGGACAAACAAGCAGTATGATGACTCCAAATAATGGGATCCTTTTGCTTGCATATTTTGCTCGATGATTCCTCGCTTGACTTGGTGGCTTCATCGTCGAGCAAATAGGGTTTGAAGAGTTTAAAGGGCTTAGCGGGTTCAGAAGAAGCTGGTTTTTCTTTCTCGGAGCTCTCATTGACCTTTGTGTGCTTTTCAGCCGTAACATCTTCAGAAATAGGCATCAGTACTTTACGCTTTCTCAAAGTCAAATCCACAACCGAAGACGATTCAGAAATATCCGAGTCAACAACATTCAACTGGGAATCATCGTCTTCGCTCTTTGGTGATGATGGTTTTTCGTATTTGATGAGGGCTTCTGTGTATTCTGTGGCATGGTGTTGCTCCACATTGTTATTCTCGTTTAGTGGGGACGGGGAGGCAAGCGAGTACCCAAGCCGTTTCGTGCCCAATGATAAATCGATTGGCGCTATCATCGTCGCCGCAGCCGGATACATGTGCATAGGGAATGGAAGGTAATGGAATCCTTCATAAGCACGCTGCATCAGCGTTCTGCTTTGAACAGCAGCAGCGTACTCATTTTCATTCATATAACGATTTTCTGTTGACGTTGCCCGATAGTCACGTAACTCGTCGATTCGATTTTCCTCCACATGAGCTAGAGACAGAGCAACACGGCCAGCAGCAGAAGCAGAAGCAGAAGCAGGGTTGGTTGCCAGAGTGTCTGTGCATGAGAGAGCAACAGCTGTCAATGGTGTTGATGCCGGGGGTGAAGAGGAGGATGTAGTGGTTGTCGAGAACGACGACGACGACGAAGACGACGATGAAGAAGTAGGTAAAGCAGGCAGACTTGCTGACGGCATGAACGGACGTCGTTCACTTGATTGGTGCGGTGGCGGAGGTAGTTGTACTTGATTGTATGGGTGATGTAGATTATGATGGTGGTGGTGCTGATGTTGTTCCATGTGGAGGTGTTGGTAATGATGAATTTTCAAATTAGCCACATGCAAGTGTGTATGCGGATGTGGTGTAATTATTGGTACTGATACTGGCACACTTGACAACGAAGCAGGTGGTGTGTGAATACCCATACTCTCGTGATGATGATAGGCATGTAATGGTGCTCCTGCCGAGTGCCCCCCTTTTGATGGAGACACCGCCATCGCTGAATTTAACGACGACGACGATGACTTCGTTAGAATCTGAGAATGGAGAACGGGTGATGTAGGTGCGCGTAGGCTTTTCGTTGTGCCAGTGCTGGTGGACAAGAACGCCGTAGACGAGGGCGACAACGACGACGACGACGACGATGATAATGGTGCCACTGCACCTACTACATCTCCTAATTTATTAGCTGCTGCTTGTGCTGCTGCTGCTGCCGCCAACACCCCTTTGGTTGTTGGAATCTGTATGGAAGTCAGAGCGACGCTATGTCTGGTTGTGTCCAAGGACAGCCGATTATTAATGGCTTTATATTGTTGTTGATTATGGTGGGCATGATGATGATGATGATGTTGTTGATTATTATTTGAGTGTATTGACAACGAAGACGCCGCTGCTGCCGCCGACGATGGCAATGGCAACGTTGAATTTGTTACAATTGGCATTTGATGATGGGTTATATTATGAAACTGATGTTTCACATTATTCGCACAAATATTCGCCACCGACGAACGCAAATTCGATTCGCATTGCAACCATTTCTGTATTTGGCGTCGATGGATATTATATTTTCGGGCCGTGGCCCTTTGATTGCCCTTGCAATCGGCATCATTGCGATACGATTCGAGAACTTGCAACTTAAATTGTGGCGTGAAAATTCTACGTGAGCCCATTTTTGCACTTACTGTATTATTATTATTGTTATTACTATTTGTTGGCACTTGAGAATTATGATTATGATTATTATTGATGTTAGCTGATGATTTCATAACCATTGACGATGATCGATTGGAGTTGGTGTTGTTGTTGTTGTTGTTGTTGTTGAATTCCGCTTCACGTTTGATCTTCGCAAATGGCGCTAACGTTATCGATGGCAAATCACTAACTATCGAAGCCGAAGCCGATGATGTTGCTGTTGCTGTTGCCGCCACCGTTAATGTTGTTGGTTCTGTTGTTAACTTGTTGCTACTACTGCAGGTGTAGTAAATATTATTATTGTTATTATTCACGATATTATTATTACTAGTAATAGTAGTGTTAACTAATTTGCTTTCATTATCACTTTTCATTGTCATAGAACTGGATTCGTTTGTCATACTTTCAAATTTTTAAATTTAAATAATTTTAATGATCAGTTACAAAATTATAGATATAGTACGATGTTGATGATATTTGATTTGAACATTTGAGAAGAGGTTTTATTTTTTGAATTTATCTTTATAAATATGTAATATTATTTATCTATGTTTTTATTTTATTTAATATAAATATATGTTGTTATTTTTAGGCACTTAAGTTTTCACAAAAAAAAAATAAAAACACAACACACAAACTAAACTATAAAATTTAGATATTTTTGATTTTTCTTTTTAATTTTTAATCCAAGCGAATTACCGTCGCTCGCCGTCGGTCGGTTGTGTGTGAAGTCTTAATAACAGAGTGTGTGGCACAGACTTTGCTTTCATTCAAACTAAAAATTAACGTGTATATAAGTTAGTTAACACGAACTGTAGAAAAAGTATCTTCTTTTGTAAGTTTTTAATAAAAAAAATACGCGAAATTAAACAATCACTCAGCACTTTGTATATTAAGTTAGTTATAGGTATTATCTATGTTTTGTTTTTGTTTTTATTTTTATTTTTATTTTAGAACAAATTGAAATCAATAAATCGAATTCAAAAAAACTATAAAACTAAGAGATAGATATTGAAGAACAAAATAAATTGTAAAAACAAAATAACTATAACACTGGTTGGTTTTGGTTCTAATGGCCGTTTTTAATTTCAAGGGGGAGAGTTGCTGTTCTTGCCGTTGTGACACCTTTCCAACTAACTTAGAATTAATAACAACGAATAATAATATAATGGGTTTTTGAAGAAATTGGTGCTGTCGATTTCTGCTACGAAAAACACGATTTGCCTCTCCCTTTCATCGCTGTCTACTAAATACTGAATACTTCAACGGATTGTATCTGAACGAACACCGAACGAAACCTCAGAGACTGACTGTCGTCGTCTGCCAATGTTTAAGTATGGATGTGGTGGTGTATACGTATGCCTACTAAGATGTGTATGTGTGTGTATATATATCTTTTTTGTTATACTATAAACACACACCCGCAGCCTCAGCACACACCCTTTCACCATATCAACAGAATTGGTATTCAAGTATAGATAGATATGGAATGGATGTGGATGGTGGTTGGGAAAGGGGTTCGAAGACGTGACGGAGGGTGAAAGAAGTCGCCGCTATATAACATACAGAAAGATACAGATACAGCGGGGACAACAGAATTTTTGTTCAGACATTGTGGTGATACTTTTGCCTCCTTATTGTCGAGTCGATGATTGCCTCTTTGACGCACAGTTGTACAGTTTGTACAGGAAATCTGACCAAAAGATACAATTTAAAGTTAAATTTAACATAAGAATATAAAAAATGTGTTTTGATAGAAAAAAAAAAAAAAAAAAAATTGGTAGTAACTACGATTAAGTTCATAAAAAGATACAACCTTGTTGCAGATAATATTTAATCAATATATTTACGATCAGAAAAACTGCTTCAAGCACTCGAAAGTCTACTTTGTCGAAACGGGTTCATAAAAATAAATATATGTAGATACGATTCACCTGTTGCATCTTTTCGTAAATTTACAGAGAAAGTTATGATTTCATTTGACATGTTTCAATCAATCTATAGATCTTTTTTTCTTAATTTTGGAGCTTAGTTGTGATTATTCAATTTTTATATTTTTATTGATAGGTAATTGAGAATAAATATTTGTTTCTAGGAACTTTACTATCTTATTTTTATTTTTTATTTTTAAACTTGATAAATAGTAGAAAGGAAACCAATTACAAGATACAAATGTAAATAATAAAATGTTCATCTGTCTCAAACTCTTAAATAAAAGAAAATGAAAAGCAATTTCTTTTGCTTGCTTTTTAATAGTACGAGTAGCTTCTGGGCTTGATTTTGATAAAGATTGATATCACTGGTCAGCAAAAATCATTTTTTTTTTTGCAAAGAACAAAATACAACTCTTTTTACACAACACAGTTCTTAATAATAGATTCATAAGTACAAGTTTTTGTAATCTTAATACAGTTAAAATCATTTGTATATCTTATTTAGTTTCTGAAAATTATATAATTAAGTTTATGAAAACCCTTAAATTTTATTATTTCAAGGTTTTGAAAAAAATCTTTTGGAGTAAATTTTCGTTGTTTATTTTGAATCTGCTCAAATTTTAAATTTTAAATTTTATGTTTTCAACATAAATACTTCTATGTTTTTGATTATGTTTCAATAACTTATGCACTAAAGACTTTAAAAAAATATTGCTTAAAAACTATTTTCTATTTTAACATAAATAGTTTAGCATTCATATTTTTGAATATGTTTCAATAACTTTATGCACTCCAGCCTTTTAAGAAAATAGCTTAAAAAACTATTTTAACATGATTTTGATCCTGAAAAAAGGAGACCCTCTAAACTGCACCAACTATAGAGAAATCCGTCTACTTAACATCGCCTATAAAATCTTCTCTGTCGTAATATGTAAATGAACGTCTTAAGCCCATCGTCAACAACCTGATAGGTCCTTATCAGTGTGGTTTTAGACCAGGAAAGTCCACAGTTGATCAAATATTTACATTACGGCAGATCCTGGAAAAAAAAGCCAAGAACATCAAGTCGACACCCACCTTTTTTTCATCGATTTCAAGGCCGCATATGACAGCATCTACAGGAACGAATTGTATAGAGAGATGTCTAGTTTTGGCATCCCTGCCGAACTCATCCGTTTGTGCAGGATGACCATGGAGAATTCACGGTGCTCCATAGAGGTTGGAAACACCTTAACAGAACCTTTCGATGTCAAAAAAGGTTTTAGACAAGGTGATGCGCTGTCATGTGATTTTTTAACATCGTGCTCACACGTCAACACTAGAGGCGCTATCTTTCAAAAGTCTGTCCAATTACGAGCATATGCTGATGACATTGACATAATAGGAAGAACTCATCGTGATGTCAATTGGGCTTTTGTGAGCATTGAGGCCGAGGCAGCAAAAATGGGTTGAACCTTTAATGAGGGCAAAACAAAGTAAATATCGACGTCTTGGTTAAAAGGTCACCATCAACAGACGTAACTTTGAGATAGTCCAGGACTTCTACTACCCAGGCTCCTCTGTAAACGCAGAAAAGAACACCAGCGCTGAGATCAAACGCAGAATAACACTTGTTAACCGCTGTTTCTTTGGACTAAGAAAGCAATTGAGTCCTCGAGGGACCAAAGTGTTGCTATATAAGACCCTCATCATGCCCGTCCTGCTATACGGTGCAGAAGCATGGACTATATGATAAAAAAAGTTCTTCGTGTGATCTACGGTCCTGTATGCATCGAAGGGGAGTGGAGGAAAAGACGGATCGATGAGCTGTACGGGCTGTACATCGACGTAGACTTAGCCAGAAGGGTAAAAGTCCAACGACTAAGATGACTGGGTCACGTAGAGCGCATGGAAACCATTGCTCCGGCCCGGAAAGTCTTCGAATCACAACCCACTGGACAGCACAGTAGAGGAAGACCGCGGATCAGGTGGCGCGCACAAGTGCAAAGTGACCTCTCCCAACTTGGAGCGCAAAACTGGAGACATCTAGCTAGGGACCGAGCTAGATGGAGAAGTTTGTTGGGTGACGTCCTAGTTCACACAAGACTGTATCGCCACCTTAAGTAAGTAAGTAAGTTAGCATTTTTTAAAGCATCCGAAATAAAGCTGAAATTTAACAACTTCTGGAGATTTTTTGAAAATTTTACCAAATATTTTGAATATTTAAATTGAATATTTTAGACATTGCACACTGAAAGTTTAAGTCGTTTAAGACCTAGGCAAAAATGAAAATAAATTATTTAGCTTAGTAGACAATTAATATAATTCATTCAAAATCACAATCATCATTTTATTCATTTTCAAAATCGAATACATATTTATTGAAAAATATACAAGCTCGTGTTACTGGTTTAATGATAAGATGCCAAATAAAATGGGATAGATAAAAAATGGTTAACCCTTGGTTTTAAACAAAGAGCCGAATATATAGAGCCCTTCCCGCAAATTTATCGTAAGCGCCAAAATAAATTTTATCGTAAACTACAAATCAGAAGCTTACTGCTGATCCTTGAAACAACTTGTACACATAGTCGGTATTGGAAATTATTAATTTTGCTTAAGTTAAGCGATGACAATAGCCTTTAAGGCTCTATCTGTTATTAGTAAATTTTAATAATTAAGTTTTCTTTTTTATTAAAAATGTCACTTACAATAAAATGGCGGGAAGGGCTCGGATATAACCTAATCTAGACAATCAATTTGACCAGTTACAAAATCACGCGCAAAAGATATTAAAAAGCACCCTCTTCTAGACTCGAGACTTTTTGAGTCAATTAAAGTACATCGAGCAAGGTTACACTCTATTTTAGTTGTCGAAGCGAAAACCTCGTAAATCGTTTTGGAAAAGTCCAACTTCCACAATAATACTCCAAAAAAGTTCTAATGAAACTAACAAATAGATATTTTGATGTGTAAGGGCAGAATTTCGTAAGAATTTCGTATCAGATATCCAAGGATAGAATTGCCTGCAGAGATAACGTTCTCTACATGCATTTAAAATTTTATTGTGCATCATATATAACTCCTACATCATTATGTTTATAAACTGTCATTGCTGAACATTTCATAATCATAAATAATAGGAAACGATGTTCTTGACTTTAAAGGATCGCGAATTTTACTCCAAATAAGGTAATTTGTTTTTCAAATATGTATAAACAAAATAAAATCAAATTGATTGGTCTTTTAATTGTTTGTCTTGAATAAAACGAAAAGAAAAATCTGTAAATAAACCTGTAACCAATTTTAATTATTGAGTGCTGTTATTAAGTTTTGTCGAACAAATTTCTAAAATGTCCTTAATATATTTGGAAACTGATTAGTACTATAGCCATCGAAAAACAGTGGATCATTGCGTATACATTTAATTTTTATTGAGCATTGAGCTCGTTGTCACTTTAGCAGCCATTGTTAACTTCTGATACTTTCAAACTTGACATAATAAATACAAATAAATTGGGTGGCGCAACAGTCCGTTGTGAACCAGGACCTAGTGACTTACAACTCGCAACCATTCCTGTGTGCGAGTAATATTGTCAGGAATGGAAGGGACCTACAATTTTAAGCAGAGCACTTTTCATGACAAGAATTACTCTTGAAGGAATTGTCAATTCCTCGCAAGAGGCAGTACCCACGAAAATTATTTTTTTTTTTAAATTAAGGTGGCACAGGCAGGGATTGAAGCCAAGACCCCTTGCATGACAGTCCAACGCACTAACCATCATGCCACGGGTACTACTTCAAACTTGACAACCTTCCAAGATAAAATACAATAGATTTTATAGCCAAAACAAATCTTGGACAAATATTCAACACCAAAGATCCACTGTGACCATGTCCAAGCAAAAGTAACTTGTTCTGATGTTGGCGCATTCTTACGATGCATTTGAATGTGTATAGAAGTGTGTATATTCTTCTTGTTGCGATGAGAGATCAACACACACATTCAAACATCAGACACAGATACTCAATACACTTGTGTACTGTCTATCGAGCGAGAATTCTGTGTATTGTTGTTTTTGTAATCCATGTTGTTGGTTAGGTATTTGTATTCATCAACTTCTCGACTCGACTCGACTTAACTCTCGAGTGTATATCGGAATGTCAACGGGGTGGACGAAGTGTAGGGTGGTTGGATGGTTTGGTTGGGTTATAGAAGGTATACATATATAGTTGTTGTTCTCGCTTCTCGGGTTTTTTTTTCTATCTAATGCACCATGCAGTGCACTGCATTTCTGTGTTTTCGATAAATGGAAACGAACAATATTATAAAACAACAACAACACAAAATCAAGAATTCTCATACACATTACGAACCACTTTACCAATACGAATAAATATATACATAGTTAGTGTTGTTGACTGGCTAGTTGGTGTTCCTTTGAAAAGCAACAAGAAATTAAGCCTATGAAAGGGTAGTATGTACTTGCTCTGGTTTAGAAATATCCAAGCATTCCAAGGCATCAGCGTAAGAATAAGATACTTTTGAATCTCACTAAAATTAAAGTCAGTTACATGAACCTGGGACCAATTATGAGCTGGAGTAACAGTCTGTAGAGAACTAGAATTTTGTAGTTTGCAACTTGAAATTGAAAAAGTTGTCAATAAAACAAAGGTTGGGGCGACTTGCCATTACCGCAGCACGAATTTCCTCTGGTTTAGAAATATCCAAGCATTCCAAGGCATCATCGTAAGAATAAGATACTTTTGAATCTCACTAAAATTAAAGTCAGTTACATGAACCTGGGACCAATTATGATATTTCTATCAAGATAAGGAACTAGAATTTAGTAGTTTGCAACTTGAAATTGAAAAAGTTGTCAATAAAAAAAATATTGGGGCGACTTTCCATTACCGCAGCACGAATTTCCTTCTAATTTTTTTTTACACTTAGGTAGGGGTCTCAATAGAACATGTTTTAAACATTAGGGCGAGGAAACCACTTTAAGTCATAGAAAAAAAAAATATTTTCTTTTTCGGACTTAACCCTACCTTTTTTGTATTGCATTTTTTGAGCCTTAAACAAGTTTTTTTCAATTGATAGCACGGCGTACTAACAGTATGTCAACACTGAACAAAAAACATGGAAGAAAGGTCAAAATCAACCATTTTTGTGTGTTTTGTATGTAAAAAAGTGAACTTTGAAAATTAATTAAAATAGAAATCAATGTTTCCTCGCTCTAAAATTGCTGTAGTTATTATTTATTACCACAGATCTATCAAATAAAAACAACCGCGAGTCGAAATTAGTGCTGCAGTAATGGAAAGTTGAGCCAAATTGATCCGAAGGATTCAAATCTTCATGTATCTTTGCGCCTACAGCTACATGTTAATACTTATACAAATTAGAAATTAATTTTTTTCTTTGAATCCATTAGTTACCTTAATAGTATCTCATATATTTTTCAAGTAAAAATAATCAAAAATAGCAAGAAAAAAAACCTGACGCACATACACCAAACCGATGGCATTTTTCTACTCAGTCACGCCTACGGTATTGATATTCATTCGGTTGCTTTTGCTGAGAAAGAAAATAAGCAAGATAAGTAAAAATGAAAAAAAGAAAACAAGTTTGAATTTTATTCCGTCCCCGAGCAGTTGTCTTATTTCAGGCGTTAAGATTTGTTGGATAAACAGAATTTGTACGTTCAACACTTCCGAAGGTTTTTGCATTCTTAGAGTCAAAATTGTATATTCAATCTCTATCTAATGTTCAAAAATATCTTAAGATACTTTTGATTCTCTTTAAATTCAAACTTTCAATCCCTTATCAAACTAAATAAAACTGCTAAGTCTAAGAACAGAATTCTTTCGTATTAGTGTAAGTATCTTTTCTTTTTTTTGTGTGTGATGGTGAAATATGGCAACATAGCATTGATCAGGGCAGACAGAATGTCGCCAGTTTGTGCGCTTGCACCAGACACCACGTCGCAATTATTGTGCCTTCTCATATCTAAAATTTCAAAGAAAGCAGAAAACGAACACAAAAAATGCATTTTGTTGAAGAATACGACGAAAAATAAAATTAAAAAAAAAGAAAAGAAACAACACAACACTGCAACGAAATTCAAAAGAAATGAAAGAATAAATACCTATCTACAAATAAAATTGAATTAAAAAAACAAAATAAAATACATGCGTGTGGAGACTATAGGAGTATACATTTTTTAATGGAAAACATTTTAGTTTTTGAATTCAATTAAAATCAAAATAGATACCTATTCGACTGACTGTGGCTACGTAAGATATATTGAATCTTAACTTTGATTAATTTGGTTAAGATGAATTTTAGATACTTTCGTATTGGTAGGAACCTGTGAAGATTTAAGGTAAACTCTAAGTAACCAAGGTTTAGTTAGATATGAATTTGCCAAAGACCTTATTCAATGTTTGCCTACTTAGTTATAAGATAGGTAGGTAGGTACTTGTTGTTTGATCGTTTGGATTAAACGTTGGTTTATGGAATGGTTTAAGGGTTAATGTATCTTTGTATCTATTTACATCCTCAATACAGGGATATCCATTTTGCGGTTTCAAAAGTAAACGTAAATAAAACACATACCTATAACATATTATTTTTCATGATATTCCTTTTTATTTTAAAGTTTGGACGTTGACATTACATCATTTAGATAACCACCGAGCGAATTGTTTCAAGCACGGTTCTTTTGAGGTAGTTTTCAACCACTTTTTGACAAATATTGGCCGGTATTTCAGGCATAACTTGACAAATGTTGGTTTTTAAGTGCTCAAGAGTTAAGGGTTTATCTTTATAAACGCGGTCTTTCAGGTAGCCCCACAAAAAAAGTCCAGTGGTGTCAAATGCCAAGATCTTCGTGGCCAGTTAATATAGCACGACGAGACATTACATGGACAAGAAATGTCTTGTTAAAACCACATAGGTATTCAATAAAAAACAAACTACAACAGTCCGTTGAGAAGTAGAGCCTGGTGACTTACGACTCTTAACTATTCCTGTGTACGAGTACTGTTATCAGGGATGGAGGGGACCTACAGTTTTAAGCTGAAACCGAACGGCTTATTTGAGAAATAAGCCATGACAAGCATCAGTACCCTGAAAAAAGCGTTAGATGGCACAGGCGGGGAATAAACTGAAGAACTCAGGCATGACAGAAATGACATGAGGGGTAATACCGTAGCAAAAAAAGTTGGTTATCATATGACCGACAGAATACCGGAGTTTTATAAATACAGAACATCGGAACCTATTGCAAAACTTTATATTTAATTCAAACAAATTCTGGAACATGGTATTATACCGCAAGAGTTTAACGAGGCCTTAATTTTTCCGATTCAAAAAAAAGGAAGTACACAAAGTCCAGAGAACTACCGTGCGATAAATTGTTTTAATGCATCATATAAAATATTTTCGTTAATATTGCATCAACGACTCAATGAGTGGATAAACGAAAACGAGTTATTAAAAGAATTTCAAGCTGGTTTTAGGCCTGGTTACTCTACGATCGATCACATCTTTGTGCTAAAAAGTATCGCCGAAACTTTCTTCAAAACGGGAAAAAACTGTACAGCTTTTTCGTAGATTTTAAAGCAGCTTTTGACGCTGTGGATAGGCGAGCGCTTATCTACAAACTCTATGCACTGGGGATGTCTTCAAAAGTTTGGAAAAGTCTTACAAAATCTGGTATAACGAAACAAAGGCAGCTGTTTGGAATGGAGAGGAATTTTCGGAATGGTTCCAAACGGAATCAGGTGTTCGACAGGGCTGTACGCTGAGCCCTCTTCTGTTCGCACTTTTTATATAGAAGATTTAACAGATTATATTGAGTTTGCGGGGACCACTATAAATGCTCTTTTCTACGCTGACGACATAGTACATCTATTAGCAGCACCTCAAACGCTTCAGTTGTTGATCAACCAACTATATAGGTACTGTACTACGTGGAAACTCCAAGTGAGCCTTAACAAATCGAAAATATTGGTCTTCAAAATTGGAGCTGGAATAGTCAGAATGAAAGATGGTTCTTCAATTCAATACCGTAAATGAGCTTAAATACCAAGAGGCCAAGAGTGCGATTGGAGCTACATGGAAAAAGTGTTTTGCCAGCAGAAGTATTGCGCATAGCTGTAAGTTTCGTGTCGTGTATTTGAAGTAATGTCGGAATCAGAACTATTTTATGCATCGCAAGTATGGGGTTACAAACAATACGATTGCTTAGAAAAGTTGCTGAGATTTTTTATCAAAAGGATATCACACCAAACTACGTAGCTGCATTAGAAACTGGTCTCTCACCACTCTTCATTCAGACGCTGAAAAGTCAGGTAGACTATGTTATAAAAGTTCTACGCATGAATAATGATAGACTTCCAAAGAAAGCAGCTTTGCACGTAATCAACCGAAGTCTCAGTTGGTATGAGAAATTGAAGGAGCTCGCGCAATGAAATCTCAATGAATGGAGGGGTAAACTGTACGAGCTTATTGCCTTCGTTGACGAGAAGCTTAGAGAGAAGTTCATTGAAGATGCAGTGAGCTCTAACCACAGAGTAATCTACACTCAACTTTGTAATAATCTAGGCCCAAATAACTACTTTAGAGATGAGAATTGTGTGGAAGAAATTTCAACGATGTTGAGACTGCGTGCTGAACTTCTTCAACTGAACTATATGCCACATAGAGAATATCTCCCAATGTTATGTAGTTTGTGTAACCTCAAGGAAAGAGAAGATGTTTTTCTTCTTCAACTGCAACTTCTTACCTGAGGCAGAAATGATAGCTTATCTAAATACAATGGAGGTGAAAAAACTGTTTATGTACTGCAAAATAGCACAAGCTTATCGAACAGCAAAATGGATAACGCGTAACAACGGTTTTTTGATAGAAGGTGGCTAAAGGATATACTCGTATATGTACATGCAACAAGCTTTTCATACAAGGGCGGATCCAGACTTTTCATAAGAGGGGGGGGGATTTACACTCTTAGATGAGTTTCTACTCACCGCTTAAAAATGGTCTTTATAGCTTTGTAAAGGAGGCTAACAAAATTTAATAATTGCTAAAATGACAACTTTAGTTATTAAATTATTTTAGAACACTGTTGTCCAGCAAGGTATGGTCTAACTATTTAATTTGGATGACTCCCTACATAGAAAGCATTTTTTAAATATGCCATATTTAAGAGCTAAAACACAATAGTTTAGAGGGTTTTTGGTGCATTTCGCGCAGAAATGTAGGAAATTGTTTTGAAACGTTGCTTTTTCCAAAAATACAATACATTTTTCGTGTTTCCATTTCTATTAACGCAAAAATTCAAAAATTACGAAAATTAGCGAGGATCTGATAAGTATGTCGGGTTTTTTGAACAAAGTTTTTTTGAACTCAATTTTAGGGAGTCTCTTATTAGGCGTCAACAAAACTTACAAATTGTAGAGATACAAAGATTTTGTTCTTGAATTTAAGGAAATAGTTGCATTTAAGTACACAATTTGGCTAAAAAGTTTAATTAAAACAAAGTAAGGTAGGTAATCAAATAAGTTCGGAAGAAAAGTTTTTGTAGCCCTTACAAGTTTTAAAGCTTTTATGTCAATAGATATGAAACGTTTTTTATGTTTTTCAATAAGCCATTAGTTTAACAAAAGTGTCGCTTATTATTCAAGGTTTCTTTTTAAGAACTTGAATATTTACTCTTTTTCAAAACAATTTTTATGAAAATAATTTGAAGCATGACTAAAGTTTTTTTTTTAAATTCTAAATTGAGTAAAAACAAAAGTTTTAGATGTTGTTTTCATATAAACAAAATAAATAATTCAAAATATAATGGGAGTCATATCCATTAATGCAATTCGGTTAGTTTTGAATTGAAAGAAATTCCTACAAAAAAGCAAACAAATTATATCCCAGGGGGTGATAATGACCCCTACGATCCCCCCTGGATCCGCCATTGTTTTCATAGCATGTTTGATAGATCCATAATCTAGTTTGACGAACTTTTTGCCTTTACCCGGTTGTTTGAGATCGAACTAGGGTTTGTTTTGTTTTGATATGTTCACTGTCTTAAAATCTAATAACCTGTAAATGCTTTTTTGTTTTTTATTGTCATCTAAAAACCATATGCTAGGTAGCAATACAAAATAAGAAAGCTATAATCCACTTATTTAATAATTGACCTGACCTAATCAAACATGGGAAAACCTAAAAAAAGTGTATTTCTTGGAAAAAAGTACTTTTCAATTTCTCAAAAACTAAGTTACCTAAATTGCAGCATTTACTTTTCTGTGTTTAATTGAAAACTAGTAATAGCGAAAAATTAGTTTGATATTTCTTTTTTTTAATTTCAAATTTAAAAATTCATTTTTCAAAAACTATTACGTAATTAAAAATTAAAATAAAAACTTTGTTTTTTGCCTTGTTGGAATGCTAAAGCATGACTTTGTATGCGTTACCTTTATTTATAAATATTTTTTTGTCTGATTTAAGTCATATTTTTAGAAAATTACCCCTTTTGGCTAAACGATTGGAAAATAAACCCTACCGATGATTATTGTGTTATCTTTATCCAACCTTCTCGCCCCGTTGAATTCAGATATTTTTATTTTTCAATTGTCTTTTTCATATTGATTTTATTTCATCAATTTTGTTTTTATTATGTCTTATCTTTTAAGATGTTAAATCAAAAACTTAACGTACAAATTAAAAAAAAAGATATGTAAGTATAGGAAGGTCAAGAATATCAAAACAAGTGAGTACTTTGAGTAATACTTTTCTAATTTTGCAAGGGTAAAATTTTGAAAAATATGTAAAAACGGCAAGATTATATTTTAAAAAAGTTATTTGTTATCAAATATTGTAATATGCTTAAGTTTCATAAACTGTTGCAATCCTACTTTGTTTTCAGAAAATATTCAGTCCTAAAAGTTCTGGGGCTCATGTTACTCGATTCTACATTTGATTCAATTCGAAACTCATTTTCTATTCTACTTCCAAATCGTACTACGTATGAAAGTAGAATCCGATGCCAGTTATACCAACTTGTTTTCAAAAAATTGTGTACTTTCGAACGAGTATCGAGTTGTTTGACAGTTCTAAAAACAAATCAAAAATAAAACATACAATTTTTGGACAAAAATAATTATTACAAAAATGAACAACGTTGGAACTTGGTTTATTTTGCAAGGACATGAAAAACGGTACGAGCAATTGAACGCAGAAGAATAAGAGATGATTCCAAAATAAAGGGCGATTTTTAAACTATTATCTTTTTGTCAACACTTTTTTAAACAGCTGATGCACGTTTCGTGTTTTGTTTCACTTTCAAACATCTTCAGTTTGGTCTATAATTTAACCATGAATCGCCTTACAAATTAACAACGCTTACAAATTATAGAATTTTATTATGGAAATGCGTGCTCTGTTAAGAAAGTTCATCGTGCAATTCTTTCATTTTATGGTCAGTTTAATCGACCCACTCAAGCGGCTATTCGGACTATTGCTACTAAATTTCGCACCAAATTTAAATTGTTGGACTGAAGAAAATATCGCAGTTGTATCGACCAGTGTTAATGATGACCATCAATTATCAATTCGTCGCTGTTCGCAGCAATTGGGCCACTGTTCAACAACGTGGACAATTTTGCTGAAGGATGTGATGTCTTTCAAAATACAGCTGGTGCAAGAATTGAAGGCGAACGACCTACTGCAACGTACAATTTTTGGTGAATGGGTTCTTAGAAAGTTGGCCAAAGATCCACTTTTTTACTGAAAAATTGTGTTGGCGGAGAGGCTTATTTTTGGCTCAATGCGTACGTCAATAAGCAGAATTGTCGATTTTGGAATGAATATCAGACAGAAACATTGCAAGAGCTACCAATGCATCCAGAAAAAGACAGAGTTTGGTGCGGTTTATGTACTAAGTTTATTGTACTAAGCGGATGGACCATTTGAGGAGCAGTCGAGGTCAATATTTGCATGAAATAATCTTCAAAAATTAAATTATATGGACCGTTGTATCGATTCAAATAAAGATTTTATGCATTTTTCATGTGTTTTATTTTTGAAAAACTTTTCTATAGCCTTTACAAAATTATCCTTTATATACGGTAAAATATTTGAACGCATTCTTAAAAAAAAGTGCTGTTCCGATTATCATTAAGTAATCTGCAGCATTGAATTCTTTGGCAACAGGGGTTACCAAAACCAAATCGGTGGTGACAAGAACGCTGAAATTGCACACTTTAATCAAAAGAGTCGTGTGCCCGCTGATGATGGATTTTGAAATGAACACTATTTTTAGGAAAAATTATGAATTCCCGGTGTAATTGGGGCGTAAAATGGAACTCGTATTCAACATTTTACTTCCACTTTGACAAAAAAAAAACTTCGCTCGCAAACACATTTGATGTAGAGTCATTATTTTCGATTTTGCCTTATTTTGAATTCTACTTTCGAGTAACGTAGTTCCTCGTGTATTCGAAAGTTCATAAGAATATAGTTGGCACTACTAGAACTATTCTATTCTCGTTGGTTCGAAAGTAGTCAAATAGATACATAGTACCAATTTTTCGAATTCGAGCAATTTCATTGTAGAAACGAGTTACATAGTAGGGCCCCTGTATACTTAAAAACGTTCTCAAAAAATATTCAATCTTTAATGATCTGTATACTTAAAAATTCTGTAAACATGTGTGTATGTAAAAGTTTATTTGTATTTTAAATACCTTGTTATGACCAATAGAGATTTCGGTTCCAACCCATCTTTTGACTAAAAAATATTTTAAAAAAAAATGGTGATTTTCAATATTTTCACAAGGAAATATTTTTTCTTTTTCACTTAAAAATAATTAAAATAAGAACTTATAAGTAATGATTAAACATACAAACATTTAAAGAACGCATTGATATGAACAATAATTCAATTGAAATGTTAGATATATAAACGTTCAACATGAGTAAGGTTTGTTATAATCTATGTATTAATTACTAAAAGTACAGTTACTCTCAAAATTTAGTGTACACCAGCAAGGACAATTTTTTTTGCTGTTTTGAACGATTAAAATGTTGTTGGTATATTTTTTCAATTTTCCATTATTTAATAATAATAATACAAAAATAATAGAAAAAACTGTTAAAACAATTAACAAAACAGAGTAACAATGGCACAAAATTAAGCGTACACTTGAAGAATTAATGTAAGAAGAAGTATTAAATTTTGCTAAAATTGGAAGATTAATATTTTGTAGGGAACCCTAAGCCATTATCATACAGCCTTTAATTGCCGTGACATCAATTGGGCAAGTGTTTTTGTAAAAGACAGTGGTTATAATTTCCCAAATTTCGGTGGCCCAAGCTCTGGATTGATTTCTTCCAACAAAGGCTTCACGGCTTTGTGGTCCGGTAACTGAGGTGAGGTTTTCAGCAAACGATGTATGTTTAAGATAGTGTTCTTGTAGAATGTTAAATATTTCTGGTATATTCAGTTTTAATGACTGGTGCATATTTCTTTTAAGAATGTCCATAAATTTCCATTTGTCATAAATTGTGACAATTAATTCAAAGATCCCGCGTTCTACTTGCAGACCCCAATAGTATCATATTCCCTCCATCATGTTTATTTTCTTTCTTGAATTCCGTATTTGATTTCTCTAAACAATTTTCCTTCTCTCAGACCCAAATAAGTTAGTTTAAAATTTAATTTAAAAAAATAAGTAAAATTATTTGCCAAAAGTAACGAATTACTTATTTTTATATGAATGTTCTCTTAATTTTTGGAGTATATGTAAATTTTATATTAGCCAAAGTTTCGCTATCGCCGATTTCAAAAACTTAATGACATTGTTTAAATTTTTGTTTTTTATTTTTACTCGTATAAAGTTTGTTAGTTTTATTCGTGAAAATAAATTAATTTGTCTCAAGTTCTGAGGTACATTGTTTTTTCGTCTTGAGGCATTTCCGTACTTTAAAGATAATACAATTATTTTCACTTCCTCAAACTTTTAGAATTCAAATTTTCAATCAATTTTAATCCGGAATTTGATTTTGGAGTCTACTTTCTCTCTGTTTTATTTTCGTAACTTATTTTTTACAAAATTTGTTATAGCTTCAAAATTGTTGCTAAATTCAACTCCATGATTACTATACTCGAATGCAAGTGTAGCATTTCATAAAATGTTTATTTTTTCAACATTTCTATTTTCCAAGATTATATCTCTTGCCATGATAAAGTTGGAAAAACACTGTATTCGTACGCAGGGATTTGCTTAAGAAGTTTTCAAATTAAATGATTGAAATTTGTTCGGACTCATTCAAGCCATCGAAAATTGAAGAAGCAAAAATGGGTTTTATGCCTGTTAAAAGAATAGGCAAGAACTGTAAACCTGTTTGGTTTAATAAAAGACTAAGTCATTTGAAAAACAAGCTCATAAAACTTCAAAAAAAAAATATCAATCCAGTTCAGTTTACCGTGAGCAGTTCATAAAAATGAAAGAATACGTAATTCTAAAAAAGTTTGTGTATAACCAGTATATGTGCGGTCTAAATATGAAAATCAAATCTGACTCGAAATCTTTTTGGAGATTTTTAAATGTTACTAGGAAATCTTATGGTTTACCCCTCAACATGAGGTTTGAAGATAAAATTTCATGCGATGAAACAGAGATTTGTGATATGTTTGCTGTTTTTTTTCAGTCGAATTTTGTATTTGAAAACTCAAATCCAAACATTGGCATAAACCACCAGCCAATAACATGTTTAGATTAAATTGAATTAACGGAAGAAGAAGTTTTAGAAGAACTTTCGTCTTTGGATGACAATAAAAAAACATGAGTGTGATGAAATGTTCTTAAAATTCTGCAGATATGGTCTTTCTAAACGTCTTTTAAAATTATGTAATTTATTGCTCAGTCTTGGTTAGTTCTTAGATACTTGGAACACTTTAGTCATTACGAAAATTCATAAAACAGGCTCAAAGCAGGATGTCCTTAACTACAGACCGATTTAAAAGGTTCAAACTATTCCAAAAATGTTTGAAGCCATTGTCAAAAAAGGATTTATGAAAATATTAAGCAAGTGATTTCAGAGAATCAACACGGGTTTGTGAGTAAACGATCAACTACAACCAACTTGCCTATTTTTTCACAATTTGTACGAAAGTTATTGAACGGGGTAAGCAGGTTGATGTCATATACACCGTCTTTTCAAAGGCGTTTGATAGGGAGCAGCATGACGTGTTATTAATTAAAAAAACTAGAACACCTTGGTTTTCATTCTAAATTACTAAATTGGTTAGATCAATATTTAACATAGTTTGTGAAAATTGGTTGTAAAACATCAAAAAGAATTAATAACTTTTCAGGGGTTCCACAAGGAAGCCATCTCGGACCACTTTTGTTTGTTCTTTTTATAAACGACCTTCCCGACTGTGGCAAGTTTTCTGAAAATTTACTGTAGTACAATTTGGTTACCAGTAATAACATTTTTTTACATCAGCGTTATCGATAGTTTGTCATGTTTTCAAATGAAAGTTAAAATAGGTTAGATATTGAGATAATTGAAAAAAAAAATGTTAGTTTTAATTACAATTAAAAAATTTTATTTTGTTGAAACTTGGTTAAAGTTTTATCCTTTTTAATGAGCTACTGCTAATAATATTTGTTTTATTTTTATTTTTTATAGTTATAGTATTTTTTAAATCAATTTTTAATAAATATTCGTTGCCACAACTTTTTATTTATTTGGAACATTTTTTTTACAAAGTGTTGGTGTTTAAATTTGAAACGTGTATAAGAAGCGATTAAAATAAGTTACACCAAAATCAATTAAGTTAATAGATTATATAAAACAAAATTTCACAAAACTTAGTTTTTCTGAAAGTATTAATAATATTAATAGTTTGAAAACACAAAAATGTATGTAGATTTTTAACTTCCCATAGGAAGTTATTGTAATAAGTCCGATTTGTCAAATTGAAAATTTTGACATTTCTCGACGTTTCAAGGTCCCTAGAGTCGAAATGAAAGATTTTAAGAAAGATGTCTGTGCGTGCGTGTGTACGTACGTCCGTACGTTCGCAACGTTTTTTTCGTTGGTTTCTTTTATAAATCAAAATAACTAAAAACAAAAATTTGTCACCTCCAAAATTTTGCGACTAAAATATGATTTCATCTCTAAAACAATTTTGTGCAACGAAGAATAATGTTGTTGACATCTTATAAAATGTTGAGAAAAATCGAATTGACAGTTTTCTTACAAAAAATAAAAACCTACAAAAAAATTAACAAAAGTTGGTAAAAAATGTTTTCGGCTCAAAAATCTTTTCAAAAATTTGATATATTAAATTTAATTTACTTTTATCTTTCAAAAAATATTGTTGTCAACATTCAGTAAAATTTTGAAAAGAATCGAATTTACAGTTTTCGTACAAAAAATTAAAAACCGAAAAAAAATTAACAAATTTGGTAAAAAAATGATTTTTCGACTCAAATATCTTTTCAAAAATTGAAGATATTGCCTTTAATGTACTTTTATATTTAAAAAAATATTGTTCTTAACATTCTGTAAAATTAAAAAAAAAATCTAATTGAAAGTTTTTGTACAAAGAAATAAAAACCTAAACAAAATTTAACAAAGGTTGGTAAAAATTTACTTTCGACTCAAATAGCTTTTCAAAAATTTAAGATATTAGCTTCAGACTTATTTTATTTCACAGAAAATATTGTTTTCGATATTCAGTAATTTTTATATAAAAATCCAACAGTCCGTTTTTTCATAAAAAATAAAATCTACAAAAAATAGTACGCAAATTTGGTAAAAATTGATACGAGTACATATAGACAAACTTTTAAGCAAGACAAATCGACAAACGGGATGGGAAGTTATCAGTGTGGGTCGCATCCCAGCCTCTTTTTGTTTATAATTTGTACGTACTACCCTTAACATATTTAAAGTTTAAGCACATTGTGAACTTAGGAACATTTTTCTAAAGTATTGAATATCAAAATGAGAGGGATAAACAGAGTTTGGTGGAAAACTTTACCCAACATTCTCGATGAGCGGTCAAGAAAAAAATCTATATACTTGACACTACGTCTGAAATTAAGCTTAAAAGTAAACTGAAGAGCATTTCTGGAAGTGTGAGTACTGTTACTGAATGACTTTGGAAGTAGAATGAAACTGGCTAATTTGACAGGACATTGTTTGTAAAAATATCGGTAAAACAATGAAAGGCAAGAAACAATGCGGTGATGTTCGAGTGATGTATGTAAATGTTTTGGCTATAGTTATATCGCCTATCTAACTTTTTTTGGATTCTATTCAAAAGATTTAAAGTTGTTTTAGGGGCAACTGCCCAAATATGCTAGCTATATTCAAGTTTTAGACGATTGAAGGCTGTGTAATTTACAGCCAAAAAAAAGGGTGCAAGATGTCTTGCATCGTTGCCGAAATCCTTAGCTAATGAATGCAATCTTTAAATTGGAATAATACAAGTCAGCAAAATTTGCAATCTTTTACAAGCCTTTTACATATAGTTCTAGTTTGTAATCTGGAGTCATATACAAAGGAACCTACTTTATAAAGTATGTTGACTTAATCGATTATAAGAGTCTTTTTTGCATGTTGTATATTTTAAGAAGTTATCGTTACTCGTTGTTTATCTTTCTTAGATACTGAAATTATTGTAATTAATAAATCAAGCCTGTATCTAATTTATTTAAATTAAAAAAAAACGGCTTAACTTTCTAAGGCACAAAATAGCCTATAACTAGTATAGTCCGCAATTTTTCGTTAACCTTACACTCAAACACATCACTATACGATACGACCACAAAGTCTGCGGGCATTCTATTTAAGATTCAGCAATGTTTCTCAAGTCGTTCATTAAAATACAGTCCTCGAAATCTGTAACTCAATATTAAAGCCACATTTTTCTAAGATAAGTATATACAAACAAGAAAAATAATAAATAAAGCTTTGTCGGCGTTATTCATCGTCGTCGTATATCTAAGCTTTGCACTTGCAACTCAACACACTATACAAGTGAGTGGATCAAGTTTCATATTAAAAAAAAAATTATTTACTATAAATGTATATACAATTGTATATTCATATCTATTTACCTATGAATAATAACTTATAATAATAATTCGATATAGTTATAAAGATAAATATACCTACTATGACAGTAAATCAATAAAAATTCATTCTTTAAATTTGCGGTTGACTAAGCTATATAGTCAGTATATGGTTTTCATCTTCATTTTAAAAGTACCTTACCTTATAGGTATGGAATATAGGAGGTATTATTTGTACCTGTTGGCGGGAATTCCATTTCAAAAATATTTAGGTACATTATATTATATAGTCTTAAAAAGGTCATAAAACAAATTGTTTAGGGAAAAACCCATAAACAAATTTTCTTTTATTGCTCGGAAGTTATTGAATTGTTTCTTATGTGTACTTACATTATATACATAAATATCTATGTAAAGTGTACCTACTTATGTACATATACATATGTATATAGGTAGCTACCTGATGTGCATTTAACAACCTTTACCTGGTTTCGTTTCTGTAAGTAAAATCCATTGATTCACATTAACAATATATACAACAACACTAAAAGTGTTCTCCTAGACATTCTGTCGGCACACAAATTATTATAAGTATCTTGAGTTCGCCTTTCAAGCTTGCATAACGAACAACTAGGTATTGTTTGACGTGTCATAAAAAAAAAAAACAATCTGATTAGTGACTTGTTTTTTAGCTTGTTGTTTTTTGTTTTTGTTGTATTCTAGATTCAACATTCAAGTGTTAATATTTGCAGTTTTGAAATATTATTTTTGTTTTGTCAAGGGGAGTCAAATTGAAAAATGACCTTCTTGTGAAACATGCAAAATACTAAAAGTGATTGAAAAGATTCTAGAAACGTCAGAATCTCGTGCCTAGGAGTTTTTTAAGTGTGCCCGATGTTTAAGTCTATATTTTAAAACCTTACGTATCTACCTATACCATAAACAGCCCTTTAAAGAGACTTTAATACCACTTAAAATGTGTTATAGGTTATGTTTTAAGCCTTCAAAAGATTTAAAAATGCATTGGTAAGGGCAAAGAATATCAACCGACGGAAGATGCTTTTAATTTTAAGAAAATGGCAGTTTTGTGTAGGTCTGGCAATGAGACTTGTATCGGCGTCGAGTCGTCTCGTGGAACCAAGATGAGGCAATACTACTTTTGAAACTTCCGAAATGAGACCAAGACGAGACTGGGATATTCGAGACCGATACCGAGGCTAGAATGAAATTTTTAGATCGGTCTTGTTGGTCTTTTCGGAGGAAGAAAAAAAACTAAAAATGAATTGTGTTAATACTTCTTTAGTTCGTAAAATTATATCAAAACACAATCTTTATGATCGAATTGATTTGCTTAAATTAAAATTCTTCATTTAGGGATTAGATACCGATAAAACCGCCGTTAACTAAAGGGTGGTTAAATTTTAAGAGTCGATGTTGAATGTGAACCACGCATGAAGTCTTTTTCATAATTTTATTTGAAATTTCTCAATTTTAGACTAACTACATTTAAACCGTGGCAAGTTACTCAATCGAGTAACGCGTTAAAATTATTCAGCCTGGTTATGAACATGAACGTTCAATTCAATCGTTAAAATTTCAGCAAAACGGGTCTGTAGGAGATGTGAAAACAGCAGTGTATGATCGTACAGCTCTTACTGCAGAAAATATTGATGTTATTAGCGATAGAATGGCTGAAAAGCCCTCTACTTCGACTCATCGTCGTGTCCAACAATTGAAGCTATCACACTCGATGTTGAAGAACAGTATGCATTTACACGTTTACAAGGTACAATTGACAAGAGAACTAAAGTCTCTTCACCATTTCAAGCGTCGTAATTCGTCAGAATGGTGGCAAGAATTGGAAACATTTGATGATCAAATTTCGAAGAAAATCATCTTTAGTGATGAGGGACATTTTTAGCTAAGTGGATTCGTCAATAAGCTAAATTGCTGTATTTGGGCACATGAGTGAATGTTGTCGAAAAACCAATGCACTCACAAAGAGTGACTGTTTTGGGCAGTTTATGGGCATCGTTGGGCAGTATTTTATAATTTCAGGATAGCAAAGAATTGCATTGAAAGATGACTATGATCCACTCAGAAAAAAAAATTGTAATATCAAGAATTTTATATTTTGGCCCAACAATTTTCGTACTTTAAAATGAACCCAAGTACTATAAATTCTTAACTTAAGAATGCAAGTGTTGAACGTGCAACAAGAACTTTTATTCTTGATTTAAAAATAAAAAATGTAAAAACTTCAAAAACTTACATTGTTGCCTCAAGAAAGAATCGTTAAAAAAGCTTAACAATTAAAATTGTATGGCCAAATACTAAAATACTTAAAATTTCAAGAGCGAAAATTGTTGCGAGAAAAATGTATTGTTAATAAAAATTGACAATTTAATAGTTGGATCAAGAACAAAACATGTCAGACTTTTAAAACTATAGATTGTTGACCCAAGAACAAATTGTCAATAAAAAATGAAAATGAAATTGTTGGTTCAAATACTAAAAATATGAGATTTCCGGAAATTGTTGTGTTGAAAATTCCTCATCAAATTACTTTAAGAATAAAGTTGATTTCTATATAAAAATGTGTAGGTTTAAATTTAAACTTACTTTTAAAACACCCGTTGGTTTCAGTAAATAGAGATTTTTTTCTTGAACAAAAAAGAAAAAACGCTAAAAGTTTTCGAATGCAACGAATTTCATATTTTATTTTTTTTTATATTAGCCATACTTAAAAATAATGTACATAAATATTAAATTTAATGCAAAATATAGTATTAATAAAAACGGACAACTTCTTCCGAGTTATTTAAAGTGACACTCTTTACACACGTCGATAAATTAACAATATGTTTCATAAAAAAGTAATTTACATTTTGCTCTATTTTATATGCCTGAAATTGTTCTAGATACAAACATTTGTATAATTGACATATTAAAAAAATATTTTTTTCTGAATCCAAAAAGATGTTAAAAAAGGTTTCCTTTGAAAATCAAACTTTCAACTTGGCTACCGAAAGAAAAATGTGTGCAAAGATTAAGGTAATACGGTAGTTTCGGTAAATCAATAGGCAAACAGTTGCAAAATTTGGAAAAATCGTCCTGAAAAAATAAATTTTGTAGAGTCGTATGTGAGAATTGAAGCGAGCTTTTTATGCATAAAGAAAGAAATTCGAAGACATTTTGAGAAGACGTTGAAGAGCTGTCATGCAATGTATCCGATGAAAGCCATTGTGATACCATGGAAAGTGTTTTGTCACTCTGGCAGTATGGTATTACGTCGACCTAAAGTATTGCATAGTTACCTTTATTATTTCATTTTATTATTTCTCGATCGAGATAACATCTGAAATAAATGGTATAAGTATGTCAAAAAAAAGCTGTCAACCCATAAACTGTCAAACGTCTTCAACTTCCGCCTTGAATCAATGACGGAGTTCACATTTTACAAATAGATATAAACGAGACGGGACTCTCGATGAAACAACTGACGAGAAAAAAGTGTTAAACGAGATCGAAACCGAGACAAAGTTGACATTTTTTAAATTTTGACGAGACCAAAACGAGGCTAGCAAAAATCTCATCGGGTCAGACCCAGTTTTGAAAAATAGCACAGTGTTAAAAGAATTAAAAAAAGGCTGGGAAGCGACCCACACTGATAACATCCTATCCCGTCTGTCTATTTGTTGTAGGGTTTCGTGTTTTGTTAAAAAAGTTTCAGATGAATTACTTACTTAAACTTAAGGTGGCGCTACAGTCCGGGGCGGACCTGAGCCTCAACCAACATGCGTCTCCAGCCCGTTAGGCCCCTAGCTAGCTGTCTCCAGTTTCGCACGCCAAGTTGGTTGAGGTCCTCTCCCACCTGGGTGCGCCACCTGAGTCGCGGTCTTAATCTTCTGCGCCGTCCCTCGGGATTGGATTCGAAGACCTTCCGCGCTGGAGCGTTGATGTTCTTTCGCTCTACATGACCTAGCCATCTATGCCGTTGGACTTTAATTCTGCTAACTAGGTCAGTGTCGCTGTACAGCCTGTACAGTTCGTCGTTATATCTTCTTCTCTAATCTCCAGCGTACGGGACCAAAAATCACCCGAAGAATTTTTCTCACGAAGCATCCTAAGACGCTCTCATCTTTCTTTGACAGGGTCCAGGCCTCAGCGCCATAAATGAGAACCGGGATGATGAGTGTCTTATAGATGTTGATTTTAGATGCTCGAGAGAGAACTTTACTTCTAAGTCCAAAGAAGCAGCGATTTGCAAGAGTTATTCTTCGTTTGATTTCAGTGCTGGTGTCGTTGTCTGTGTTAATATCGGTGCCTAGGTAGACAAAGTTCTTAACTACCTCAAAGTTATAGCTGTCCATGGTGACGTTTTGTCCAAGACGTCGTCGTTCAGTGTTATTTTTTGATGACAGCATATTCTTGGTCTTGCCCTCATTGACCACTAAACCCATCTTCTTTGCTTCCGTCGCAATGCTCAAAAACGCTCCACTCACATCACACTTTGATTTTCTAATTATGCCAATATTATCTGCGTATCCGAGTAATTGGATGGAACTTTGGAAGATTGTGCCTCTAGTGTTGACGGTTGAGTTTTGCACAATTCTTTCCTGAACGATGTTGAAGAAGTCGCATGACAGTGCATCGCCTTGTCTAAAACCTTTTTTGACATCAAATGCATCGGTAAGATCTTTTCCGACCTTGATAGAGCAGCGTGCATTCTCCATCGTCATTCTGCACAAACGGGTTAGTTTGACAGGGATGCCAAAACTAGACATTGCTTTGTAGAGCTCTTCCCTATAGATGCTGTCATACGCGGCTTGAAAATCGATAAAGAGATGGTGGGTATCGATTTGAAGTTCCTGTTTTTTTTTCCAAGTTCTGCCATAGTGTGAATATTTGGTTGATAGTGGACTTTCCTGGTCTGAAGCCACACTGATAAGGACCAATCTGGTTGTTGACTAATGGCTTCAGACGTTCACATAATACGGCAGAGAGGATCTTATACGCAATGTTCAGGAGACTGATGCCTCTGTAGTTGGCGCAGTTTAGAGGGTCTCCTTTCTTATGTATCGGGTACACTATACTGAGATTCAAGTCATCGGGCATGCTTTCTTCCGACCAAATTTTGCAGATGAGTTGGTGCATGCTCCCTACCAAGTCATCGCCTGCTGCTTTGAATAGTTTGGCGGTGATGCCGTCAGCTCCAGCAGCTTTGTTTGACTTAAGTTTAGATATAGCTATCTTCACTTTGTCAAGGTCGGGTAGGCGGAATTGTTGATCTCCGTCGCCGAGGTTAAGTGGTTCTATCTCCCTTACAGCGGGATTCGGTTCGTCATCGCCGTTATATAATTTGGAGAAGTGTTCTTTCCATATTCTCAACATCGACTGCGGTTCTACTTAGATGTTCCCCTGATCGTCTTTACAGGCTTTAGTTCGTGGCTGGTACCCTTGGGAGTTTTTTTTTTAACTTTTGGTAAAATTTACGAACCTCATTCCTGTTGTGACATCCCTCTATCTGTCTTCTCATGCTCTCTTTTTTTCCATCTAGGAAGCCGGTGTTCCTCTCTCCTCTTCTGCTCGTAGAGCTCGCGAGCAGCTCTAGTCCTTTTGTGCAGCGCCGTTTTGTATGCCTCTTGTTTCGCTGCGTGCGTTTGCCGGCATTCGTCGTCCAGGGGTTTCGCTGTGGTGGTCGTGTGAAACCTAGCACTTCAGAGGCGGCATCTCTGATGACTGCAAGGCAATTTTGCCATTGGTTTTCAATGCTTAATGCAGGCAGCATAGGAGGTTATTAGAGACTCGATCGGAAAAGGACATGGCAGTCTCTTGCGATTGTAGCCGTCTAACGTCGAAACTTCTCACAACACTTCCTCGTTTTGGCTTGGATCGGGATATCCGTAGACGTACCTTGGCTATAACGAAGTAGTGGTCCGAGTCAATGTTGGCCTCTCGGAATGTTCGGATATCCTGGATACTGAAGAAGTGTCGTGCGTCGATCGCAATGTGGTCAATCTTGTTGACGGTTGATTGATCAGGAGATTTCCATGTCCCCTTGTGGATATTAAGATGCGTTAACTGCGTACTAGCTACCAGAACGTCTCACCCGCAGCGAAATCGACTGAATCCGTTGTCGGAGGTGCTGCCGTGCAGGCTGTATCTCCCGATTATGCCACCAAAGATGTCTTCTCTTCCTAGCTTGGCATTAAAATCTCCTAAGCCAATTTTAATGCCATAGCCAGGGCACTGCTCATATGTCTTGTCCAAGAGCTCGAAGAATATGTCTTTGGTGTATTCATCTTTCTCCTGTGCTGGGGCATGCACGCATATTAGGCTTATGTTGGCGAATTGAGTCTTGATGCGAACTGTCGTGATGCGCTCGCTCACACTGTTGAAACTCAAGACTTTTTGCCTGAGTCTAGTTCCAACAACAAATCCACACACAAATAGACGCTGTCTTTGTTCTCGGTAGCAGTCGCCGTAGTATACATCGTAGTTTAAGGCTTCCGCTAGTTGTTCGGCTGCACGTGGTCTGTTAAGGGACCTAACATTCCACGTACAGATCCGAAGTTCGTTGTCCTTATTTCGTTTGCGTGGGTTGTCAACAGTGAATCCGTCCTTATCCGAGGCTTGTTGGTGCTTCGAAACTTAAGGTATTTTTTACGTGGCCAGGAAGTCACCCCGACGGCACAACCCCCAACCATGGAGGGCCAGATCCTTAGTATAACTCCAAGGAAGGGGAGCCGGATAAACCACTCCTTACAGGCCTGGGCTCCGAATATGTCGAAGAAGCCCTATAAGGTGTTCACTAAGTAGTTCAACCTTACTGGAACTGTAGACGCCACCGTTGATTCCATCTCGAGAATTCGTCCGCTGCCGCCTGGATAAGGAGAGGTGCCTTAGTGGAAACACCTCTCCCCCCTCTCTCGTTTGCTGCCCCCAACAACTTTCCACTGGGGTTGGAACCCAATCTCCAGTTGAGGTACTAGGCACCCGATGTTCACCGCGGGGAGTTGAGAGTAGGAGTTGATAGACAGAGGTGGGTTCTGAGAAAAACCTGTGGACGCTTGTGTCCTCTTGAATGCACATGTCTACCATTTGAACATCTTATTATTTAGCAAGTATAATAATCATGGATTTAAGATAACTTATAGTCTTTTTTCAACCAATTTTGAATTTCTGGCAATCAAATTGTACATTCATTTAATCCAAACGTCATAAATTAAGACTTATAAGTCATCTCCTGACTGATAGGAACTCACGAAAATTGGGTGAGATGTTAAGACTTTTTTAAGCTGAATCTAAAAGATAAACATGTGGCTGGTAAGAACGATAACTATTTCATTTTTTTTATTTTAGCCGTTTTTGTTTAACTTTAAACATTTAAATATGAATACTCAGGACTTGTTCAATTTTTGGAACAAAAAAAAACTCAATTTTGCACACCACTGACATCTATTAACAAGCTCTATCATCGAGCCTAAAAAAAAAATCCATTATTTTTATAAATAAGAAGAAAGAAAAACGCAGAATCATATCTCAAGACTTAAAATCAGGGAGTCACATGAATCCAGGATGTTTACAGAAAAAAAACAACAAATTATTCATGTATAGAACGTCTTTCTTTAACGTTTCGCCTTGATTATTGCACCCATTGCATCGGATATCAAATAATGTGATCTCGTTTGTAATATGACGGCATGCCGCTTATTTTAGCGGCGCAGTTAAGTCTAGAAAATGGCTCTGTTTGACTCGTCATCTAGAACTATACAAAACATTTATAAGCACATAAAGAGGTAACTTTTTATGTATGTAATTTATTGATAGATAGAAGTCTCTATTTAGCTAATAGATAAGATAGCAATATTTTCTTTTTGCAATACATAATATTTCTGATAACACATTTACGTTCGATGAAGAATCTACTATATATTTAAAAGAAAAATCCAATACCTACCCTGGAAAACAATATAACTTAACAATTATTCAATTGAACATTTGAACTTTTCTGTTGCAAAATGCATGATAAGAGCGGCAAATTGAAAATCAAATTAAAAGAATTCCAAAGTTGTTATCATTTTTTCATTTATTATAACAAAGGAAACCTTAAAATGAAAAACAAAAAAAAACTTACATATATTTAAAAAATAAAATTATAAAAAAATACCTTTGATGAAGTAAATTACGTCAGGGCTCTAAAATAAGACAAACATTATAGTATTTGCTATCAAATTGCTTTGTCCAGCAGTCAAAGAAGTTTCTTTTTTTTATTGTTTTTATTATTTTTGAAAAATGGAACAATGATTGAGTATTTGTGTTTCTGTTGTTTTGTTTGTAAAATGTACATACATATATGTATATATTTTAGATGGAGTAAGATACTTCTGAGTGGTTGTTGTAGTTAATTAATTTAACTGTTTTTTAAATGAACTTCTTAGTTTTGTTTGTTTAGTAGTTTTTTTTAACGATAATGGTGTTAATAAAGATAATAAAACATGGAAGTTAACGGTTTATAAGAATTTATTTAATTTGTATTCTTGGACTTGGTAGTCATTTTGTCGCCAAATTGTTGATAAGATTGTTTGATTAAATTGTTCCATTTATTACTAAGAAATATGCAAGGACTTTGGAGATTAAGCAGAACTCATACGTGCAATTTATTTCATTTTAATTCTTTTAAAATCTAAAAAAGGTGTTAAAAAAGAGTGTTGTTTGAGAAAGAACAGTTCACGTATTTCATTATCAAATATAAGGTTTTATTTCCAACACGAATTCGGAAATTGTCTGCTTTATGTTTTCGATAACTTCAAGATTTCCAAACATATAGCCTCGAAATGACTATGGAGTATTGACATAGACTTTTTATTTTACGTGATCCCAAAGAAAAAAGTCTTAAAGTGTTAAATCACAAGGTCCCGGCGCGGCGGTGTGATAAAGTTAGGTTGAGTTAAAGTCCGGGATTAAGTAGAACACACATTACGTGCGTTTTATTCGCATGTCATATATAGTAAAGTGAGAAATTCCCAACATAACGATCCGCAGTGGCCAGATTTTTGTATTTAAAAATTGGTACATCTGAAAGAAGATCTGTCAAAATAATATTATAAAACTTCAAAAAGGGGGTTTGTTCGTATAGGCTGCTACATTAACATGTGGTTTTGAAGCGAGCTTGAAGCTTGCCTCAATTCTTTATGTACCTGAATCGAATTGAGATTTATCTATTCTAAACTGAGATAAACCTTTTTTGGAAACATAGCAAAACAAACATAATCTTTTCTATTGTTTTTTCTTGCAAAATAAGCCCAGTTAGTCCATTTTCACTAAGAAAACTAAATAATATCAACAGTAATAGATTCGTTTTTTCCGCAATGGAAAACACACATGATTCCAAATGCAGAACTACTCAACGAATACAGCCATCGAGATACAAATGCAATATAAATTGTACCAACATTTGAGAACGAAATCACATAAAATCCATTCGAGGCTCGTATAAATGTCAAAAACCTATAGTGAGATTCTACTCTAACTTTTATCGGTGTTATTCTCACTATGGATATTGTTATTGTTATTCGTGTAAAATCCTACTTTACTATGGATAGATTTGCCAACAAAACACGGGTATTTTATTGGACCATTGTGATGCCCATGAATCATTATGCTTTCTTCTGAGCCTAATGAAACCAGTTTGAGTGCTTTACGAATTGAAAACGTTAATTTGTAGGATTAAGATAGTTAGATCGATATAGAAGATTTCTCCTAGGTCTTGCGTTTTTGAGCTAGAGGAGTTGAAGAATTATTTCCTCCTCTTCTTCAATCATACAATTTCTGCTAAAGTCATTTAAGAATACGCCTAGAAGCGAGGACAGAGTCCGGTTATGGCGCCGATTATCGAGCTTATATGCAATCTGTTAGGATAGCAAGAATCTTGAGAGCTTCAAATCTAGTGCCATCCAGACGTTTTTCGCGACTTGACATGTGGTGATGTTATTCAGCCTAATGTTTGCTTCTTTATAGCGTCTTGCATTTACAATAGTTTACATGTAGCGATGGGTACTCTACCATTTCTGGCGAGTTCATTTGCCTTACAATTTTTTGGATTTTCTCTTTGACCCGGCACCCAGCAAAAATAAATGGTAAACGGTCGTGCCAACTTTGGCAGAGTCCAAAGATATAATAGCGGCCTGACTGTAGCAAAAATATACGGACATCAGAAGTTGATATAACTTCTTAACGCCAAGAAATCCTCCTTAAACACGAGACACAGATTTTCTATAAATTAATTATAACTTTTTTAAAAATGCATTTTTGAACGAGATTTTTGTTTTATTTGAAACTTTTACAATTTTACTCAAGGAATTCACAAAGCTTGAAGACTTTACTCATTGTCAAAAGTGCCCCGTAGGTGTTGCACTTTCGTCATACATTCGACGCACATGTAGATGACACAGAATGTAGAACAAAAAAAATATATTTTTGCACGGTTATCGCACATTATTCTTTATTTATTTAAATAAATCAATCTCATATCTAAAAACATAAAGGTTAAATAAGGTACTTCAGAAATTAATGTTTAAATTAAAATCACATTCGTCTTTTATACGAATATACAAACGCAGTATGTATCAAATAAGATCACAAAGTATCAGTAACTTTTCGGTGAGAGTATTGAATCATTTTTACTTGCGACATATAGGAACTATATGGCAAGTTTTGCATTCGTGCAAAATTTCGAACTCGAGATTTTAATCAAACATGATATTACGATGTTAGAGAAGTCGAAAAAAGTGGGTCCCGCGATTCCGTCCGGTCGGTTTTGTCTGTCTGTCCACGCTCCTACAGCCTAAACCATTGATTCGATTGAGTTCAAACTTGGAAGTTAAGGTTTTGAGCAGATTCGCGTTAGGCGTTTTTTTCATTTTTTTTTTAAGATCAAAACTAACAGTGGCCCCCATACAATTTTTTTGGTCAAAAAACGAAAATTCGAATTTTCTCAAAAACAAACCGATAGATTTTTTTTTAATTTTCTCTAAAATTTTATTTTTTAACTTGGCTTCTTTCTATAAGAAAACCATATTTTTGTATTGCTCAGGAAAGGTACCGCTCATAGAACCGTTATTTTGTTTTTTAATTTTCTCAGCAACTTATGAACTGATTTTAATAATTTTTTTTCTGAATAAGCTCCTATATTGCCTTAACAATAATTGATTTACAAAAATGCAATTTTGAATTGTTTGGATTTTTAAAAAAATATTGAATTTTTATTTTTCAAAATTCTATATCTCAAAAACGGGTCAACAATTTTTTACGAAATTCAAATGTAAGACGTATATTTACAATCACTAAACAACTGCATTCCAAAAATATTTTTAGAACAAAATTGGAAAATTTTATATATAAAAAATTAATTTAAAAAAAAACCGCTCTAACGATTTTCAAAATAAAAATTTAAAAAATCAACTGTTTTTTGATAAATAAAATGGCATTTAAATTTTTGAAGACAAACATATTTTTCAGGTAAAATTTTGAATGTTAAAATATTTTTTTTTAAATTATTTTAACTGTGCATGAGCCCGAAAGAGCGCATTATTTTGACAAAATTGTAATTACATTCCTATCTTTCATCCAAATTAATGCATTTGGTACACATTTATATGATATATTTAATCAAGAATCTATTTTAAAGAGTCTATCAAGAAATATTATCTTGGTAACTTTGTATATGTGATTTTAAAATATTATTCTTTACGAATAAGGTTGTTTCACACATCATGATTTACTGGCCTTCACCTACAAGTTAAAGAAACTGGCCAGAAAGAGTATATGTATTTTCTATTAGAATCACTTTTTCAACGCATACACATTGTACCTATTTATAAAGGTATTACGTACAACTTCTACAACTACTGCTTACGTGTCACCTCTTAACTAAAATCCAAAGCGCACAAGAGCCTGACTGTAAACAACACATGAACAGAAATTTCTTGTACTTGTTCGTATGCTTGTTTTTTAAAACTTTAGTTAAAAAAGATAGACTGAACGTAATAACTCCATGTTTGCGCTGAAAACTTAAGAAGGAATGTAGTATGTACCTTCTAGCCACCAATAGCATTCCTTCATTATCATCATACACATGTCCTTATCTATCTAAGCATAAAGCTAAGCACGCCAAGTGAACTATTTTATGGTCGTTTTAGACATCTACATGCTACCTAACTACACAACCAATAGGCGATCGCTTTACAATTTAAACATTCATGGTCTGCCTCTTTCTTATCTTATTTATTTTCCATCCTGGTTCTTCTAATATGAAATTACAATAAAGCTATCTAAAGGAAAAAAGCTTTTAAGGAACAAGTTGAATCTATATGAATCGCATTGTAGCTTTATAGATAATAGAAACCATTTTTCATATACAAAGATCGTACACAAGTAAAAGCAGACTTATGAATGTAAATAAAAACAAATATCGGTAAAAGATCCTAAACAGCTGACTTAAGCATCCAAAAGTTTGTTTCATCACCTTATTAGATACAATATTAAGCCATTTTGTTTTACTCGTTTTAAAAAACACAAAAACAAATTTACCAAAGTTGATAAGGAAGCTCTTTATGTGAAAACATATGCATGGACGGACTCAAATAGAATGAAGGAAATTGTGTAGACTTTTGGGTCGAAAATAATTATCTCCCTTATTCTGCTGGCTGATTATGGGAATAGAAATAATATTTTTTTTTCGCTCCCGCTGAATTTCTCAACTTTCGATACTAACGCCACGCCAACGACTCGGTATCTGGTCGCCCTAAAAGTTTCTGCTTATGAGAGTACTATGTTTTTCATATACAAAGATCGTGCGGTTTTTTTTGAAAAATTAAATGGCATTTATATTTTTGAAGAAAAACTTATTTTACAGGTATATTTTTAAATCTCATAAAAGTAATTTTTTAAACAGACTCTTTGCGTACAGGAGCAAGTTCGTGCGACCCAGTCGTGCATTTTATTTTATAGTAAAATCCGGTAAAGAGTAATTTATTGAACGTTATATAGGTTCATGTCAACGTTTTAGATAAAAATTAGATTAGAATATCTTGATGATCCTGCTGGGTTTTCTGGTAACGGCAGCTTCAACTCGATATCACTTCTGAAGACAAGAGATATATCTTCAAAGAGGGGCTTAAAACATTGCGAACTGTTCGGTTTTTTCGGAAACAATCTACATAAAAATGAAACTCGTTCTCATTTTCAAATCGAGTTATCGAGTTAATATTTGGCAATTTGAGCGTCAAACTTGACCAAAACATAGTCGCCAATGTTAAGTTTAGTGTCGCGCTTAATTTTATAATCCCTTATATTTGATTCTTCTAAATCAGAAATTTCATCTTCTGAAATTGGTCCAACAGACGTGGGTGTTTCTGTTTTGCTTAAAATTTCTTCAAGAGCAGTTTTAAGCTTTGTTTCATCGATATCGCAGCGATCAGTTTTCTTCTTATATGAGCGAACCATTCTAAAAAAAAATTACAGAAATAACATGGGGCACATTCGACTATTGTCGTAAGTGCCCCACACTTAGTTTTTTTTTTAAATTACATTTTTTTGAAAACTTCTTAACATAAATTTAAGAAAATAAACCCACATTTACTTTTGATAATATACTACAACTTAAATTGGACACCTTTTAAATTCCGTTATCACAAAATAAAATATAGCTTACCTCGTTTCTGAGCAAAGTTACACACTTGAATATGAAAAAAATACTCTAGACCACAGCAGTCGAAAAAGAACTGTAAAAATACGTATACGATAGGAGAGAACAATTTGACCAACAATACCATTAAAATTTTGATTTAAAAATAAACTCTCTTCTCACAATTGTAAAAGTCGAATGTGCCCCACCGTCGAAAGTGCCCCACCCTACCCTCCATGCCTCCACTAGCTCCTTCATTTGTTTTTGAGCCATCTGTAAAAATGGAAACACGGTTAGGAAAATTTTCTTGCATATTTGCTACTTGTTTGTTGCTTGACGGAAACGCAGAGCGGAACAAAAATATATTTTCCTTCCGGTTAGGCTCAGTTCAGTCCATTTAGCGCAACAGTAACAGAAGTCACATTTTTGAACAAGTAAGGTGAAACTACAACGCACCACTAATATGTTGAGAATGGAGAGTCCCAAAGTTGATTTGCAAATGAAAACCAGCATCATTTTAATTAATTTCAAGAACCCAATAAGCGGAGGTACTGACTGAAATCGACTGCTTTGAGTTCTTCTCTTAATTTGAAATACCGTGTAATTTCCTTTGTTGAATAATTCTAAAAGTTGACGAAAGTTTGAATAAACATCACACGCGATTTCAATTCTTCAACAGTTTCATACAAAATTGTTCGGGAACTTTGACTGTACATTCTTTAGCATTTTGGTAGGGGATTTAAGCTATTTTAATGTTTTTTTTAGAAGGTCTTTCCATTTTAAAAGTGTCAGCTGTACAAGTAGGGGACTATGAAAAATGCTAAACACTTATTGGAAAAACTTTTATTTGCTCCAAAATTCAAAATCTGTTTACGTACTTTTTAGACTTCGTGTAAGTTTAGCTAAAGACTAATAATTAATTTTTTTTTAGAAATAACTACGGTAATGGGAAAAAATAATAAAACCGATGAAAAACTATCCAAAATTCTTAACTATCATCTTCGTGTATTTGGGATAGAATTAAGAGATTGATCACCTGATGGAAAAAATCATGTCAGACGATTAAAAAACTTTGAGTACAGTCCCAAATACACAAAGATGATAGTTAGGGACTTAAGTGGAAGCAATATGAATTTTTGCTAGGATTGTTAACCATCCTAAGCTAGACTAATTTTTTTAATTAAATGAAAAACTTAGGAGTAAATTTGGACTCTAAGCATCGAAATGATGTCATTTACCGAAGAGGGCATGTCAATTTATTAGGATTCACCCAAGTTAATGAAACTAAACAATAACAATAATATCAATGGTGGATCGGGGGGGGGTGGGTTGGGGTCGTAGGGGTCATGACCCCCACCTGGGAGATAATTTGTTTGCTTTTTCGTAGGAATTCCCTTCAATTCAAAACTAATCGTATTGTGTTAATGGATATGACCCCCATTATATTATAAATTATTTATTTTTTGTACATCAAAACAACATTTGTATTTTACTTCCCTAAACTTTGTTACTAAAAGTACTACTTTTAACTGAGGACTGCACCAAGAACATTATATGAATCGGAAATTCAGCCTTTTCCAAAAACGCAGCACAAATTCATCAACTTTTGACCAACTGACGATCCAGGGGGGGTCATATGAGCCATAAAGCTTATACAGTTAAGTTGTATAAGTATAAAGATTTCATCTTAAAATTATTAGTAATTTAACGACATTCACCAAAATGTGGTTTGCTGTCAAAAAAAACTAACATTTTTGTTTTCACTCAATTTAGAATTTGAAAAAACTCTAGTAGTGCTTTAAATTATTTTCATGAAAATTGTTTCTAAGAAAAACAGTAAATATTTAGGTTCTTAAGAGATCATCAATTTTATATTAGGTTGCCTTTAAATTTCTTAAACTGGCCTTTAATTTTATTATTAAATTTGTTTAGCACACATAAATAGTAAACATTGAACTATATGGTATGTTTTGTATTAGTAAACAATTTCGAACTAGAGCTTTTAAACATATGACATTACGACAGTAGAGAAGTCGAAAAAAGTGGGTACCACGATTCCGTCTGTCTATTTGTCTTTCCTGGCTCCTAAAGTCCAAACAATTGTGTTGATTGAAATTAAGGTTTTCAGCCGATTAGCGTAAAGCCTTTTTTTTATTTCTCTAATACGAAAAATAACAGCAGTCCCCATATACAAATTTTCTAAAACTTTCTCTAAATTTTGTGTTCTTAATTTGGCTTCTTTCTACAAGAAAAACATATTTTAGTATTACTCCAGAAGGGTACCCCTCAAAAACCTTTATTTTGTTTTAAAATTTTCTCAAGAACTAATGGACCGATTTTAATAATCTTCTATTTTTGTGCAAGCTCTTTTTGATGATCAAATGATCAAATTGCTGATGATTTTTAATGATCAAAAATGTATTTTTTTATTTTTAAAAAAATATTAATTTTGTTTGACGAAATTTAAATGAAAAAAGTACATGTATTTATAAGCTCTTTATTTGGTGCTTTCCAAAACTATTTCCAAGACAAAATTTAAAATTTAAAATGATTTTCGAAAAAAATGGAATTTAAATTTTTGAGAAAAACTTATTTTGCAAGTAAATTTTTAAATCTTAAAATACAGGCAATATTTTGAAACAGACTTTTTGGAAGAAATTAGCAAGTTCTAGTATTTTATTTATTTCAAAATAGGTTTTCTGTTAAATACAAAAGATCTTAAAAGATTTTAAAAAATTAAACAAATCTACCTTTGAAGTGAATTCTCTTTGGATGCTCTAGAGCTAATATTTAAACACGAAATTTCAAAAATATAAATGTCCCAAAAACAGCTTAAGTGATACTTTTGTTAAACTAATGGCTAATTGAAAAACATAATAAACGGGTTATATCTATTGATATACAAGCTTTGAATCCAAAGCACACAGACTACACCATCCCCCAACTACAATTCGACAGAAACTTCCAGATTTCTATACCTCCCAGATCTTTTTGGGAGAATAGGACATTCTTGGAGGATGAGTCAATCCATTTTTACACAATGGGTCAAAAACAAAAGAAGGGGTTGGTGGAGGTGTGTACTCTGGACGACTGAAATTAAGTCTCTCACTCCGCCTTCCCAATCATTGTAGCGTGTTCCAGGCGGAACTTTTGGCGATAAAAGAAGACTTGTCATGGCTCAAAGAAAACGTGACATCAACATCTGATATCCGTATTTTCTCTGATAGCCAGGCCGCTATCAAATCTCTGGACTCTGTCTCTACAAACTCTATAACAGTCCATAACTGTCGATCATCTCTAATGGAGATGGCGCAACAGTTTAATATTCACCTTTGCTGGGTGCCGGGCCATAGAGACATTCCAGGTAACTGTAAGACAGATGAACTCGCCAGGAACGGTACAGTACAGCCCATCCTACCACGTTTGGCAAGTACTGGCATACCAATCTCAACTGGTAAGCTGCTGCTAATGTAAGACGCTGGGCAGCCACCAGGTGGAACAATATCACCACGTGTTAAGTCATTTAAAACGTTCAAGGTGCTTGCTCTCTCTAAGCAGATCGCATATAAGCTCTATAGTAGGTGTCATAACCGAACACTGTCTTTTTTTTTTATAATAAGCGCACACTCAAAAGGATAACTACCCTTATTATGTAGACACAGTGTGAGCACTAGGAAGGGGAGAGAGGGGTTGAAAGTAGGTGTCGGTGCACATTGGTTTTGAATATTGCAATGATTAGGAAAGACAGAGTGTGGCAAAGCATTCCAAATTCGCATAGTACGGCTAAAGAACGAATCTCTGTACTTGACAGTACGACCGAAGTTGGGCTCGAGGGTATATTGATGAGCATTCCTAGAAGCGCGAGTATTACGGTTGAACTGTTTAAAGGGAGGAATGCAGCTGGCTATTTCTCTAGAGCATAAAGCATTAAAATAACGGTAAAAGAGGGTGAGACAAGAAACATTTCGACGATGTTCAAGTGACGTAAATGATCTTATGATATTAATATCAGCAATCAATCTAAATGCTCAACGTTCAATACTATCCAAGAGGCTTAAGTAAGTTGCATTAGCACCAGCCCAGAGATGAGAGTTATACTCAAGCTTTGGACGTATATAAGTCTTGTAAACAACAGCCAGATCAGAGGGGGAGACAAAATTCTTGCATCGCCTTAGAAAACCCAAACATCTTGCAGCATTTTTGGCGACATCGCGTATGTGATCGTTCCACAAAAGGTGGTTGGTGATACACATACCGAGAATATCGAGATGTTCAGTTTCCTCGATGCAAGTGCCATTTATGGATAATGGCAAGGGGGGTATACTTCGCTTTAACGATACAAGACAGCATTGCGTTTGAATGTGAATCTGTAAACGAATATGAAAAGCTGAGAGTACTATCGTCAGCGAAACAATGTATTGGATTAGTTGTTGCAGACAGGAGATCATTAGTAAAAATGAGAAAGAGTGTTGGAGATAAAACAGAGCCCTGGGGCACACCAGCATTTATTTTGTGGTTTTCAGACTTGAATCCATCTATTACAACTTGTATTGAACGATTCGAAAGATAATTACTAATCCAATGAAGCAGAGATTCATGAAAACCCAAAGCACGCATTTTCGATAAGAGAGCCTGATGCCAAACCCTATCAAATGCTTTTGAAATATCAAGTGCAATAATCTTACTTTCTCCAAAACTATGTAAAGATTTGTTCCACTGTTCGGTGAGATGAACCATGAGATCACCAGTGGATCTATTTCTACGAAAGCCATATTGTCGGTCATTAAGAAGCTTTCGATATTCGAGATATTTCTTGAGCTGATAATTAATCAGCGTTTCCATGACCTTGGAAAGAAGGGACGTAAGTGCAATCGGTTGGTAATTAGAGGGTGAGGAAGATTCGTCTTTCTTGGGAATATAGAATTAAACAAATATCACGATTAGGCACAAGACTCAAACAAGACGCGCATGGGCAACGGACGCACAACACAGAGGGGACCTTCCCCAACGAAAGTTCACTGACAACTGAAATAATAGGAAAGCACACCACGGGACTAGGCGTATTCTTAAATGACTTTTGCAGAAGCTGTATGGATGAGGAAGAGGAAGAAACGGTTCTTCATCTTCTCTGCACATGCCCTGCTCTAGTTCGAAAACGCAAGAATTACCTAGAAGAATTCTTCTTTAACGATCTAAACGATCTAAAACATATCGGTATAATCAGCCTCTCACGTTTCGTAAGAGACTCAAGCTGGTTCCATTGAGTTTAGGAGGAAGCCTCAAGATTCATGTGGTATCACAATGGGCCATTAAACTGGCCCAAGTATGTCCGTTTCCATCTTGGACAGCCACTATAACCTAACCTAACATATGGAGAGTCATAAGACGATTTTTAAATTTGTTTATACACTTCCCAAAATTATTTGTATTTCAACAGAATTTGCAAGCTACTCGTAAGATCGTTTTTATTATTTTGTCCATCACATTTTTAAAGAAATTAAAATTGCTATATTTAAAGAATCTTAAAGTAATGATAACAAAGAAGAAGGTTTTATGATCTTGAAGTTAAAAGTACAATATTTTACCTGTAAAACCAACAAAAACTGATTTCAATTCAGTCCAATTTTGTGTTTGATTTTCACACTTCTAATATATAATATAAAAATTATTATACTACATGGTCTACTTAAAAGTCCATAGGACTCTGTTAAAAAATCAATGTCAAATACACCCGCTATTTTTTCATTTTTTGCTTATAGTTATAACTATAAAGTTAAAGTTCTTTGTAGGGAAAATCAAGATAGGAAAACACGACAGAAACACGTGAACCTTAATTATTTTTTGGTTGAAACTTGTTGTGCGGGTTTTGCTAACTATTAGTCATAAATAAAAAATAACCTATAATGAAACAAATATAATAAAGTCATATTCAATATTTACGTTTTAAAATATATGTAAGTCTCCATCTTCAACTGAATAATCTTGTTTCAATAGGAATTGATTAAAATGGTTCAAATTTTTTTATTGTTTTACAGGGTTAAATGTTATATTTGAAAAAAGTCAAACCAAAGTTAAATTGACTAAATTAAACTAAGCATATCATAAATAGGCAAGGTAGTTATGTTGCTGAAACACATATGAAATACTTAACCAGATCCTTATAAAAAATAACTTATGTTAAATGCAACTACCTTAAATTGTTACTCTTTTACCTAGGTTTTGTTAATTTTTATAATTTGTTGTTCAAAATAATCCAAATAGGAATACTTCACCTAATACCTACCAAAACCACTGAAATAATTGTCATTTAAGGGCTGTTTATTGTTTAGCAGCTTGGTTCTATATCAAAAACTTACTTCTTTTAGCTAAAATAAGGTGTTGGTAGGAACTAAAGACCTTCAAAGTGTATCTCATTGGCAAGTTAAACTAACGTCTATGCATAACACACACAAATATACATTTCTACACTCACATGTCTCTGAAAAGTTTAAAATGTTTGACCATTTTAAGCGCCAGTTTGGTCTTAAATAATGCTATAAAAAAATTTGGTTTGAGATAAATGCTCACTTCAATACCCACACATCCAAATTTTAACATCAATTTAAGGCCTTATGTGTTAACCTACAGATGATTTATACATACCAACATATACAATCATCACGTATTATTTACTTCTCATATGTATGTATATAAATACATAATACTTTACTACCTTAAAGAATTTTTTTTGGAAATCATAAAAATTCCATTGAAGATACTACCCACATAGACCGACCTTACATACCTACATATATCTATATCAAATGCCTTTTCAATTAATAATAATCAAATAACAAAGGCTCCAAATCCAAAATTCCAACAGAACATATACCTACCTATAGCCTAGAAAGAACTCCTGATGCCAGGCCAGGTAGGTAGAGTAAAGATATGTAACTATGTGTGTGCATGATGATGACCTTAACGACCGACCGAACTCGTCTAGAAAAAGACCTGAGCCCAGGGCCCACCTGAAGAGCTGAAGCACCAGGCCAAGCACCATACCAAACCATCATCACCACTACCACCGATACCCAATACAAAATACTTATTATTGAAAAAGACAACACAGGAGGTTCAACGTTAAAGTCGAAGACAAAGCAGTAGTATCGCCAGACAGTATGTCGCCAGTCGCCACCAAGTCTAACCTAACCAACGAATTCGAATCCCAAAACGAACGAAGTAAGAGCCCACGAAACGAATAACAAGAGAGGGATAAAAAAAAGTAAATAAAATAAGCAAAGCCGAGAAAACCAAAGACCAAACCGACTAAAAGACATATGAAGAGGGATGGTGAGACGACAAAGGCATGAATAGTGTACACGTTTGCCACCAATCATAATCCCCCGACGCCTATGGATTCTCAGAAAATTCAACAAGTTATCGCCTTACAATTTCTATAAATACTCCGAACTCGAGTACGGCTGCATTGATCCGCACACATAATATATACATTGGGTGAGTGCAGTTGCTGCTATTGCTAGTGCTAACGTAGCTAGCTATTGCCAGAGTCAGAGCCATAGGCAGAACCAGAGCCAGAGCTAGAGCCAGAGCCCATAATATATGTATGGTATAGCCAGAACTGATGGTGCTGTAGTTGTTGTTGTTGTCGTTGTTGCCGCCACCAGCCGCACCATACCCGGGCATATAGTATGCTTAGAAAGGAAACCAAATGAATGAGCTAACATCGGAATTATCGATGGTGGCGAAGGCGATGGATATAAATGTAGTGCTGTGGGATGTAAAGGAAACATGGTCGTACCTACAATAATTAATTAGGAATTCACCATTTGTAAAGGAGGCCCCGCTTAAGATAGCAATGACGACTGTAACCCTTGTCTTAAAAAAATCGCTTGGAATTGCTAGTTACCTTTAGTTATAATTTAAAAAAAAATTAAGAGATTTAAGCATTTTTTTCACATTTAAGAGTTTGCTTTTATTACTACCGAACTTAAGGAATATTCGTAGAAAGGCTTCATTTTGAATAACCCACTATTTCGGGAGCTGTCACTTTATAAGCTGACACTTTTTGACATTTGACATAATTGACAACGAAAATGCTTAAATGCAGTTTTGCGAAGAAACATTTCCTGACCATGTTACTTCTTGATGAGATGGTCATAATTGGTCAGAGATAAGGTCTATGCCAATTCCTCACAATCGATTCCTTAAAGACCTTAGAGGTGAAATTAGTAAAATTACCAAGAATATATGCACCATCTGAAGGGTAAGAATTGGTCAAAGATATAAAAAAGAATATGGTGCTGCAACCGTAGCCGTAATGGCCGCTTGGCTGATATAGTTTTTCATATACCGTCTACGGAAATAATCATCCATGGCTCTTTTACCAAATACTGGATAATTGGAAGATCCTGTGTCGTAGTCTAGTTTTTTTGTACCTTATTAAGTAAAAAAAAACTAGACTACTACTAAGTATGTGTATATAAACTATTGGAATATTGTATTTTTCAATATTGGCAGATTGTTTGCAAAACAATGTAACCAGTTTTATATTAACCATATAAACACCCTATTTTATATGTCGAAAGTGACAGATGAAAAATTGGCAGCGTCAATCTTCGTCATATTTTCTATCAACAAATTTGGCAGAATTCCAGCAATATTTTTTTTTTTATAATAAACACACACTCAAGGGGATATTACTTCCCTCATAATGCAGAGACACAGTGTGAGCACTAGGAAGAGGAGAGAGGGTTAAAAAGGAGATGTCGTGGCACATTGGTTTTGAATTCCTGAATTTTGCAATGGCTAGGAAAGACAGAGTGTGGTAAGGCATTCCACATTAGTGTAGTACGGCTAAAGAACGTATCTCTGTATTTGACAGTACGACCGAAGTTGGGCTCGAGGGTATATTGATGAGCATTCCTAGAAGCGCGTGTATTACTGTTGAACTGTTTAAGGGGAGGAATGCAACTGGCTATTTCACTAGAGCATAAGCCGTTAAAATAACGGTAAAAAAGGGTCAGACAAGAGACCTTACGACGATGTTCAAGCGAAGTAAATGAACTTATGATGATATTGTCATCTTTCAATTTAAATGCTCTACGTTCAATACTATCCAAGAGGCTTAAGTAAATTGCAGGAGCACCAGCCCAGATGTGAGAGTTATACTCAAGCTTTGGACGTATGTAAGTCTTGTAGATAACAGCCAGAAGGGGTGAAATATTTCTTGCATCGCCTAAGGAAACGCTGTTTTTTAATCCCCATTGAACAATGCTGTTTAGCTTGGTCCTCATGTTTTTTTACAAATGACCAAACATTTTTGCAGCGTTTGGGCATTGCAGTATTTTTTGCCGTAACTTTTGGTCATGTACAAATTTGGTCCGTCGTTGCAGGCCTTCCTGGCTTGTTTGAACTTTTTCCTGCTTTCCTCAGTAAGGTTGGCTTTATAGCAACGGAAACTAACCTCTTTCGCCCTAATAACAGCTCGCATCAAACCAAGCGTTTTAAACTTGTTATCATATCAGCGCTGGCGCCAACGTCACTATCGAGGAAACATAGTGACCAGTCAAAGATCCTGAAGTAATTATTTAGACCGTTCCAGTTGGCTTTCTCGTATTGCCAAACGGTTCTCTTAGGAGCTCTTTCTTTAACTGAACAGTTTTGACACGAGAAATTTGCAGATATAACACAATGGTCAGATGTGAGTAGAGGAGATAGAACACTAACAGTGTACTTATCAGGTTCAGAGGCAAGAAACAAGAGTGTTTTCTGCTCGACCTTCAACGTCCGATATCCGGGTAGGCTCGTTGATCAGCTGAGTTAGGTGGTTCAACTCAGAGAAGATTTCTGCACACACTTCATCGGGTGTTGTCTGGCCTGAATGTTGAAGCCATTAAGAAATGTGTACATTTAAATCGCTCGTAACAACGATTTCAGTGCGAGGATAGGACGGAACAATTCTTTGGATGGAATCAGACAAAGCATCAAATTCACGAGAAGTTGACACTCTGTCTAGATTGGGTCTTCGATAAAGGAAAATTTAAACCACATAAAATTGAAAAAAGAATTGGTGCAGAGACCATATTGTGGCAAAAATTGATAAGCAACATCATTCCTAATGTTTATGGCGAGGCCATGGTGGGAAAAGAATAAAGGCACCATGCTATACCCATGACAAAAAAAATTTAGCAGGATCGGAATCCTCACCTACTTGGGTTTTACTTAGTGCCAAAACAGCTGGCCTGTATGAAACAGTATGGCGGTATGCCAACAAAAAAATTTGTGATCGTCTAAACACCCAAGTTTTTGTATTTTCAAATAATTGGACATTAGATTGTCCACTAAGTGGATATTGGATGATGTTTTTCCAAAAAACATCATTTAAGCAAGAAACAACAACAAAATTGTACAGGCTTTTGAAAAAATGTGAAAACTACGAAAATATAATATTTTCTGCTTCATTGTTGTTTTGCTTGTTTTTATGTTTTATATATTTTTGAATGTTTTTGTCCCACCTGTGTTTTTGTGAGTCTACAAATTTGTTTCCGTTCTAAAGTCTTCAAAGTGTGCAATAATCAGGCAATTATTAATTGAATGATACAAAATTTGTATCATATTTTCTACCAACAAAATTGTATAATAATTTGATATAATGAACCAACTATATAAATGGAAAATGTTCACTTGTTAGAAAGTTGTCAATTGTTACTTAATTGGATGCTTTTGGAAGGCCAGTTCGGACAATATTGAAAGATTTTCCAATATTGTTTTGGTGTTTTGAAATTCAATTTAAATACTTAACTATTGATTTTTAATAGTTACTTGATTTTTAAATCTTTTAGCACTTGTTTTTAATATAATATTAAATATTGTTAAAAACTTTGGATGGTTTTTCTAAAATGCTATAATAATAAGTTATCAGCTTATTAGAGTTTTTAATGTTTTAAAACTTTTTTTTTTGTTTTATTAATTATTATTAAAAACTATGGATTTATTTCCTAAAACGTTTTAATGTAAAATTAGTTGTAAATCTTACAAAATCAAAACATTATTTGTTTAAAGAACTGAACGTATCTTTACTTTAGTTTTTGTTAGGTCAGTTCTACGAACAATTTTTAATATATTAATAAATATTTTTATATATGTGTATACATATAGAAACATTTATTAGGCCTAAAATAATGTGTTTCTTATTTAAATTATTTCTCGGAAACGTCTGATTTCTTTGTAACTTATACTGTATAGATACGTTTTGTTTCTGTTAGTTTCAGGTTTTAGAAAAATTATTCATTCATATTGATTCACCTTTCTTTTTGGGTAATTTGGTCTATGTAAGTTAGTAGATTTAAATTTAATTTAAATATTGGAAACTGCCATACATTCTCCTCTATAGTAAATTTGTATGGAATCTTGTTTATAATCAAGTAAAGTGATGTTTTAATTTAAGTTATTTGAGTTATACATAATGTATTACGGAGAAGTAACTAAAAAAAAGTGCGTATACGCCTAGGTGTACGAATCTCGAGCATTGAGAAAATGTTAGGAATACAATTTTGATATACTTTTCATAAATAATTACCAGTATTAATATTAAGTAATAAATGTTATTAGATTTTTGTTATCAAGAAGGATTAAAGCATATCTGATATTAATCCAAGAGTAATTCAGTTTTGTGTAGTACCCGTGACATGATGGTTAGTGCGTTGGACTGTCATGCGATAGGTCTTGGGTGCGATCCCTGGCTATGCCACCTAAAGTTTTTTTCCTCCTGCGAGGAATTGACAAATCCTCCAAGAGTAATTCTTGTCATGAAAAGTGCTTTTTCAAATTTCGGATTCGGCTTAAAACTGTAGGTCCCTTCCATCCCTGACAACAGTACTCGCACACAGGAATGGTTGAGAGTTGTAAGTCACTAGGCCCTAGCTCTCAAACGGACTGTTGCGCCACCCAATTTATTTTTTTTAATTCAGTTTTGTAACTAATACACATATTTTTGTTTTCATTTTTAGTTTTAAGTAAATGCGCCCCTGTTTTTGAGGCAGTCTTTTTAGCTAATACTGCGACCGACATAAATGCACCGAAGCCCATGTCCATGTCCATAACGTATGCACTTCTGTTCTGGCTAAGGCATACATATAAGTATGTAGATAGATGCCCAGCCAAGTCAAGTCAGCCAACAGCAACAAACATACATATATGTACGAACCTTATTCGATCAAGCCAGGTTATAGCAACTTGTGAGCTCCTCTAGAATCAAGAATTGTAGTCATGGATGTTAGCTGTTAGTTGTGCTTGTGGCGGTTGGCTGTTGGCGGACATTGTTGTTACCGTGAATAGAATGGAATGAGTTGAACACTGTGACTCGGATAACAACTACCTTAGCTTAGAGCTTAGAGTGCAAGTGAACAACATGCAGAGCAGACGCAGAGCGGAGATATCAGTATCGATGACCGCATGTGATTAGAGGAGGATGCCAGTGCCATCAGTTCTAGTGCTATTGCTAGTGCCAGACCAAGCGCGCTCAATTGCTATTCATCCAAGTTCGGAGCAACAGAAAAACGACCCAGACGTAGAGACGTCGGCGGCGGCGCACAGCGTTTACGCTTCTTTTAATAAATACACAAGTTGAGTACCTTTTTTTTACCTATGTATTGTACCTACCATATATTGTATAGGACCTCCATAGATAGATAGGGTGAGGAGACATTGTTTGGTATCTCTCTCTTATGAATGTATCAATATATGTAGGTGTATTTAGCTGCCACTGTTGGATTGTACCTAGAACGGAGACGGATGAGCCGATGATAATGGAACTTAGTTAATTCACCAGAAGTGGGGCTTGGTTCTTGGGAATTTTGTGGGTATACCTTGAATGGTTTGGTTTCCAGTTTTTTTTTAAGGAGAAGTCATAGGATCATTTTTTTCTAATGAGTTCCTTGTCTGGGAAGGTGCAATGAGCTAAGGTCATGACTCTTTCTTAGGAGGATATGAGGAAAGACATATGTATTATAACAAGTAAGGTGATGTTGGTTACATTTGAATGAGTAGAAATGCCAAGGATTTTAACTTAATTATAAAGAAAGTTTGTTTTCTATTGGGCCTATCAAAGGGCTTTTTGTCAAAAAAAGTTCAGAGGAGAACATTCCGAGACGGTGAACAAAATTGTATTGTTTCCCATCTTCAAAGACTAGGACCGCTAAAACTGTCAAAAGGTATGACGTACTTTTTGACATTTTACTAACAATTAGGTATTGGAGTTTTTGATTCTGAAGTTGTGGAATGTTTGAAAAACATTTAATTGTGATGTAAGGTAATGTAAGTGTTGTAAAATTTAACAATTATATTATCAATATTTTATCATTTAAATTTTAGCAAAGTCTTTCAAGACTAATATAGGGCTAACAGAAAATGAAAAACATTCACAAGAACTAACACAAGTCAATATTGAATGGATATAGAGAACCTTTTGGAAAATTCTAGCAAAAGTTTAAACTGATTAGATATGAGCTGATTAAAACAGCATTGAAGTTAGTAACTTTCAATGATAACTGATATGTAGAATATAAGAATGTTTCACACATGTTTTATTAACATTTGAGTGTTTTTTAAATGGCTATATTAAGTTTTAATTCCTAAAGTCTTCAGACGAAAGAATGAAAAATTAAGTCTTAATTATTCGACTATTACTAACTAAGGGGATAACCCTTAGTTAATAGAAATTCAAAGCTTCATGATCTTCTCCAGGTGTTTGAAATATCAACCCTAACTACTGCGTTTGATCTCAGCGCTGGTGTTGCTTTCTGCGTTTACAGCGGAGCCTAGGTAGACGAAGTCCTTGACTACCTCAAAGTTACGTCTGTCGATTGTGACGTTCTGACCAAGACGTCGGTGTTGTATGTCCGTTCTAGACGACAGCAAGTACTTTGTTTTGCCCTCATTAACCCTTAAACCCATTTTTGCCGACTCTGCCTCAATACTCACAAAAGCCCCATTGACATCACGCTGAGTTCTTCGAATATGTCAATGTCATGAGCATAAGCCATTAATTGGACAGATTTTTGAAAGATAGTGCCTCTAGTGTTGACGTGTGAGCTCTGCACTATTCTTTCAAGGACGATGTTGAAAAACTCACATGACAGCTTGTCTAAAACCTTTTTTGACATCAATAGGTTCTGTTAAGTTATTTCCAACCTTTATGGAGCAGCGTGAATTCTCTATGGTCATCCAGCACAAACGGAGAGTTTGGCAGGGATGCCAAAACTAGACATGGCTCTATACAGCTCGTCCCTGCAGTTGCTATCATATGCGGCCTTTCAATTGATGAAAAGATGGTGGTTGTCGATTTAGTGTTCTTGGGGTTTTCACAGTATCTGCAGTAATGTGAATATTTGATCAGCTGTGAACTTTCGTGACCTAAAACCAAACTGATAAGTACTATCAGGTTGTTGACGATGGGCTTTAGACGTTCGCATATTACGGCAGAGAAGATTTCATAGTCGATGATAAGTAAACGGTTTCGTCTATAGTTGGTGCAGTTTAGAGGGTCTCCTTTTTGTCAGGTTCCATTCATCGGGCATGCTTTCTTCCGACCATATCTTACAGATAAGTTGGTGTATGCTCCTAATCAACTTATCTCCAGCTGCTTTAAAGAGCTCGGCATTCAAGCCATCCGCTCCAGCGGCTTTATTAGACTTCAGCTTAGATATGGCAATCTTTACTTCGTCTAAGTCGGGAGGACGGGTTATTGGCTTTCGTCGTCTATGTTGAATGGATCATCCTGCCTGACAGCGGAATTCAATTCGTCGTCGCCGTTTTACAGTCTGCAGAAGTGGTCCTTCCATATCCTCAGCATTGACTGCGGTTTCCACATTCGTCTTTGCAGCTTTCGGTTTTAGGTTTATGTATTTGTGAATTTCGTTTCACCTGCTTATAAAACTTTCGAACTTCATTCCTGCTTTTAAACCTCTCAACATCTTCGACCGCACTCTTCTCATGCCCTCTCTTTTTCCTTCTGAGAAGTCAGCATTACTCTCGCCTCTTCTGCTCATAGAGCTCACGAGCAGCTCTCGTCCTTTAATGCAGCGCCACTTTGCATGTCTGTTGTTTGGCTGCATTGCCTGCCGACATTCCTCATCAAACCAGGGGTTCCTTGTTGGTGGCTGCTTGAAACCCAGCACATCAGAGGCGGCTTCTCTGATTGCATCTTGGCACTGTTGCCACTGGTTTTCGATACTTTGTGTTGGCGGCAGAGAACTTCGAGAGAGGTTACTTGTAACTCGGTCGGAAAAGGATTTGGCGATCTCTGGCGATTGTAGCCGTTCGACGTTTTACCTTCTCCCAGCACCTCCCTGTTTTACCTTGGGTCTGGAAATCCGAAGTGCTACCTTAGCTACAACGAGGTACTGGTCCGAGTCGATGTTAGCTCCTCGGAAAGTTTGTACATCCATAATGCTAGAAGCGTGTCTGGCGTCGATCGCAATATGGTCAATCTGGTTGACGGTAGATTGATCTGGAGAAGTCCAAGTTCCTTTGTGGATGTTGAGGTGTGGAAAACGCGTACTGGCTACCATGACGTTTCGCCTGCAGCAAAATCTATGAGCCTGAATCCATTGTCGAAAGTGTTGTCGTGCAGGCTGTTCTTCCGGATTATCCCACCAAAGATGTCTTTCCTTCCTAGCTTGGCATTAAAATCGCCCAGGACCATTTTAATATCGTAGCTAGGGAACTGCTCATATATTTTGTCTAGGAGTTCGAAGAACATATTTTTGATGTTGTCGTCTTTCTCTTCTGTGGGGGCGTGCGCGCATATCAGGCTTATGTTGCCGAATTTAGCCTTGATGCGCATGGTCATAAGGAGCTCATTGATGCACCTATAGCTCAAGACTTCTTGCCTAAGTCTGGCTCCAATGACGAAGCCGCATCCAAACAAACGCTATTGGTTTTCGTGGTAGCAGTCACCATAGTAAATATCGAAGTTTCTCATCCTCTTTTTGCCCGGCCCATCCCATCGTATTTCCTGGATGGCGGTGATATCTGCTTTATAGCGGTCTAGGGCCTCCGCTTATTCTTCGGCCGCACGTGGTCTGTTACCGGACCTAATATTCCACGTGCATATCCGAAGTTCGTTGTCTTTTATTCGTTTGAGTTGGTTGTCAACAGTAAATCTGTCCGTCTCCGAGGCTTGTTGGTGCTTCGCAACTATGAAAGCTTTTACGTGGCCAGGAAGTCACCCCGATGACACAACCTCCAACCTGGAGGGCCAGATCCTAAGTATAACTCCAAGGATGGGGAGCCGGATAAAACCGCTCCTGGCCTGGAGCTAATATTAACTGGAACTGATAAATAGACCGAAAAGCGAGGGAAGGAGTTTTATTTCGTCTTAGAATTTGTGGTATGTTACTGCTGTTCACTTTGGTTAATTGATATTTATTTTGGCATCCCTGTCAAACGTGTCCGTTTGTGCGGAATGTACGTTGCTCTATCAAGGCATTAAAATATTTCACCGATGCATTTGATCTGAAAAAAAAGTTTTTAGGCTATGCACTGTCATGCCACGCTGAGGCTTGGACCCTGTCAAAGAAATATGATGTCGTCTATATGGTCCCGTCTAATTGGATGGAGAGTAAGGGAAAAGATGCAACGACGAACTGTACGGGCCTTACAACGATGCTGACTTGGGTAAAAGAATAATAGTACAACGAGTTAGATGGCTGGGTCATGTAAGGGGAATAAACCTTAACGCTCCAGCCGGGAAGGTCTTCGAATCCAATCCTGAGGGGCGGTGCAGCAGAGGAAGACTGCTACTCAGGTGGCGCACGCAGGTATGTAGGAGAGCACCTGAACCAACTTGGCGTTCGAAACTGGAGACAGCTAGGCTGGTGCCGAACTGGCTGGCAACGTAGATTAATTGATTGGTTGGTAGTGCCACCTTAAATATGCAAATATCAGAAAGTAAACGAAAATTATTGAAATTTAAATGTCATGGATTTGACATAATATTAAAAACGGTTCCATATCAATATTTAAATATGCACAAGCAAAAAGTAAAAGCATTATGAATATATATTTTGGTATTAATTATTACAATATTAGAGCATAAGCTGAACAAATATGTTAGACTTTTGATATTCGTAAAAGCTATGACTTAAAGGCTGTTTTTGCCAGTTTCCTTTTTTGCTTTACAATCGTAGCTAAGGCTACAGCTTTTTCTCACTAAATTCAATGATTTGAATAATGGTGCAGATGTCCACTTTTCGTTTACTTAGATTCAAATAAAAACTAAATCTATCAAGCTTAATGTCTATTATCTAATCTAGAAGAAGCAGAAATCAAGACCAAGGCAACCAATCCTGATGGCCTTAAAGTACCTAGAAATGAAAGAAAGAATGGCTGACACTTTACTGAACTGAAATCGTTATCCACGATACTATTCACTTCTTTTAAATCTTCAATTGATAAAACTTGAATCAGCTTTGTTGTAAATTCAATATTCAGAAGTCATACCTACTTTCTGTACAAAATATAAATTATTTTCAATAAATCTGTCCAAAATAAGGAAAAGTTTCATCTTCTGTTTTCGAAATCGTCATAATCTTTAAAAACGCATGTTCTTTAACAGATCTGTTCGATTTTTTGAAGTTATTCATGTGTTGTTAATGGGTTTGTAAAAACACGGTTCCTTTGATTTTAATGTTTTCTAAAACCCCCAAAGTTTAAACTCTTGAGAAATAAGACTAAGAAATAAGGCCATTTTTTGTCGTCTCAACCAAATTAGTTCAAAAAAAATTCCATGATTTATTTTCTTATGAATCTCAATGCACAATCAAATGCAGCTATTCTGCCAGACAGGTTGGAGTCAGTATAAAATACTCATGTATACAGTCTTAAAGTAATATGTATGTATGCATGTGTATCAATAAGATACAACATCTATGTACGAGTAGGTATATAGAAAATCCATAATTATGTTTACGTACTATAACATTGTTGTTGTATAAATCTATATCTACAACACGATCGAATCAGGATGGATGGATATACTATATAAATATCTGTCCCGTAACGTATTCGTATGTCTCTGCAGAAAAACGGCTCGACTACGGACTTCTTAAAAGGGTACAGTTTCAAGTTCTTTCATTCTCGAACCGTTGTTCTGCGCCTTCTTCTTTTTAGTTTTTTTTTTTACTTTATTTTATGTTTTTTATTCAGTCTTCCTTCTTGGACTTCTTTAATGTTGTTTTACTTTTTTATTTCACTGCTTATAAAGAATGAAAATGTTTATAAAAAAGTACACACCAAATATCCAGAGAAAGAAGGAGGCTGAGAGGACAAAAAAATGAAGTATAAAGAATTCTTTTAAACTCCAGTTTCGTCCGGAACCAAAGCAAAGTTCTTTTCTTTTCTTCAATAAGGTTGCCACTATGAACAATCATCCTTTTGTCAAGTAAGGAGAACTTTTTAAAAGGATATATGGCACTCTTGGCTTATTAATATCTGGGGCCTGAGTTCCAAAAGTAATTCTTGTCATGAAGAGTGATTTCTCAAATTAGACATTCTGTTTTTTCATAAAACTGTAGGTCCCCACCATTCTTGACATTACTTATTCTCAGCAGCTGTCCAAAATAATTATTTTAAAATGACGAAAAGATTTGACAAAATATTTGATGCACAAAAAAATAGCAGAATTTAAGACAGGTTTTGAAATTTTTTAAAAAGCCATCAATAAAAGGCTGTTGACAAATAAATCTTTATAAAATTAAAACTCTCTTGCAGACTTTTTTTTTAAGCAGGTAAAATTGTACTTTGAATAACAGCTAAAGGTACCAGCCTACTTTATAGACCAGACTTTAAATGTCATAAATTACCCAAATTGTTTAAGAAGTAAAACCTATCAACTTTCAACAGAGTGGTAACCATAGTCTTAGTATGGCGATCGCGATGGCACATTGGTTTTAGTTTTAAAGATGTGATTCCTCCTCTTATGGCAACCACAAGAGCCCCCTGGGGTCTATTAGAACGTTTTTTTTTTGTTGTTGTTTCTGTTGCGTACGTACTATATATATATACTATATAGGTATAAGTATAATACGTGTATCTGAAGCCTTCCATAATAAAGTGTGTTGGTATAATTTGTTTTGGAACCACAATGCTTCATAACCTAAGTTTTTTTTTCCGTTCATATTGGTTTCTTGGTTTACCCGCTTTAAGCGAACTATAGGTAGGTATAGTGGCTGCTGGCTGGGCTGACTGGCTCTTGCTCTAACTGGCTCCACCATCAGAAATGCGCTACCATATAGTCATGCCTCATGAATCCTCATCCTCATGGTTTTCGTTCTTCGAGTCGAGTCGAGATCACTTGAGATTGAGAATTCTTTTTAGGACCTGGTTATTTTCCTTAGGTCCATGATCGTGTTGTTTATCTGCCGAATGCCTTTGCCTTACCCGTGATAGTTACTCCAAAAGTATAAAATACATATTATAAACTCATGTGAGTGTGTAAGTGTATGAATGTGTTTTTGGACCGCGCCAGAAAACGCACACCACCCGACTGGACTGGCGACGCTATGTCTCGGATGACGATCTCAAATGCCGTGCGCTGGATTTTTTTTTTGGGACTCGACACTCGAGTGCAAGTGGATGCTTCCTTTCTTTTATGTTTTGTTTTTATAAGTTTTTTTTTTTTAATTTCATTTTTTTTTTCAGACATGAGATCACATTAAACAGAAACAAAAAAAATAAAAGGAATGAAGACGCACGGATTTGAGACTTTACGAGTCGAAAAAATGAATTATCGGGTGCTAAAAACTAAAGATTTTGAGAAGAGTGGTGGTGCGTGGTTGCATCAGCAGCAATAGAACGATATGCACATTTTTTGTTTTTCTCTCGGATTCAAGTTTCTCATCATGAGAAGAGATATGTGCGGTACGTCCAGATACAGACCAGTCAAGACCTACCTACCTACCTACTATTATTTATAATATGGCATGGCATGGGTACCCAATGGTTTGATGTTTCAGCTAAATGCATGCGGTTTTTAAGATGCTTTTGAGTGAGCGGATGTGCACGTTTGTTTGAAGAGTCGAAAGATTTAGCTATTTAGATTGTTTTACTTAGTACAAAAATATGATCATTCTTCATAAACATTATAGAAACGTGGAAGCATGTTTTAATATTTACATATACACATACGAGTATGTACATACGTAAGAATATGAGTGTTTAAATTATAATATAGCTATAAGCTTAAGAAGTTTGATTTATCACACCTTTAGTGGTAAGTAGAATCTTTTTCAAACTGTTTTGGCTTTCTTCCTTATTAAGTTACCTACCTAAACGATTTATTTTGGCGCGATCAAATAATTTTACGACCAACCAAAAGGTTCCATTTAATAGTTTTTTTTATTTCATTACCAATATTTTAAAATTTACCTAAGCAATTCCTTTTTTAACACTGGAGTATTTACACGCGGCCTGTTTTATTTTTTAACACAGATGCAAGCGTCGTTAATATTTTATTTTATTATAATCTTAAACATTTATTAAATTTTATTCATAAATACTTGTTATGTTCAAATTTTGTGAAAATACTTTTTCAATACTAAAAAATACCCAAAATGGCTTTTCAGATATCAGAGCAGGGTATTTTTTTTGGTAATTTAGGTGTATAAATAAAAAAAAAAACAAATCTCATAGCATTGAAGACATGCTACGGCCTGGCGGTCGAGAAAAATCCACTTAGTGGACTGTTGCGCCACCCAATTTATTTAGTTTAGGCTAGATTAGGCTTAAAACCAAAGTTTAAGAGGTTATGGTATTGAAGTTTTGAATATCAAAATGAGATTGAAACATAGAGTTGGGTAAAGCATTCCACTTTTTTGATGTGCGGATGAAAAAAGAATCTCAATACTTGACTATAGTCGTACATGTGGCGTGATGATTAACGTGTAGGACCGTGTTATGCCAGATGTATTATTGAGTACTGTCTCTTTGCGCGAAATTGATAAGTCCTACAGAAGTAAGTCTTGTAATGAAAAGTGCTTTTTCAATTTAGAGTTATGATTCGGCTTAAAACTGTAGGTCTCCTACATCCCTGACAAAGCTACTTGCAGATAGGAATGAGAGAGACGCCCTTGTTCTCAACATACTGTTGCGTCCAAAATTTAGCTTAAGATTAAACTGAAAAGCAGTTCTGGAAGTTCGAATATTACGGCTAAATTGTTTGAGGGGGTGGAATGCAACTGACTGTGTTTAGAGGTGCATCCAGACTGAAGAAACATTTCAGAAACATTCAAAAAACATTGCTTAGCAGGTAATTTTCGTTTTTGGTCTGGACATTGATCCAATTGACGAATATATTAAAAATAAAATCAAAAAGCCAATCATTTTCTCAGATTTCCGAAAATATAAATTGTGAAAAATATGAGATAGATAAAAAAAACTCGTTAGGATAAAACAAGATACTATCAATGCTTCTTGTTTAACACTTAAATTTCACGCACAAAACTGGAAAGCTTAAGGGGAAACAAGATAAATCATTTCAGTAATGTTTCTTAAAGTGTCCACAACAAAAAACAAAATCAAACATTGGTCTGCAATGTTTCTGAAATGCTTTTTAAGCAACATTTCCTCAAATGGTTCTTTGGTGTTGACACAACTTAACATATACTAAAAAAATGTCTCGTATTAAATAAATATGCAATCAATACAAAAATTCAAACACATGACCGTTGAACCTTTTTGAAAAATTCAGAACAAATAAGTCCATTATTTATGATAATTTATTTCAATGCAAAAAATTGTTTGACTCAAGAGAAAATATGAAAGCCTTTTTTTCAAGTTGTAATTGGAAAATAATTTCTTTTTCGAAAAGAAGCCAGAATCAGAAAACCCAAATAATATATTGAAAAATTGTTGTTTTTTTTTTAATATAATTAGTATTTTTCGTTTCCACAATTCACTTGCGAAATGTATTCTTGGCTTTTTTTAAACAATTTGTTGTTTGGCCTTTTTTTATATTTTTTCCAAGTCAAAGAACCAAAATGTTCTTTAATTAATTAATTAATTAATTTTTGTTCAAACACGTTCTTATATCATAGAAAATATATTTTTCTTCCCGCAAATTTTGTACATCCCTTTTTCTGCATGACTTACTCACAAAGTCACATAAAACTCAATTTTTTAATTGAATTGAAATCAATATTAATATTACTTTCAATAGTCAAAATGTCTTTGCGAAATTTTGTGTAATGTTTTTACTTTTTAAACATGAATTTTTAGTATTTAGTATTTATTTATTTATTCATCAATCAGACAAAAATATCTTGCAGACTACTTGAAAATAACTTACATAAATAAAAATAAATATATATGGGTAAGTACATGGTATTTTGCTTATTTCAAAGATTAATTATAAAATGACGTTGTAGATTACATTCAAGGGAAGAGCGATTACTATGAAAGTCAAAACAAAAAACAGAAGAAATACGATTAACTTCACGGACACAGCGAGTTACTGGCTCATTTTTGGCATAATTTGTCCTATGATCGCTTTCAAAAAATAAAAATCTAGTCCTCAGAGGACGACTTGGAATATATAAATCAATTAAAGACAGAAGCGAAGAAAAATTAATACGAGAAGAGAAAATATCACTTACAAAAAATACAGAGTGCATTTTTCTACGGTTTTCGTGTGACTGAATATCAATGAGCTTACATCTAGTTGAATAAGAGGGCATTTCAATATCCCAACCAAGCTTCCAAATAACGAACCTAGTGAATTTTTTCTGAACATTTTCAATTCTAGTACAATGAATGTTATAATGAGGGTTCCATATAACACATCCATACTCTAAAATAGATCTGACATAAGCATACACGCATTTTAGAGTATAGGGTTCAGTAAAATCAGATGAATTACGTTTTATGAAACCAAGCATGGTGTTAGATTTTGCAATGATGTATTCGATATGTTTTATAAAGTTTAATTTACAATAAAATATTATTCCCAAATCTTTTTTTTTAAAACTCTTTCTAGAATATTATTGTTTATTTTGTAGTCGCATTTAATTGGATTGGCAATACGCTAAAAAGTAAAACACTGGCATTTGGAGACATTCAAAAACAAGTCATTAATGGTGCACCAATTAGTTAAACAATCAAGATCGTCTTGGAGTTGATGGCAGTCGCGAGAGGATTTAATGCTTTTAAAGAATTTAAGATCGTCCGCAAAAAGAAGGTTGTGTGAGTTTTTAAAAACGTTAGGCATGTCATTAATAAAAATCAAGAACAATAACGGTCCAAGATGACTACCTTGCGGTACGCCAGAGATTACCAAAAAAGGAGAAGATTGAATGTTATCTATGGAAACAATTTGATAACGTTTCGTTAAGTATGAAAAAAGCCATGATACCATAGCAGAGTGAAAACCTGCGCTTTTTAGTTTAGATATTAGTATCAAATGATTCACTCTATCGAACGCTTTGGCAAAATCTGTGTCTTCTTCTAGTTTATTGAGGACATAATTTGAAAATAGAGCAAGATTGGTGGAGGTGGATCTTCCCCCCACAAACCCATGTTGGTAAGCCGATATTATTTCTTTGAACCAAAACGATAATTTATCGTACAATCTTTTCAAAAAGATAAGGTATCGCTGAGAGTTTGCAGATCGGGCGATAGTTTGATATTTCCTGTTTAAAACCTGATTTGTGTAGATATTGGATTAATGAAGGATTTCTTCCACTCAGAGAGAAATTCTCCTTTGGAAAGAGAATTATTAAAAATAATTGTTAAAGGTTCAGAAAGAGCAGATGCATATTTTTTTAAATAACTGGAGGAATTTCATCTGGACCAGCACTTTTATCGCAGCTTAAGCTACGTAATGCATTTTCAACTTCATTTGCACTTATATTCAAAAATCCAATAGTTAATGGAGTTTCGGAATTAACTGTTTGTAAAGGATATCCCTTTGGGGAATTATAATTTGAGCTGAAAAAACATTACAAATAGATGGAATATCGAAGTATGTGTCACCCATATACTGCATTGTTTTTGGTAACCCATTACATCTTTTTTTATTCTTTATGAAAGACCAGAAATGTTTAATATTATGCTTTAATTCTCTCTCTATTGAATATATATAATTGTTATAAATAAAGTTATTTAGAACATTGAATTCTCTATCCAATTGGGTATAGCTGAATTTAAGAAAAGAATTATCTAATGAATTTCGATATAGCTTATAAGCTTTTTTCTTTTTATTGCTAGGATTACATAACCTTTTATTGAACCATGGAGGTTTCGAATTACATTTAATAGGCAATTTCGGCACGAATGTATTAATTGCACTTTTCAACGAGTCAGTGAAAACTTTGTATGAACATATTTGATACAATTCAAACTTTGTCAGCAATTAGAAAATTTAAGTATACATATTTGATATTTATGTATTTAGACAAATTCGTTTTTAAAATTAAAATATATAGCGAAGTGTTATCCTGCAAAAATGAAATATGAATCGGTCAAGACGATGTTTTCACCGTCCGTACACAACGAAAAAAGTCATCCTGTTAACTATTTTGACTGATAAACGCGATAGTAAATATTTCAATTTGCAATTCTCAATTTTGGTTTTCGAAATATTATTACAATTTGGTATTCAATGTGACAACTTTGGTTGAAGGAAATAGAAACTACGGTTGCCATTTTTACCTGCGTGACAGTCAAAACGACAACTGCGGTCATCAAGATAAAAACTGCGGTAGTCAATATGACAACTACAGTCGTCAATAGATCAACTGCAGTAGTCAATATGACAACTAAGTACTCAATGGGACTGCCGTGCAAGTCATTACGACTATTTTTTTTAAAAACCGTTATCTAATTTGAATACCGGATAGTTAATATAACAATCCTCGATAGTCCATTTTGATAATCAATACAATACGGTAGTCAATATGACAACTGATGTAGTCAATAGGACAGTTACGGTAGTTAATATGACATTTTTTTCTCAAAACAGTAATCTAATTTTACTACCGAATAGTAATTATAACAATTCTCGATAATCAATTTCGGTAGTCGAAGTTGTCCTATCGACTTCTTTTGTTGTAACATTGACTACCAGAAATTGACAATCGAAAATTGTACTATTGACTATCCAGTATTCAATATTTAAAAAAAAAAGTTGTCATATTGACTATTTTGGTAGTCAATGCGAAAATTTGGCCAGATTTCAAGTTGACTATCGACGATTGTTAATATGACAACTTTTTTTCTGTGTAAGATATTTGAAAAAAAAAACATTCTTATCACCAAACATTTGTAACGGAATGACGTTTACTAATTTTTATAACTGAAAATGTTATTCCTTTCAAATGTCTTAAATTAAGACTTTTCTAAACCTACATCAAAGCTATCCCGTACATAATGAACTTCCCATATCTGTTTAAAAAATACAAATAACCCCTTTCTCTTAAGATATGGACTTGGTAGGTAAGCTGATGTGAAGTTAAAATAAAAAGGTAGCATATAAAAATATTTGTTATCATTTTTATTATTATTAAAGATATAAGAGCATAACCCGTCAAAAATAGTTGACATCCATTGTAAAATATTTGGAAATGTACCTACAAACTTGTAGAAGTGACAAAATAGATAAGACGACATTGACAGTCTTTACTTTTTTTCCCTCCCTGCGGTGCAGTGTTGTTTTGTTTATGTGGAGAAAACATTGGGCGCCGAAACGTCTGGCATTTCCACAATTTCAATAATGCCACAAAGCAAACACAAACAAAAGATATTTATTAGGTGTTGAGTAAATTAGAGTCTCTATACGACCGACAACGTCGACGCACGGACCGACAGACCCCTCGATACCATATTGTTTGCATGTAGGTACGTTACACTTCACGTTTTCATATTATAGCGTATAGCGCGCTTTACGCTGCGCTGCTGTTGCTGTTGCACTCTGTTGTCGGTTAGGTTCTATTTGCTCAGCATAATATGCATCGATGAACGATGAATCAGTTTTATCTACGGAAAAGCAGGCCACACTGCGCTCTTGCCTCCACCGTATTATAGCGACTTCAAGTACGAGCACAAAATGTTCCCTAGCCTTTTTAATGCCTTATCGCGCACACACCCAGTTGATTGTTAATTGTGATGAGTTTAGCGTTTTGTTAACTCGAACTTATATCAATAATTGAGCTTTTTATTTGTTTTATATAACACTTATGGTGTATTGGCTACGCCACATTTATAAATAATATTATAAATGTAGGTATATTTGTATGAATGCAATAATAACGAGTATACTGAACCTTTCAGTGTGTTCATATTTTATATTAAAAAGAAAAACATAAAAGTAAAATCTAGAATACTGAAATATCATATTATGAGACTTTTTACTCCGCATAATTGATATAATAATAGAAAATAAATGTAAATTTATAGAACTTTAATATTTTTAAGAATATGTCAGATGTTACTTTCATTGAAATAAGAAGAAACTAACAGCGTTATAAGCCAAAAATAAGGCACTGTGGAAAGTAAGTCCAAAAAAATATATCCTTGTACATAATCGATCCTAGAGCTACCCTTACTTCGAAGGAGGTCGCAGTTGCATAAGTGGTATGTACAGTGATGGAAAAAATAATAGAAACGAATTTTATTTTTACTGATCTAGCCACATCATTGTTTTTGCAGGAAATATTAACTCATGTGCCTCACTGTATATGATCGATCGAAAACGGTACTTTATTATGCTATCACTTTTAAGCACATTTCGTTGCAATAAATAATTCTTTATGGTCATTTGTTTAACGACCTCGTGTTTGTGCTGGAAAAAAAAATAGAAACGCTTTTTTGTTTAAGAAAAATTCGTGAATAAAAAGTGTTGAAATCTAAAATAAGGTGATTTAATTTGGTTATTTGAGAAAACAAAAGGGTCAAAATAGCATTTATCGCGAAATTTGTTTTCTAATTGTTATTAACACTTTCAGCATGGGCCGCGGGTTACATTGCTCAAACGAAGAACGAGAGTTGATGAAAAATCTCAAAAATGAAGGCAAATCAATGGCGGAAATTGCAGGCCTAATGAATTGTTCAAAAAAGAAAGTATTTACCGCCATTAATTTTGAACAACAACAGGAGCAGCGCGGCAGAAAGCGGGCAACCTCCAAAAGGTTCGATGCCTTATTGGTACGAGAATCGAAGAGGAATCCATTTTTATCGTCGGAGGACCTTAGGAAGGAGTTAAATGCTCCAGTCACAAGCCGGACGATTAGAAATAGGCTTATAGAAATGGACTTGAGGGCGCATTCTGCAAGGAAAGTTCCACTGCTCAGCCAAAAAAATATTAAAAATCGAATCACTTTTGCGAAGGCGAATTCAATGCGGCCAAATTGGAAAAATGTCTTGTGGTCAGATGAGACAAAGATAAATTTATTTGGATCCGATGGAAAACCAAAGGTAAGGCGCCCCAAGAACACCGCATACGATCCCAAACACACGATAAAGACCGTTAAGCATGGCGGTGGCAACATTATGCTTTGGGGATGTTTTTCGGCTTCAGGTGTGGGACCAATTTATTGGATTAAGGATGTTTTGACGGCCACAGGTTACGTTGATATCCTTAAAAATATAATGTTGCCATTTGCCGAAGAAAATATGCCGTTAGTGTGGGAGTATATGCAGGACAATGACCCCAAACACTCATCCCGACTCGCAAAACAGTGGTTCAAGGACAACAAAGTCCATCTAATGGAATGGCCGTCACAATCCCCAGACTTAAATCCCATAGAGCATCTGTGGGGAATATTAAAAAAGAGACTTGGTGGATTTAAATCCAAAAATAAAGACGAGCTGTGGGAAAAAGTGCAGGAAGAGTGGTACTCCATTGAGCCCTTCACTTGTGCCAAGTTAGTGGACTCCATGGGTCGCAGGTGCACCGAAGTACTAAAAAATCGTGGTGGCACAACAAAATATTAAAAAAAAATTATATTTTATTGTTTAAGTTTAAGAAAAATTGTGTTAATTAGTTTTAAGTCTATTGTTTCTATTTTTTTTTCCAATGGAAATAAATTGAGTTAATTTTTTGTTATTTGAATTTTGAATCAAATTTTTTTTTTCTCTATTATTGAAAGCGTACTTCAATATACTTTAAATAAAAAATGTAACATTAAAAAAATAATGCATTTCAACGAAGAAAATTTAAACATTACCAACAAAACAAGTCGTTTCTATTATTTTTTCCATGACTGTATATTAAGCAAAAGCTTCACAAATTTACTAAACCCTTTGTTTACTAGTAGTTTTGCCACTAAATTGATACTTTTCTATTTATACAAAAAAAAGGATGCATATATTATGTACAACAATTCTTTTTTATAAACATTTTAGTTGTAAATATAATGAAAATCTATCTACAAAAACAAAATTTACAATTTTGCATCCATAGCAAAGGATCTGATGCAGCTCTCAGTCTTTTTCTCTGGATTGTTAGAATTTGTTCTCCTTCGAACTTCTTCTATAGCAATTATTTCAAATCCTAGTGAATCCATTTGTATTGTTTGTTAAATTTTCTTGAGCTCTCTTAGTAACTCAATTTCAACACAGAAATGGTTGAAAGATGTAAGTCACTAGGTCCTAGTTCTGGATGATTTGTTGCACCCCCTAATTTATTTATTTACTATCACTGAAGGTTCTTGAGATATAAATAAATAAATAAGGTGGCGCAACAGTCCATGAATAACCACGGCTTAGTGACTTACAACTCTCAACCATTTCTGTGTGCGAGCAATGTTGTCAGAGATGGAAGGGACCTACAGTTTATGTGCTGAATCCGAGCGGATAATTTGGGAAAGCACTTTTTCATGAAAAGATTTACTCTTGGAGGATTTGTCAATTCCTCGCAAGATGCAGTACCCATGAAAAAAAAGTTAGGTGGCACAGGCAGGGATTGAACCCAAGACCTCTTGCATAACAGTCCAACACACTTTTTTTCAAATTTATTTTTATTATTTTAATCTTAAACCTGTCTTAAAGCCATACAAAAATTCATAAAACTAGCCTAAATAACCATAACTTACAACTAACTTACTGGTCCCATACGGACACTCTAAGTTAAACAATAATATTAAGTGCTAAAGCCTTTCGGCCCCAAGATCTATTTTACTTCAATTTAAATTCTATTAATTTTTATATTTATTAGAAAATTTGAAAAAAAAAACTAATATCCAGATCCTTTTTTATTTTTACTTAAAAACTAATTAATATAAAACTAAGAGCTAACTAAAACTACCTATTCTACCTATAAACTACTTAAAACTAGAACAACCACAGCAGCAAATCTAATTTGTTTGTATTTCATATTTTTTGACTTTTTTTTTAAATTTTTTTATTCCATGCCGGCCAAGGCTTAAAACCCCATCCCGACTACCCACTATCAAGTGCCGATTTAAGCCACCAAAGCTGGTTCTCCTGCTTCACCCTATCAGTTCAGTCCCGTTCGGACACAGCCCTACTGAACCGAAGGAGATCTACTCCGCCTTGTGCCAAGACGTCCCGATTGTACGGGAGTCGCCTATCCACGGTTCGTCGTCTGACGTGGTAGATTAATGGAACTGCCAATCTATCCTGTAACATACCGCATCTATTTAAAAAGAGGAATGCCTCTGGTGGAATGAAGCCGCTCAAGCGTGCACTTTCAAAATACTCGTCGTTTGGATAGAATATCCTGAAAATTAAATTGTTGGTCGAAGACATAGCTCTTGTAATGTGACCTCGAATGAGTTTTATCACGAAATTGTCAATTCTGTTGATTCGAGCCCCGTTGTATAGGACCTCGTTGGATATAAGCCGGTACAGCGTCGTAAACACTGCCGCTCGAACACCCGAAACTTCTCCATCTGGGAAGGGGCAACGTTGAACCACACAGGACAACCATAAACGATCATCGGCGGTATGAGGGCCATAAAGCAAATTACCTTCACTCTGGGGTCAAGCCGACTACTAAAAAACAGCCGTTTCGTCATAGTGAAGGCTCCTCTGGCCGTGGTTAAGCAGTATTTATATGTCTGTCAAAATAAAAATACTGATCTAACCAGATACCGATATACTTCACTACACTCTTGCTCGCCAATGGCTGCCCGTGAAGATCAACGATGACCATCTTGCGTCAATTCTGCACGCATCCCTAGCCAACTGAGTCCGGAAGAGAATTGTCTCCGACTTCTGGACATTTATTTTCAGTTTCCAGTCGTCGCAATATTTCTGAATCTTGTCGAAATCACGCTGCAAGAGAATTCTAATAACCTCAACCTTTCGGGCCGTTCTGTACGCAATTAGATCGAACTGTTTATCCAGAATTATTTTGTTGTCCGCAGCCCACTTAGTCAGAGCCCTTTTAATGATCTTTTCGAAAACTTTGCTGATACTCGGAAGAAGACTTACCGACCGAAGATTCGACGGGTTGAAGAGGATGAACCACAGCGGTCTTCCAATGCATTGGATCATATGCTTTATTTAGTGCATTGTTGAAGAGTGTGGTGTAAATGTCAATTGCCAAGGAATCGTCATTGAACCACATGAAACCGCGGTTCTCAGATCGCCATTGTGTGATATCATTTCGAAGGTAAAAGTGATTAAGTAGGGCTCTGTTTTCCAGGTCGTGGTTGCTAACATTCACCTTGTACACTTGCTGGAAAGCAGCTCCCACCTCCTCCACTTTTTCCTTCCGATCTTCAATTATGTAAAAGTCATCGTAAAAGATGACTTCTTCTGGATTTTTGTGCGCTGTCATGACTACGACGTCTCTGTTCTCTTCAGTTTTTTAGAGTTTTAGACATGGAAGGTCATAACAGTTTTTTTCCTGAATATCTTGTTGATTTTGGGGAACATTCTAGTGTCACTGGAATTAACTGACCGGATCTTGCGGTACAAGTACTTGTTAATTGATAACCTGTAGTTCTCCTTAATCAAAGTCCAACGCACTAACCATCACACTACGGGTACTACGGTTCTTGAGATATGGTCGACAAAAAAGTTATCTGAAAGGTACGGATGTAAGAACGTTATACGTACACACGGACATCTGTATTTTTCGTTTGAATATATAATAAATTCAGTGGTGTTATAAAATAAATTGAACTAGAAATTTGTCCCATTTTCGAAGCTATAATAGGTATCGCAATTTAAGATATGACCTTCTTAACAATATTATTCATTGTTTTTTTCAATTTTTCTAAAGTTTCGATCGAATTTGTATTCATAAATTGAGGGTTTGAAAATATGTATGCCTGATATGTAAGCATGTGATTGTTTTCAGTAGCCGTAATATTTGTTTGCTGTTTTATACAAGTCCCTCATAGGGGCATACATCTTATGCCTATGCCCAATAAACTCTGAGAATTGATGGTGATAAACGATGTTATAAAATCTTAAGTTACACACGTTATTTTTATCAGTTTTTTAGAATAAGATTTTTATTTATACCATTTTAACCAAATAATAGATTAACATAAGTTGAAGTATTAAAAACATACACATATGCGATTACGAACTAGTATGATAACTATGGCGCCCAAAATTGCTATGGTTTATTCGTTAACGAGTCAAAAATACTTTTTTTTCTTTTGGAGAGGGTCCATATCACCCCGTCTGGAAGGTAGGGGTTATTTAAGAACAAAAAATACTAAAATTGAAAAAAAAAATATTAAAAATTAAAAAAACACCTATTTACATGACACGAATACAATACCTGTTTTTAAAGCCAGAAATTTGTATGAAAACTCAAAATTTTGATAAAAAAAATGAGAACCAAATTTCCAAAATTGTAGGCTGAAGTGCTTAATTTGTTTTCTGTAGTCAATATAGCTTTTGATGAATCCAGCACATGGCTTTATATCATGTTCCTTAAAAAAAAATTAAAAAAAAAAATATCAAATCTACGATTTTATGAAATATTCAATTTACGGTCATTTCATTTTGAGGAAAAATTATAGGAAATAAATCAAAATGTTGCCATTAATTTTGCTTAAATTTAAAAGTCCCACCACGATAGCAAACAAACAAAAAATAAAAAAAAATAAACAGATTTTTGCCAAAAGTATTGAAACTAAAAATGCATCTTCTCTGTTCAAGCATCAAAGCATCAAGGAAGGAACCAAAATAACCACTCCTACTTAAAGCGCGTGCAAAAATAGAAATAGATAAAATATTTATGTGTGTAACTTTGGTTTTTGGTAAAAGTAGAGGTACGAATATTTATTGTTTACATCTTATTCTGCCGCAATAAATAATTTAATTTCTAAAATTGAAAATTAAAATAAAACATACATATTTAAAATATTACGAGACATTACATTTATTAATGTTAATGATGTCTTTGTACATTGCGCCGCGCCTCCGCCATCCGCCATCCGCCTCCGAAACAAATATCAACGATGCGATGATGGGAGGTTTCAAAAAATTTCAGCACACAGAGGAAGTTTACTTAAGAAAATTTATGTAATTTTTGAACCTCTATATTCTAAAAGATATTTTCTTTTTTTTAACTTGTGTACTTGTATATTTTTGATCAGCACACAACCACAAGCAAGCACATCTACATATGTATATAAAGAATAATAAATGTATAGGTATAGAAATAAAAACGGATAAATCTTCATGCTGCGTAGTGTGCGGTCGGTCGTCGGTCGTTTAAAATAAGAACATCAGTGCTTCAAAAACAATACAAAAAAAGCACTGGCTTCGTTTCTAAATTTATATCACAAGCATAAACAAATACAAAATATAGCTGCTGCCATGCAAGGCAGCGAACTGCCAGCAAAGATGTTGTATGCCACGCACATGATTGCCACTTTGGTGCAGTGCCATTACATGCAGATCCGCAATGAATACGCGCTACCGCCGCTGCCATGAAACGATCATGAACCGATCAAACGTATGTAGGTACACACGATCATCATATCATCACCATCACCATATCGCCATCCCGATCATCAACATCAGCTAGATTAAATTCGATTCTAATTTGAAACGAACACAAAATACTAATCTTAGATTGTGTATCCAAGAATCCAAGTCCAGTCAAAATTGAGAAAATGTGTAATTCGAAGAAGGGACATTCTTGAGAAGTGCTGAATTTACGATGCATATATTCTGTGAAATTTAACATTGAAGATATTTTGAGAAATTTTTTGAAGAGCAGATCTTGTTCTTTGCTCTTAAATTAACCGTCAATAAGTTTTGAAAAAAAAATAGTTTTGAAAAAAAAAGGACTTTCTGATATTCACTTTAGGGCCGTAGTTTCAATTTGACTTCAAAATTACTTTTTAAATAACAATTTTATCTGCTTTTCCAGGTCAAATACATTTTGACAAAAGAGAGTTTTTTTTTTGACAGGGGGAAATTTTCAAAAGACACTTGGCAGTATTCGACACCAAGTAGTGTGGGACGTTTAACCACTAAAACCACCTCTTCATCAGGACCAATCTTGAAGGATCGACTTCCGATTTTTCTTTCTTAATTTTGTACAATCAATTTGGGGGAAGTTTAAACTTTTAATACTTTCCCATGTTTTTTTAGGCCATAAGCTCATGAGGCTTGGTTCTTCTTAATCTCCGAACATGGTTTCTTATATTCAAGGCGGACTCCATTTCAGAATTAGTATGACTTTGCAGTCTCTGGTTGTGCGAAACAGCGTATTTTTTAACAACTTCTGTAAACATTTCTATTTGTAAATCACGGTGTAGATCGGTATTTGTTATGTACCAAGGTGCATTAACTATTCCACGAAGGACTTTGTTTTGGAATTTTTGGATGATTTCGGTATTTGTTTTCTTTGTACAGTCCCATAATTGGGTTCCATAGGTCCAAACAGGCTTTAGTATTTGATAATACAGCATTATTTTGTTTTGGATTGATAAATCAGAGTTGTTACCAAGCAACCAGTACATTTTTCTATATTTCAAGTTAAGTTCTTCTCTTTTCTTTTTGATGTGCTCTTTCCACTTAAGCTTTGCATCCAAAGTCATTCCAAGGTATTTGGCCGTATTGGCGTAAGGTACAGCTTGATTATTAATGATTATTGGATTGTTTACCTTTTTGTTTGTAAAGTTTATATGTGAAGATTTTGTTTCATTGAGTTTAATACGCCATTTTTCGGTCCAAGCTCTCACTGTGTCGACGGCATTTTGTAGTTTTACTGCTGCCTTAGAGACACATTTGTCGGGTACCAAAATTGTGGTATCATCTGCAAAAGTAGCCATTATGGTGTGATTACCAACTGGAATATCCCTTGTGTATAGTAAATACAGGGTAGGACCTAGAACACTTCCTTGTGGTACACCGGGTTCTATTTTCTTCAATTGCGAGTATTCTTGATCGTACCTTACTCTAAACAATCGGTCTGAGATATAATATTTCAAAGTACTGCTTGAGAAGATCGCTTTGCAGTTTGTTCTCAAGTCCCTCATGCCAAACCTTGTCAAAAGCTTGAGCAACATCTAAGAAAATAGCTGAACATACTTGTTTTTCTTCTTTTTCTATTACATCCAATATTCTATGAACTTGGTCTATCGTGGAATGTTTATTTCTAGAGTCAAACTGATGGTTTGGGATTAACCTTCTTTCTTCTATGATTTTGCTAAGTCTCTTCAGAAGCAGTTTTTCAACAACTTTTGCCATAATTGGTGTAAACGATATTGGTCTGTAAGCCTTCACTTCTGTAGGTGGTTTACCTTGCTTTGGTATGACAATTACTTCAGCAATTTTCCAATGGTGCGGGACATACCGGTGCTTAAGACATGCATTTATTATATATTGGAGTTTTACAAAAAAGAGTGGTGCTACTAATTATAGCGAATCGTAAACGTTATTGCACCTGTACCAGTGGTATTTGGTTTGATTTTTTTAGCTTTAAGTTGCTTCTAAATGATGAGAGTTCAACTCATTGTATTCCAAAACAGAATTGATATTTATTGTATTTTAAAACACTATTTATAGTACCCGTGGCATGATGGTTAGTGCGTTGGACTGTCATGCAAGGGGTCTTGGGTGTGCCACCTTAATTTAAAAAAATTAATATGCGCGGGTACTGCCTCTTGCGAGGAATTGACAGATCCTTCAAGAGTAAATCTTGTCATGAAAAAGTGCTTTCTCAAAAATTAGCCGTTCGGATTCGGCATATAAATTGTAGGTCCCCTCCATTCCTGACAACATTACTCGCACACAGGAATGGTTGAGAGTTGTAAGTCACTAGGCCCTGGTTCACACCGGACTGTTGCGCCACCCAATAGTAATAGTATAGTATTTATACTAAAATTTTGTTTAAATTTGGTAAACAAAGTTTATTAATTATAATATTGTGAAGTTATTGTGGTTGACAATTTTTCTTAAAGCTAAGTAAAAAGATACTTCAGTCAAAATCAATTCTTATCTTATTTGTTTTAAGCTACTTTAGTTGTAATTTTTCCAAATCAATATTTTGAAAAAAATAAGTTTGATTTCAATATTTGTTTTAGTCACAGAGATAGTTTAGTCTCAAAAACAATTTGTTACAAATTCTTAGCACCAAATGTTAAACTATTTTTAAATTACTATGTAAAAATAACAACCCACTCAATTTTTTTGAACGTAATTTTCTGCTGCTTTTGATGGTATTATCAGTAAAACAATATTTATTTGATTCCATATTGTAAAAAATTTAATCGATAATTCCACTGGTTCTTGAGATATGACCGACGAAAAAAGTTTTCAGTACACTAAACTTTTATTTATGGTCTATTGAACTTGAATCTTCGAGAAATGCCAATATTTTCAATTCGACAAATTGGACAGATTACAAACACTTCCTTTATAGGAAGTTAATAAATGCAATTTTTATTTCCTTTTAATCTGAGATGTAAAGCTAAAATTTTGTTAAGAAATTGTTTGTTAACAAATGTTTCAATCAAGAAAATGTCTCTCATCAGTAAATGTCTGTGAATCAATACTTCTAGTGAAATCATGACTAGTCGGTATAAGAACTGAATTACAAATAAAGGTTTAAATATAATTCTGTTGTTTTCTTCTTCTTCTTTATTGTAAACGGTTTTAAAAGTTTTTGACAAATTAATCGTAATAAATAACTTAAACTCCTCTATTACTTTAAAAGAAACTATGTACATATTAATTTTTCAGCAACGCAATGGGTAAAAGCGCAATAGAGAGTCAAAGTTCTCAAAGTATCTTTTTAGTCCGAAATATTGAAACTGTTGAAGTTGTTGAAGAAAAAAAATTATTGATGTCAAGAGTAGAATCTGGTACGTCGTCCAGGAACAACTGTGCTGAAGAAAACCCAAGTTTGCCGTTTTCTTTTCAATCTTGGTAGTTGTCATTTCACAAACGATTTTACAACTTGTTTGCATAGATTTCAATCTGTAGGCCTTTCAAGTTCAGTTAAGTTAAGAGCTGAAAATAGCCGATCACCAGCAACGTTGTATGTTTGCCAGTTGAATTATTAAAAGAATACAAATTATTTGGAAAAATTATCTCCAGTGATGAATCCTATTTTCACCTAGAAAAATCAAAAAATCAAATCTATAAATTGATTCTTAAAGTCACAAAAAAATAACAATTTTCCAAGAAAATTTTCCTGATTTTGTTATATCTCAAAGCGATAATCATAGTTGGCCAATTGTAATTTTGTAATTAGTCTTGTAATTTACCACCTTATTCTTTGATTTAACTTATAAAATTCTACTTTTTAACACCGAAATGAAACTTGAAAAATCCCGTTTGTTCCACAATATTTATCTAACCATTCTTTAAATACAACAATCCTTTTTCAAATCACAATGATAAAACAAATATTTTTATGATTTAATCTATTCACATCTGACGATCAGGACCTTTATTTTGGTATTCTTATATTCCTTGATTTTACCTTCATAATATTTTCTAACTGTTCATCTTTTACGTATCTTTGTATTCGGTCCTATCGCGATATCGTTCCGAGCCGATTTTTTGCTTGGAATTTAACACACCCCAGTGAAATGCGTTGAGTTTTGATCAAGACCTTTTGGTGAGAATTTTGACATCTAAATTCAATAATCAATTCAATAAAAAAAAAAAAGTTGGTGCAATAGTCCGTTGAGGACTAGGGCCTACAACTTGCAACCATGTGTGCGAGTATTGTTGGCTGGGATGGAAGAACCTACAGTTAATTTAAATTTAAATAACTTTTCATGAGAAGAATTAATCTTGGAGGATTTGACAATTCCTCGCAAGAAACAGTACCCGCGAAAAAACTTTCGATGGCACAGGCAGAGTTTGGACCCAAGACCTCTGGTATGATAGTCCAACGCACTAACCATCACAAGTCGGGTAATTTTCAATTGATTTTGCGAACTCCTCCGAAATGAGTTCTTCTTAGAAGCAATAAACAAAGTTTTGGAACCATGTGTATCCATGTATGTCTATGTATTTATATGTACATATAACACTTTAGTTGTGAATCTGGTCTTTTTGGAACGTAATTTCAATCCTTTTGTTCACTACATAGTCCGACCATCATAGAAACCACACGGACATTATTGAAATCCTTAAAATAGTTGCTCTCTGCAAGGTTATGATTTGATCTGCTGTAAGTTGTTCTGCACAAGAAATTAGACGCAATATATTCAGCTCTACATTTCTCATCAACCTTTAAAATGTCTTTAAACAAGATATTTTTAGCGGTTGTTAAATCTTCAATGGGTAAATTAAAATTAAATCGATATTCCTGCGCAAGATCTTGCCACTCTCTATACCAACTATTTCTATCGATATTGTATCGATTTTATGGCCACTCTCTTCAGGACCATTCACAATCATTCGTTTAAAAAACGTCAAGCAAGAAGTTCGCTTGTAACTTTAATGCTTGTAAAGGGTGATTTTTTTGAGGTTAGGATTTTCATGCATTAGTATTTGACAGATCACGCTGGATTTTAGACATGGTGTCAAAGAGAAAGATGCTCAGTATGCTTTGACATTTCATCATGAATAGACTTACTAACGAGCAACGCTTGCAAATCATTGAATTTTATTACCAAAATCAGTGTTCGGTTCGAAATGTGTTTCGCGCTTTACGTCCGATTTATGGTCTACATAATCGACCAAGTGCGCAAACAATTAATGCGATTGTGACCAAGTTTCGCACTCAGTTTACTTTATTGGACATTAAACCAACCACACGAATGCGTACAGTGCGTACAGAAGAGAATATTGCGTCTGTTTCTGAGAGTGTTGCTGAAGACCGTGAAATGTCGATTCGTCGCCCTTCGCAGCAATTGGGTTTGTGTTATTCGACCACATGGAAGATTTTACGCAAAGATCTTGGTGTAAAACCGTATAAAATACAGCTCGTGCAAGAACTGAAGCCGAACGATCTGCCACAACGTCGAATTTTCAGTGAATGGGCCCTAGAAAAGTTGGCAGAAAATCCGCTTTTTTATCGACAAATTTTGTTCAGCGATAAGGCTCATTTCTGGTTGAATGGCTACGTAAATAAGCAAAATTGCCGCATTTGGAGTGAAGAGCAACCAGAAGCCGTTCAAGAATTGCCCATGCATCCCGAAAAATGCACTGTTTGGTGTGGTTTGTACGCTGGTGGAATCATTAGACCGTATTTTTTCAAAGATGCTGTTGGACGCAACGTTACGGTGAATGGCGATCGCTATATCGTTCAATGCTAACAAACTTTTGTTGCCAAAAATGGAAGAACTGAACTTGGTTGACATGTAGTTTCAACAATATGGCGCTACATGCCACACAGCTCGCGATTCTATGGCCATTTTGAGGGAAAACTTCGGAGAACAATTCATCTCAAGGAATGGACCGGTAAGTTGGCCACCAAGATCATGCGATTTGACGCCTTTAGACTATTTTTTGTGGGGCTACGTCAAATCTAAAGTCTACACAAATAAGCCAATAACTATTCCAGCTTTGGAAGACAACATTTCCGAAGAAATTCGGGCTATTCCGGCCGAAATGCTCGAAAAAGTTACCCAAAATTGGACTTTCCGAATAGAAAAAGTTCCGAAAAAGTTACCCAAAATTGGACTTTCCGAATAGACCACCTAAGACGCAGCCGCGGTCAACATTTAATTGAAATTATCTTTAAAAAGTAAATGTCATGGACCAATCTAACGTTTCAAATAAGGAATCGATGAGATTTTGTAAATTTTATGCGTTTTTTTTTTTAAAAGTTCTCAAGCTCTTAAAAAATCACTGTTTATTAACAAAGGAGAGAGACCCGTTTCCAGCATTATAACGTAGTTTTGCGTATTTTCGGCAAATGAATTATTCATTTTATATGGTGCGTAAGGAGTTTTTCAAACGAATTGTACTTTTAACATTAATATACATGCGATCAGTATTGCTTCAAAGACTTTAGACTTTTTGCCTTAACCAGTTTTTTCATTAAAGATCCGTTTTTCATTTGATGCATTGTGTTAACCACCATTTAGTAACCATAACTTTCGATTTATAGATATTAAACAAAGTAGGGCCTAATGTACAACCTTGTCTCACTCCTGATGAGGTTTCAAAACAGTCTGAGAGTTCTTCAACTGTCTATGCAGCCGCCCTGGTTGCTCTACATAAATGCTCAAGAACGCAACCAAACTTCAATGATATCCCAAGACTATACAGCTTGTAGAATAGTGCACCTCGATTGATTGTATCAAAAGCTGCTAAAAATCGATAAAAAAAATACGTACAGCTTTTTCCTTTGTTTCAAGAACTTCTCTACCAAGCTCCTGAATGTTCTCTATTGCTGAATATCCTTCTCTATTTACTTTTGTATACAAGTATTTATTAATTTTCTAATAGAATTCTTAAAGTTTTATTAGAAAATTTAAACTAATTAAATCAACCTTCAAATACGTTTTAGGGCAGCTGGTACAAGAGCTTGAACCAGGGGTATTTTAAAATTCCATACATTCTATATGCCGATTGAGTGCAGCGCTTAGGTTTCTAGGAAGAGGGCGGATATCAGCTTGTCGTAGCCAAGGATTTAGAAGACGGCATGGCGCAATCATCATTTTGTTATGATATTAAAATGGAACGTATTTAATAATATGCAAAATTTTGTCGTTAAGTTTTAGTGATTTTGTAAAAAGAAAAATTCAATCAACAGTCATGTTTTTAATGTTAAAAATGGGCTTTGAATCAAAATTTATAATCTTAGAACAAAGAAAGATATTGACCTCAAACACAAAATGTTGTTATTGATGTTTCATAAAAATTTTAGAAATATCGATTGACTGACACAGCGTGGACTACATCACAGCCTCTTCTTTTTTTTAATAATTTAACTATTTTTCAAAACAAATACAATTAAACGTAGCATTCCTTATACAAACACCAATCCTTGAAGCAGTTTCAAAAGGTTCAGTTAGTAGCGTTTTGTACTAATTTATCTTTTTTTCGTTACTCATAAGATTGATTTTTACATTATATTTTTACCTCTTCATACAAATAATCTGAAGTGAACATTAAAAGGATATGTCCCACTTTTGGGTTAGCTAATGAAAAACATAAAATCTGATATTGGCTCCAAAATCGTCAGTTGTGTTTTCAATTTGAGTTTTTTTTGGCGTTGAAATATTATATTATAAATATTATACACTTATTAATGGATACAGTATTTTAAGGTTAAGAATTTAGAAATACAATATGCATTGAGAGATACAGTCATCGCCGGATTTAGCTTTTTTGGGCCCAAGGCCTGAAGAGTGAATGGTGCCCTCTTTGCATATATTCTCGTATATTGTATGGTTTAGTTTATATAGAATTAATTACCTAATTACAAATATAAATTACAACGAATTCTATAAAACTGAAATTAATGTTATTTATAATGGTAGTTACAAGAATATGTACATATATATACGACTTTTTTTTTACAGATTTTTACTTCATTTTTAAAATATTTTTTTTAAAGTTTTTTTTTTAGCAGCGAAGTCTTCAGTAAGTTCTTCCAAATCTATTTCATAAGCCAATCCCTCTCAATACAGAGCAGAGGTAGTGCATCAAGTCTATCCTGCGTTATCATTGTTCGACAATGCCGTTTCTACGTTCGGAAACGCTGATGTAGTTTTATCTTCCCACATAATCTTATATGAATTAGCTTGATTGAAAAATTTAAAATTATTGCCATTTTTATGCACCACATAACGATGGAATTATATTAACTCGTCAGCAAGTTCTGAATTTAAATCTTCCGGACTTTTTCATAGCTTGTGCAAATAAAATCAAATCGTTCAGAAATGTCTTTATATTTTTTGACCACTGATGGAATACATTTGCATTCTTAACTTATCGATAATAATATAAAAAGCGTTTATCCGAAACTTATCTTTCGGGCTTAAATCTACACCGGCAGCATTACCATCGTAGCTGCAATCAGGTAGAACTTCATTAGGGCGCATTTCAATAGTGTCGATAAAAATTCGAGCATGTCAGTAGTGTTACGTCTTCGTTTTGCAAAACCATACTGACTTTTTAAAAACTTTGTAAAATATCGCTCCAAATCACAAGCATTAAGGTAAATTCTAGTTTATTCATTTTGGTTAGTAGATCACCAGCATATCCCTTTAATGAATTATCTTCAGAAATGTCGTTCAAAGTACCTAATAATTTATTTTTTGATTTAATCATGGCAAAAGTAGCTGCAGAATGAGCTTCCCAACGTGTATCTGAGAGTGATTTTATCACATTATTATTTTGAGGAGCAGATTTCAACGTTTGCCATCTACTTGTTGATGCAGAAAAAAAAATTGTAAAGCGATTGTACGACAGAAAAAAAATCAACTGCGAAAGGAATCCACAGCACAGCGACCAACAAGACTTAAAGAGTGTGATGCACAAGTTACATAGACTGCATATGGATTTGTCAGAAGAATTTTCTTTATACTGATTTCCCCTGCGAACTCTTTGAGCCATTATTTCAATCAATTCTTCATATATAGTTTTTGATAGATAATAAGTTGCTCCTGAACCAAGATGTCCGAATTTTGAAATATGAGTTGACAAGACAGGATCAAACTTTGCTATTAATTCAAGAAGACCCATAAAATTGCCACTATTTGATGAACCAAATTTTAATCACATGTTTCCAGTATGGCTCTTGAATTTGTTTGTCAAAATCTGTCTTGATTCTGCGGTGAAATCTACGTGTAATGGAATCCATCAAAGCTTCTTTATCATAGCTCGATTTTTCATGATTATCTATTAAATCCGAATTTTTCCAATCAAAAAACCTTCACGATTAATAAAAGTTATTCCTGGCCTACTGTGATCAGAAAATAGCTTACAATAAAAGAAGAACAACACTCCTTTTAAGATGGAATACAAACTCCATTCATGTTGGTAGTTCTCGCCATTTGCTTTTTTACCAATAAAATAAGACCTTCTCCATATGTTCGTCGAGATTTAAAAAAAAGGATCATTATGTTTGTTGTTTTTGGTCAGGATTTGTATTTTCATCGGCTTATTTTATTTCATTCTTTTCAGTTCCCCAAGTTCCATTGTTTATCATACTGTCCGATCCAGATGGAACGTCATCTACATTTCCATGAGTACCTTAATTTGAAGATTTGTGAAAATCTATTATCGATTTTGCTCGTATGAGCAATAAAGATTCGGTTGCTTCTGCTTACTTTTGTGGCCCCTTTTTCGTGATGCCCCAGGCCTGGGCCTGGTTGGCCTAAGGGTAAATCCAGGGCTGGATACAGTGTTTTGTTCATACATAGTCTTAAAGTACAATATTTCGAAAAAAAATTGTAAAAGAAGATTTGTACTAGAGTCAAATTTACATCAAATTTAGATTATATCAAATTTGGAAAATTAACTTCTAAAGCTTTTTTGTTAAATTCTACAGCAAATCAAAACTGGTTTCTTCATATTTGTATATTTATTTAATATTTGAAGTTATTCACTTGAATTAAAAATGTTTTATTAAACTGTTTCTTAAAAGTTGAGAATGAAATTAAAAATAAATTCCAACTTATAAACTTAAATTAGGTATCAAAATTCTTAGTGATTTTGTTCTTTTCTTTTGCGTCTCAAAATTAATAACATTAAATGGTGTTTCAATGAAGTATTTCAATGACTTGTTACATTTTTAAATAATGGTTACAAAAATATAAAAACAAAAATCTAAAATGAATTCAACGTAAAGTACTCGAACATTTAGGAGGCATAATGGCTTTTCTTAAAAGCAAAAAAAGAATTGTACAAAAAAATTATAGTCTAAATTTTCCACCGGATGTTCAACTTATTGATGTTTATTTAACTATCACATCCAGACGCTTGGCTATTCCATACACGGTTATGATGTCACACCTTTATGCTGACACACCGCTTTGTTCACTTGTGCATTTGAAAACGATTGCTGCGGTGCATGTTTTTATTATATTTTTTTTTTATATTAATTTTATTCTTTTTTTCATGTTGTTTGTATATTTATGTAGATATTAACAACAACTATAGATGGTCAATATCTTTTTTCCGACGAGCGACGACACGAACGGTAGCAAAGGTGCATGCAGCTGCAATATGAGCTTCTGTTTCCTTCCGTTTTTTTTTTTTGTTTTTTAATTTTGGTTGGTATTTATGTACAATGATAAAAATGCCAGAAATTATGGTTTTTCAAAGAAACTGATTGATAACTGAGACATTATGCATGTGTAATAAGTTAGATTTTGATTGAAAGAAAAGAATTAAAAGAAATTATGTTGCCTAATGATAGTTTATTTAATTTTGATAAGAACCGCAGTTTATAGAAACGAATAGAGAGAGATTATGTGAATTCGAATAAATGGATTAAAATTCTTTGAACCTCTTGGCATTCATGCATGATTTCAATTTTCTTTTTACCAAATATCACATCCATAGACTTGGGATTGTATTTGTACAAATCATAATTTTGAAGGTCTTAAAGGTGCCGTTTGGATTCTTCTTAAAACTCTTGGTCACCTCCATCCCCGACAACATTACTTGCATACAGGAACAGCTCTAGCTTCCGACGGACTGTTCCGCTATCTTATTTATTTTTAAAAGTGGCTTTACAAAGGAAATATGACTAGTGAGTGCTTAGAATAAAGTAATATCTGTGTCAGGATTCACAATTGTTTAATATCATTTTTCTTAAATTCTTACCAGCGTTTTCCTCTTTTATATCTAAACAGAGCTTAAAATGATTAACTCAAAATTCAGTGTGTTCAGAGCTTCAAAGTTGTATTACTTTTCTTCGTTCAGAGGACAGTTTCTGGGAAAAACCTGACTGTTGTGAATAAAACGTTGACACGAAAGTTCAACAATTATTTAAATCAAAACAAATATTACCTATATCCAATTTTAAAATCGAATTCAAAATGTATTTTAAAAGATAGCCTGTAATCCGTTAACTGAGTTGTTTCAGAATCATATTTCCGTTTCCCAAAATAGAATTGAAATCAACGGTAACAAAACATAAACAAATGGGACATCGCCACAAAACTGACGTTATTTTTAGAGATTTTTCAAGGGCATTTGAAAGAGTCAACCACCTAATCATATTAAATACGAGTAAACTAACTATTCTAGGCATTAAGTCTTCCCTTTTAAAGTGGCTTGAATAATATTCACTTAACATAAGAAGTTTTTGTAATGGGTCCGATTTGTCAAATTGTAAATTTTGACATTTCTCGATGTTTCTAGAGTAACTAGAGTCGAAATAAAATATTTTTAGAAAGATGTCTGTGCGTGCGTGTGTACGTACGTTCGTAGATTCGCGACCAGCAGAGTTATCCACTTGAAATAAATTTTGTTATACTGATAATAATGCACGAGAATTGCCTGGGTGTTTTTGTTTCCCATACCAGTTTTAAAAAAAAGGTAAACATTTTGGTTAACCCTAAATATCTCATGAACCAAAACCGATGGAGTCTTGAATTAAATTTTATATAATAAATTGTAACGTGATACCAAACCAGTTGATAAATAAAAACCTTAACAAGAACTAATAAAAGTTGGTAAAAATTGATTTTCGACTCAAATATCTTTTCAAAGCCTTGAGATATTGGCTTTAAACTATTTTTATCTTTTAAAAAATTTGTCAACTTACTGTGGCGCTACAGTCCGGGCGGACCTGGGCCTCAACCAACATGCGTCACCAGCCAGCTCGGTCCCTAGCTTGCTGTCTCCAGTTTCACACGCCAAGTTGGTTGAGGTAATCTCCCACCTGGGTGCGCCAACTAAGTCGCGGTCTTCCTCTTCCTGCGCCGCCACTTGGGATTGCATTCGAAGATCTTCCAGGCTGGAGCGTTGATGTCCATTCGCTCTACATGACCCAGCCATTTAAGCCGTTGGAATTTAATTCTGCTAACTAGGTCAGTGTCGCTGTACAGCCCGTACAGTTCTTCTCCTCCATTTTCCATCTATGCGTACGGGACTGAAAATCACATGAAGAATTTTTTTCTCGAAGCCTCCTAAGACGCTCTCATCTTTCTTTAATAGGGTCCAGGCCTCAGCGCCATAAATGAGAACCGGGATGATGAGTGTCTTATAGATGCTCGAGAGAGAACTTTACTTCTCAATTATGTCTTCTAAGTCCAAAGAAGCAGCAATTTGCAAGAGTTATTCTTCGTTTGATTTCAGCGCTGGTGTCGTTGTCTGTGTTAATAGCGGTGTCTAGGTAGACAAAGTCCTTAACTACCTCAAAATTATAGCTGTCCATGGTGACGTTTTGTCCAAGACGTCGTTGTTCAGTGTCCTTTTTTGATGACAGCATATACTTGGTCTTGCCCTCATTGACCACTAAACCCATCTTCTTCGCTTCCGTCGCAATGCTCAAAAACGCTCCACTGACATCACGCTTTGATCTTCCAATTATGTCAATATCATCTGCGTATCCGAGTAATTGGATGGACCTTTGGAAGATTGTACCTCTAGTGTTGACGGTTGAGTTTTGCACAATTCTTTCCAAAACGATGTTAAAGAAGTCGCATGGGATTGCATGGCCTTGTCTAAAATTTTTTTGACATCAAATGCATAGGTGAGATCTATTCCGACCTTGATAGAGCAGCGTGCATTCTCCATCGTCATTCTGCGCAACAGATAAGTTTGACAGGGATGCCAAAACTAGACATTGCTCTGTAGAGCTCTTCCCTATAGATGAAGTCACACTGATAAGGACCTATCAGGTTGGTGACGAACGGCTTCAGACGTTCACACAATACGGCAGAGAGGATCTTATATGCAATATTGAGGAGACTGATGCCTCTGTAGTTGGCGCAGTTTAAACGGTCTCCTTTCTTATGATACATAAGAAAACAGTGTGATGCGTTCGCTCACACTGTTGAAACTCAAGATTTTTTCCCTGAGTCTAGTTCCAACAACAAATCCACACCCAAATAAACGCTGACTTTGTTTTCGGTAGCAGTCACTGTAGTATATATCGTAGTCTTTTAGTTTGCGTTTGCCCAGTCCATCCCATCGCACTTCTTGGATGGGAGTAATATCTGCCTTGCAGAAGTTTAGGGTTTCCGCTAATTGTTCGGCTGCACGTGGTCTGTTAAGGGACCTAACATTCCACGTACAGATCCGAAGTTCGTTGTCCTTATTTCGTTTGTGTGGGTTGTCAACAGTGAATCCGTCCGTATCCGAGGATTGTTGATGCTTCGCAAAAAAGGTATTTTTTATGTGTCCAGGAAGTCACCCCGACGACGGCACAACCTCCAACCTGGAGGGCCAGATCCTTTGTATAACTTCAAAGAACTGGAGCCTTATAAACAGCTCCTTACAGTCCTGGGCTCCGACTATATCGAAGAAGCCCTATAAGGTGTTCACTAAGTAGATCAACCTTTATGGAACTGTAGACGCCACCCTTGATTCCATCTCAATAATTCGTCCGCTGCCGTCTGGATAAGTCGAGGTGCCTTAGTGGAAACTCCTCCCCCCCTCTCTCGCTTGCTGCCCACAACGAATTTCCACTGGGGTTGGAACCCAATCTCCAGTTGAGGTACTAGGCACCCTGAACATTGTTGTCAACATTCAGTAAAATTTTGAGAAGAATCGAATTGACAGTTTTTTTTACAAACAAAAAATAAAAACCTAACAAAAAAACGATACTAAAACTTGGTAAAAATTTTAATTCGACTCAAATAGCTTTTTAAAAAAACTTTTTTTTACTTCACAGAAAATATTGTTTTCGATATTCAGTAGATTTTTTATAAGAATCCAACAGTCCGTTTTTTCATAAAAAAAGAAAATCTATAAAAAAGTACGCACATTTGGCTAAAATTGATGTTCGGTTCTTGATATCAAATTAATTCCATTCATCCAATTTTTAAAAATTTAAGAAATGTTAATAAAACTGGTAAAAATTTGTTTTGACTAAAAATCTATTTATCAAAACTAGATTTTCAAACTAAACTATTTCTTTTTATGAAAAATATTTTTGGTAATTTTAATTTTTTTAAAAATAATTCAACTAAGAACTTTTATTAGTTCATTCCTACAAACTTTTAAGCAAGACAAATCGACAGAAGGGATGTGAAGTTATCAGTGTGGGTAGAATCCCAGCCTCTTTTTATGATTACTCAATCGACAGAAATAAAAAAGATCAGTAGCATTTCAGAAGATATGAATTTTATAAGTTTGGAGAATTGGAAGGCATCCCTTTTATAGTTGATGTTTATTGTTTGGAATTGTTTGCAATTCCTCTATAATCATCAGGATTATTTTTCAGTTTGGTTTTTAAGAGACATTAACATTTCATATCAATTGTCTTAATTTATTTAAAACTATAAACAATAATATCAACTAATGTTATATTTATTTAATTATGTAAGCAAATCTCCTCCAAACAATTATATTATCTAGTATCTAGATGTTCATGTTCTTAATGTAAAATTCCTGTTTCATTAAAAATAGATTAGCTACAAAATTATAAATTTCAGAATTAACTAATATTTTTGTTTAAATAGTCAGCTCTTAAAAATTACCAGGGCCAAATTCTGAATTTTAAACTTTCAAATGCTTTTTAAAACTATGAGTGTTCAAAAAATTTTAAGAGCATACTTCATCTTACTTATAACTTTTGTTGCACAAATGAAAAATCAAATTTTTTTTAAATCTTCATGATTTATAATTTTAAGTTTATATATTTTAAAATTAATGTTAATATAATTCAAAATAATTCTGAAATAAAAATTACGACAAATGTATCTGGTTTTGAGATCAGATAGCAGAGATGGGGTCTACCACGAAATCTAGAAAATCAAAATCTAGAAAGCAAAAATCTCGAAAAAAAATCTAGAAAAATAAATCAAGAAAGAAAAAATCACGAAACACAAAAATCTAGAAAAAAAAAAATCTCGAATGCGAAAATCTCGAAAAAAATATTTATAGAAATAGAAACATTGTCTAAAAAATTAATATTTAATTTAATACTCATGGTAAGTAAATTATTACACTCTTTGCGATAAAAAAACGACCTCTCTGAACTGTAGGTATAATGCAACTGTAAAAACAGGTTGCAGAGATTAGTGAAACTATTAATGGTGCTGTGTTCACATCGTTACAATAGAAAAAAAAGAAAAATGAGGATGATCGAAATAACATCGGACAAAAAGTTTACAAAAATTGAAATCGATGCATTTATTTATCACTCAAATGAAAGTTTAAAAAACAAGGTCTATTGGATCTGCGAACTTAACAAAACTCACAACTGTCGGGGAAGAGTGATTACGGTGATAAATGGTGGTACCCACAGTGTTGTTAAACTTTCCAGTGAGCATTCCAATACCCCAACTGCATATAAAAAACACGTGTTGAAATGTAATTCATCTGTCAAAAATAAAGGAAAGTCAACTTGTGATGCACCATCTCAAATAGGGTTAAACACGAAAGTCGAAACCCCTTCAGAATGTAAGGTCTATTTACCTCCTGATGTCGCTCAGAAACGAAATATCGCTCGTGTTAGACGTCCAAACGAGAGAGAACCTAGTGATCTAAGCGAAATTAATGTACCGCAACGCCTACGGTAATTCCCATCAAAAATTAAATACAAATTATAAAAACAAATCTTGTCTTCGTCTGAAGAAACTAATTTATATACACGTTTTTTGTTCGTCAATACTGTTTATGTCTTATACATTTTTTTAAATATATTTTAATCTGCTAGTAAATGATTCTTATTATTTTTGTCTTCAAGGTATGGTAATGGGAAGCTTTTTGTCCTTTCTAAAAAAGTTTTTGCTCTATAGAAAAATTCAAAAAGAAGGTTTTGCCAAGAAATACGGAAGTGATGAGAACTTCAGCTTAGAATTGAGAATGTTAAAATTCACGAAATTCCTGACTACTTCAATTCGTTGAACTTTCAATTTTGCGTAAGTAGTCGAAAAATTGGAAAATGGTTTGATAAGAACTATATTGGATCGACAAGATGTAAGCCCTTATATTCCCCTTCATTTTGGTCTTGTGCTGACCAAATAAAGCAGAACTTACCCAGGACACAAAACAAAGTTGAGTCGTGGTACAGAAGGTTGAAAGTCTTAGTGGGAAGGTCACACATTGGCCTCTATAAATTAATCTAAATTTTGGGCAAGGAATTAGTGCACGTCCTTTGTCAAGTTGAAAAGATGTACAAAGGAGAAGAAACAAGAGTCAGGCGAGAGGTTATAAAAAAAGAAAAACAAATATTAAAGGTTTTGAACGAAAATGAACAGAGGAGTCATGTGGGATATTTAAAAAGTCTTGCATACAACTCTCATTTATAGTTTTGTTGGCTATAGATATGGATTTATCTAATATATACAATTCTCCTGTCACAGTGTTAGTTGCCGTACTCCTCCGAAACGGCTTAACCAATTTCGATGAAATTTTCCGTAGGTATACATTCGGTAGGTCTGAGAATAGGTTTTTATCTATTTTGTATATTCCTAAGTGCTATGGTTCAATTGCATCATCATCGTACACGGTGCAACGATTTTACGATAGTATTCAGTTCAATAAAGCATTGATTGCTATTGAGGATCTTTGCATTATCATTGCCAACTTACCACTCAGTAATGGTAACAATTGTGGCCAGCAATGTCCCACTATTGAATTAAGAACAAGAAAGCATTTATGACCACAACATGCTCGCAGTTTCGGCAAGACAAGGTGGATTCTTTTTTTTTTTGAAGGACCAGGTGGAACTGGCAAAACATTTCTCATTTCGCTAATTCATTGTTGTTACATCTTCTGGGATTACGGCAACTTTATTGGAGGGAGGCAGAACAGCTCATTCATTATTTCAACTGCAACTAAATATTCAAAATAACCTAAGCGCGTTGCGCATAATACAAAAAATCATCTATGGCCGCAGTGCTGAAACAGTGTAAAATTATCATCTGGGATGAATGCACTATGGCACACAAACATTTTCTTGAGAAGTTGAACATGACATTGGAAGATATAAAAAACAACGCCAGTCTATTTGGCGGCACTCTGTTACTCCTTTCAGGTGATTTCAGACAAACACTTCCCGTTATTTCGCGTTCAACGTACGCTGATGAGATCAACGCGTGCTTAAAATTATCTCCACTGCGGCGTAATGTTGAAAAAGTACAAACTGAAAGTAAATATGCGTGTTCAAATGCTTCAATATCCATCTGCTGAAACATTCTCAAAACAACTATCAGATATAAGCGACGGATGAAACTACAGATGAAACTGGATGCATAAAATTAGCGGTAGATTTCTGCAAGATTATTGATTCACAAGATGCTCTCACTGACCAGATATTTCCTGATGTACTTAAACAATACACAAATCCTGAATGGCTACAACATACAACATTTATTACCAGAAGACTTGGTGTCATAGAAATATATTGATACAGTTTGTGATTTTACCGAAGCTGTAAATTGTCCAACTGAGTTTTTGAAATCATTGGATTTATCGGGCATGCCACCGCATAATTTACAACTGAAGGTTGGATCTCCGGTAGTTTTGCTTCGTAATTTGAGCCCACCACGGTTGTGCAACGGCACGCAATTATTCAAAAATTAATGACAAATGTTATTGAAGCCATAATTCTAAATGGCAAACTCCGAGGTGAAAATGTATTATTACCTCGAATCCCTATTATACCTACAGATGTGCCAGTTCAGTTTAAATACTATCAATAATTCTCAAGGCGAAACGATATCTGTCTGCGACTTAGATTTTCATACGGACAACTATACGTGGCGTGCTCTCGAGTGGGCAAGCCATCCAGTTTGTTTCTATTGGAGAAAGATGGGATCACACAAAATATTGTACACTCTATTGTATTAAGGGATTGATATTGTTTTTTTTTGTATTATTTTCATATTACTTATTATTTTAAAGTATTAATTTGTTTGTGAGATTTGTTATTTTAATATTTTGCCACCGTTAACAGTGCTCTATATCCCTCCCAGTTATGTACCACATCCTTACACACTTACAATAAGTTTTTTTTTTTTTATAATTAGCAAACACTAAAAGGGTTTTTTATACCTTTAATATGCCAAAGACACAGTGTGAGCATTAGGAAAAGAGGGAAGGGTTGGATAGGAGGTGTCGGTGTACATTGGTTTTAAATTACTGAACATTGCAATGACAGGGAAAGATAGAGCGTGGCAAGGCGATCCACATTCGCGGAGTACGGCTAAAAATAGAATCTCTGTACTTCATAGTACGTCCGAAGTTGGGCTCAAGGGTAAACTGATGGGCATTCCTAGAAGCGCGGGTATTACGGGTAAATTGTTTAAGGGGAGGAATGCAACTGGCTATTTCACTAGAGCATAGTTCGTTAAAATAACGGTAAAAAAGGGTGAGGCAAGAAACCTTGCGTCGATGTTCTAGTGATGTAAACGAGTTGATGATGTTAATGTCACCAATCATTTTAAAAGCTCTTTTTTGAATACTGTCCAAGAGGCTTAAATAAGTTACTGGAGCACCAGCCCAGAGATGAGAGATATATTCAAGTTTCGGACGTATATAAGTTTTGTAGATTGTAGCCAGATCAGACGGAGAAAAAAATTTCTTGCAACGTCTCAAAAAACCTAGACATCTTGCGGCATTTTTGGCAACATCGCGTATGTGATCGCTCCACAAAAGGTGGTTGCTGGTGCACAATCCGAGGATGTCAAGATTTTCTGTTTCGTTGATGCAAGTGTCACTCATAGATAGTGGCAAAGACGAAGCATTTAATTTCACACGATTTTTTATTCCCCATTGTACAATGCTGTGTAGGTCGGAATTTAATGAGCTAATCATATTTTGCCGTTGCAGTTCCACATCCGAAGAGGAGGGTAATGAGTCTGGAAACAAATATGAAAAGCTAAGAGTGCTATCGTCAGCGAAATAATTTATTGGATGAGGAAGAGGGTCGGAGACAAAACGGAGCCCTGGGGCACACCGAGTTTATTTTATGAGTTTCAGACTTGAATCCGTCCAAAACAACTTGTATTGAACGGTTCGAAAGAAAATTTCTAATCCAACGAAGAAGAGATTCGTCGATACCGAAAGCACGCATTTTCGATAAGAGAGCAAGATGCCAGACTTTATCAAATGCCTTTGAAATATCAAGTGCAATAATCTTACTTTCTCCAAAACGATGTAAAGATCTGTTCCACTGTTCGGTGATATGAACCATGAGATCACCAGTGGACCTATTGCTACGAAAGCCGTATTGCCGGTCATTAAGAAGCTTCCGTTTCTCAAGATATTTCTTAAGCTCATAATTAATCAGCGTTTCCATGACCTTAGAAAGAAGGGACGTTAGTGCTATCGGTCGGTAATTTTAGGGAGAAGAAGATTCGCCTTTTTTTGGAATTGGCTGAACAAATGCAGTTTTCCAACTACTCGGAACGAGCCCAGAAAAATAGGATAGATGGAAAAGCTTACGCAGTGGTTTTGCTAGCGTGGAAGAACACCTCTTCAGAATAATAGCGGGGATACCATCTGGGCCAGCGGATTTATGAATGTTGAGATCTTTTAGAACTCTCGCCACAGTTCGAGTACGAAAAAAGATTGGTCCCATAGAATCATTTACGCGTTCAAAAACTGGGGGAGTCATGACACTATCTGGTAAGGTGGAATTTTCGGAGTCATTCAGGAGTGTCATTGACAACAAGCGTAGGAACCGAGGGAGAGGAAGAATTCCTCATGTTTTTTACAAATGACCAAAAATTCTTACTGCCTTTGGGACATTGCAGTATTTTCCACCGTAATTTTTGGTCATGTAAAAATTTGGTCCTTCGAATATAGGCGTTGCAGGCCTTCCTGGCTTGCTTAAACTTTTTCCGGTTTTCCTCAGTTGGGTTGGCTTTAAAACACCGGAAGCTCACCTCTTTCTCCTTGATAACCTCTTTGCAGCTCGAATCGAACCATGATTTAACCTTGGGTTTAATACTTTTAACCCTATTCGGGATAAACGTTTCCATTCCCAAATGAATAATACTAGAAATCATATCTGCACTGGAGTCTACGTCGCTACCGAGGAAGCATAGCGACCAGTTAAAGATCCTGAAGAAATTATTGAGACCGTCCCAGTTGGCTTTCTCGTACTGCCAAACGGTTCTCTTTGGAGCTCTTTCTTTAACTGGATTTGTTTGACACGAGAAATTAGCAGATATGACACTGTGGTCCGATGTGCCTAGAGGCGTCAATACACTGATTGTGTACTTATCAGGATCAGAAGTGAGAAACAAGTCAAGGGTATTTTCTGCTCGGCCGTAAACGACTGATATTCGAGTAGGCTCGTTGACAAGCTGAGTAAGAATCTCAGCACACATTCCTTCGGGCGTTGTCTGGCCCGAATGGCGAAGCCACGAAAAATTGTGAACATTGAAATCGCCCGTAATAACGATTTCAGTGTGAGGATACAGGGAGACAATTCTTTGTATGGAGTCAGACAGAGCATCAAATTCCTGAGAAGTTGAAACTCTGTCCAGGTTTGGGCTCCGATAAAGAAAACAATAGTGAATGATGTGCTTATTCACGGAAAGTTTTAACCACATGAAATTAAAAAGGGAGTTGGTACAATGACCGTATTGTGGTAAAAGTTCATATGCAACATCATTCCTAATATATATGGCGAGACCATGGTGTGAGAAGAATAATGGCACTAAGCAATACCCATGAATAAAAAATTCAGCATGATCGGAATCTTCACCTACTTGGATTTCACTGAATGCCAAAACAGCTGGTCTGTTAGAATTAATGTGGATGTATACAGACAGAAAATTCGATATTAGCCCACGAACATTACTATAATCTACTCTTAAATAACCAGTCATTGCAATATAAAAAAAAATCTTAAAAAGTTATGTATTGCTTGCAAAATATTCTCTAAAAATGATTTATATGACAAAGCAACGTTTGTTGGGTCAGCTAGTATTAACATATATAAAACTGAATAATATTCTTGTGTTTTTTGCTTTTTATATTGAATTTTTTTCTTCATTTTAAGTTCAGAAAATAAATAATTGTTTAACTACCTAAAGAGCTGCGTTTAACTTGAGTATTAACTCTTAATAAAGATTCGATATTTACTCTTTCGAGATTATAATTCATTCGAGATTTTTCTCCATTCGAGATTTTTGCATTCTAGATTACAAGCAATTGTGTTCTATATTTTTGTCATTCGAGATTTTTCTCCTTCGATATTAAAACATGCTCCCGCAGAGATGTCTCTCTAGACGAAATACGGCGTGGTTTTGGTAAAAATTCTTTTTTTTTTAATTTAAATACTTAGTTTTTAATCAATTTAATTTCAAAGAACTAGTCTCTTCTCATGATTTATATTTAAATAATAGTTGTTGATGAGGAATTGCTTCATAATATCTGGAAACAATTTTGAATATATTCGAAATTCATATCTAAAAATATTAAAATAAAGAATACAAATATTTTTGAAGTATTGAGATTTACTGTTTATTTATACTTTTCTTTTAACATAAAATATGACAATGTATGTTTGCATAATTTAGTTTTTTACTTTGTATATAATAATATTTTAATATTAAATAAAAAAAAAAAAACAGTAGTTGTGCTGACAAGCTGAATATATTAATATTAATACAATTTAATGCAATAAAGGAAACACAAATAATATGAGTAGAAATAATATAAGAAGCATCCCAGATCGAATGATAAGAACTTTTTTATTTTATAAAATAAAGTCATTGCTAATGCAGGTTAGACATTTTCATAGTTTATGAAGAGATGAAGGAAATTGTCGGGATAACTCAGGTGTTCGGACATCCATTGTAAAGGTGTATCGGCGTGAATATCGATGCCATGAGTGCGAATACCACCTGAAAATATAAAATGAAAACTCATTTTTAATGTCGGGAAAAATACATAAATCTTATGAAAATAAATAATAGAAAAAGATACTTAACGAAAGGAACAAAACAACAAGAAAACTTACACATACATACATAGATACTACCTAAACGCACAGTTCTTATTTGATATTCTGGAAAAGTTTTGATTTATATCAATTTTCAGTACGTTAAGGAATTTATCCAGTAGCCAGGGAAATAGAGGACAATAAATTAAAATTGGTGTTAGGGATGGGATTTGTTAACTGGGAGACACGTACAAATATTATTGTTGAAAACTGTCCGATTATCAGTATTTATTATGATGGTAAGGCGATGAAGGGAAGTGGTGGGTGTATAGGTGTTATTATTCGAAAGGTCTTCAATTTTACATAATTTTTTTTCCTTAAGGAATGGTAAAGTATTAACATTTTTTTGAGAAGACTATAGGCAAACCAGAATTTTGTCAAGAAAAACAAAAAGGTAATAAAGGTGATTTTTGGTTTCGTGACATGATCAGAAGGCGTCTGATTGGAGGTCATTCGTAAAAATTTCGGTTGGAATTTTAAATAAAACAATTTGGTGTAAAAAATTATATTTTTTTTATTTTTTATATTTGATTTGAATGATTTGAAACAGAAAAAAACTGTAGCTTACAATTTGACTATATGAAATGAAAACAAAAACCTCAAGACTTTAGATACTCTCTTAAACCAACAAAGTTAAATAATGAGGGATTTTAGTAATACTCTCTAATCCAAACCCTGGTAAATGGGAGCATCCCAGTTTTTCTATTGTTACTTCTCTTAGTTTTGAACTTTAAGATGTGATGTTTTAAGTTGGGAAAACCATAAGGTAAAGGGGAAATGGTTCTCAGTGTCCAATAAAGATAATAGCACTTAATTATCTATTAAAATTTTGATTGTGGATCCAATGTTTTAATAAATACAGTTTATTTTTAAGTTTCGACTAAACGTTTCTATTACACGCTGTGTTTTGACTTTTTTTAACAACTGTTTCACAGATAAGGTACTGTTTTTCTTTTAAATTCTGTTAGTCGCTTTTAAACTACTTTTTTTGGCACTAACGATATATTGACAAAAAGGCTCGACATTACATTCTACATAATACATAATATTCCAGTCTAAGCTTGTGTCTTTAAAAAAATTTTACTCCGAACTTTGGTTTTTAAAACCTCGCCCCTTAGAACCAAAAATATTCAATTACCAAGACTTGAATCTTTTGTTCGTTTCACTCTCCAATGTTGACATTATTGAACATGACACTTGGAGCACTTTTCAAAGCAACAACAAAATAGTGAGGTGAATTATCTGGAATATATGCAAATTTTTTTGATAATAAACACACACTCAAGGGGATATTACTACCCTTATTATGCAGAGGCACAGTGTGAGCACTAGGAAGAGGAGAAAGGTTTTAAAAGGAGATGTCGGTGCACATTGGTTTTGAATTCCTGAGTATTGCAATGACTAGAAAAGACAGAGTGTGGTAAGGCATTCCACATTCACGTAGTACGGCTAAAGAACGAATCTCTGTATTTGACAGTACGGCCGAAATTGGGCTCGAGGGTATACTGATGAGCATTCCTAGAAGCGCGAGTATTACGGTTGAACTGTTTAAGGGGAGGAATGCAACTGGCTATTTCACTAGAGCTCAAAATATTAAAATAACCTTAAAAGAGGGTCAGACAAGAGAAATTACGACGATGCTCAAGCGAAGTAAATGAACTTATGATGATATTATCATCTATCAATTTAAATGCTCTACGTTCAATACTATCCAAGAGGCTTAAGTAGGTTGCAGGAGCACCAGCCCAGATATGGGAGTTATATTCAAGCTTTGGACGTATATAAGTCTTGTAAATAACAGCCAGATCAGAGGGGGAGAAAAACTTCTTGCATTGCCTTAGAAAACCCAAACATCTTGCGGCATTTTTGGCGACATCGCGTATGTGATCGTTCCACAAAAGGTGGTTGGTGATACACATACCGAGAATATCGAGATGTTGAGTTTCCTCGATGCAAGTGCCATCTATGGATAATGGCAGGGGGGGTATATTTCGCTTTAACGATACAAGACAGCATTGCGTTTTCGAAGCATTAAATTCCACGTGTTTTTTTAATCCCCATTGAACAATACTGTTAAGGTCGGAATTTAATGAGCTTATCATATTTTGTCGTTGCAGTTCCACATCCGAAGAAGAAGGGTGTGAATCTGAAAACGAATATGAAAAGCTAAGAGTACTATCGTCAGCGAAATAATTTATTGGATTAGAAGTTGCAGACAGGAGATCATTAATAAAAACGATAAATGAGAAAGAGTGTTGGAGATAAAACAGAGCGCTGAGGCACACCAGCATTTATTTTATGGTTTTCAGACTTGAATCAATCCAATACAACTTGTATTGAACGATTCGAAAGGTAAGTACTAATCCAATGAAGCAGGGATTCATGCAAACCGAAAGCACGCATTTTCGATAAGAGAGCCTGATGCCAAACTCATTCAAATGCTTTTGAAATATCAATTGCAATAATCTTACTTTCTCCAAAGCCATGTAAAGATTTGCTCCACTGTTCGGTGAGATGAACCATGAGATCACCAGTGAACCTATTGCTTCGAAAGCCGTACTGCCGGTCACTAAGAAGCCTTCGGTAGGCTTCAAGATATTTCTTGAGCTGACAATTAATCAGCGTTTCCATGACCTTGAAAAGAAGGGACGAAAGTGCAATCGGTCGGTAATTAGACGGTGAGGAAGGTTCGCTTTTTTTTGGGTATGGGGTGGACAAATGCAGTTTTCCATCCTCTCGGAACGAGACCTGGGGAGTAGGACAGATGAAAAAGTGGTTTTGCCAGCGTTGAAGAACACCTCTTCAGAACGATAGCGGGGATATCATCCGGAACAGCGGATTTATGTGTGTTTAGATCTCTTAGGGCTCTTGCCACAGTACGAGTGCGAAAAAAGATTGGTCCCATAGAATCATTGCTAACTCGGTCAGTGCTGCTGTACAACCCGTACAGTTCGTCGTTATATCTTCTCCTCCATTCTCTATCTATGCGTACGGGACCAAAAATCACCCGAAGAATTTTTCTCTCGAAGCATCTCAAGACGCTCTAATCTTTCTTAGACAGGTTACAGGCCTCAGCGGTATAATTGCAAGAGTTTTCTTCGTTTGATTTCAGCGCTGGTGTCGTTGTCTAAGTTAATAGCGGTGCCTAGGTAGACAAAGTCGTTAACTACCTCAAAGTTAAAGCTGTCCATTGTGACGTTTTTTCCAAGACATCGTTGTTGTGTCCTTTTTTGATGACAGCGTATACTTGGTCTTGCCCTTATTGACCACTAAAACCCATCTTCTTCGCTTCCGTCGCAATGCTCAGAAAAAGGTCCACTGACATCACGCTTTGATCTTCCAATTATGTCAATATCATCTGCGTATCCGAGTAATCGGATGGACCTTTGGAAGATTGTGCCTCTAGTGTTGACGGTTGAGTTGTGCACAATTCTTTCCAGAACGATGTTGAAGAAGTCGCATGACAGTGCATCGCCTAGTCTAAAGCCTTTTTTGACATCAAATGCATCGGTGAGATCTTTTCTGACCTTGATAGTGCAGCGTGCATTCTCCATCGTCATTCTGCACAAACGGATAAGTTTGGCAGGGATGCCAAAACTAGACATTGCTCGGTAGAGCTCTTCCCTAAAGATGCTGTTATACGCGGCTTTAAAATCGATAAAGAGATGGTGGGTATCGATTTGAAGTTCTTAGGTTTTTTCCAAGATCTGCCGTAGTGTGAATATTTGGTCGATAGTGGACTTTCCTGGTCTGAAGCCACACTGATAAGGACCTGTCAGGTTGTTGACGAACGGCTCCAGACGTTCACATAATACGGCAGAGAGGATCTTATACGCAATGTTAAGGAGACTGATGCCTCTGTAGTTGGCGCAGTTTAGAGGGTCTCATTTCTTATGTATCGGGCACACTATGCTGAGATTCTACTCATCGGGCATGCTTTCTTCCGACTATATTTTGCAGATAAGTTGGTGCATGCTCTCTACCAAGCCATCGCCTGCTGCTGGACGTGGTCTGTTAAGGGACCTAACATTCCACGTACAGATCCGAAGTTCGTTGTCGTGGGTTGTAGTAAATCCATCCGTACCAGAGGCTTGTTGGTGCTTCGCACTTAAGGTATTTTTTACGTGGCCAGAAATTCACCCCGACGCGACGGCACAACTCCCAACCTGGAGGGCCAGATCCTTAGTATAACTCTAAAGACGGGGAGCTGATTCTCAACCCTTTTCTCGTTTGCTGCCACCAACAACTTTCCAGTGGGGTTACAACCCAATCTCCAGTTGAGGTACTAGGCACCCGATGTTCACCGCGGGGAGGTGAGAGTAGGAGTTGATAGACAGAGGTGGGTTTTGAGAAAAACCTGTGGACGCTTGTGGCCTCTTGAATGCACATGTCAACCATTTGACATATATGCGATAGCTTAGAGATTATATGCACCTTGGGTGTTCTGAAGTAAGTGTAGGCCAGATGTTTTTCGTGACCTGACAGTGAAATTTGCCTTCTTTTTAATATCCTACATTAGCAACAGTTTATGTGCGATTGGTATGCCAGCAGTAGTCAAACGTGGTAGGATAGGTTGTTCTGTACCATTTCTGGGGAGTTCATCTGCCTTACAAATTCCTGGAATGTCTCTATGGTGCGGTACCCAGCAAAGGTAAATGTTGAACTACTTCGCCATCTCCATTAGAGATGCTCGGCAGTCATGAAATGTTAGTGTTTTTAGAAGCAGAGATTTGATATCGGTCTGATTATCTGAGAAATTAGGAATAACAAATGGTGATAATACGTTTTCTTTAAGCCAGTACAAGACTTCTTTCATTGCCAAAAGTTTTGCACGCTACTACTAAGTTGGAGCACGCTACTATTTTCGTTTAGAACCTTTGCCTCTTTTTTAAACAGTTGTTTTTTTCGAACTTTTGGTTTAATGAACTTTTTCTTTTAAAATGTTGCTTCGAAAGCTAACAACGCACTTAATTCAAGAGATATATTTACGTACGTGTTTTTAAAAAGTGAGTTAAGTCCATGTTTGGACTTTTCTGTCAGCAATTTATTTTATACAAAGTGATATGAAATATTTTTCTTCAAAAGCTTACTTTTTTGTTTAAAAAAAAAACTATTGCAGAACATAATAAATAGATGTATAAAAATTCCATAAAAAGACCTATTGTTGCTGAACGAAATTTAGAATTTGGCCAGTCTCTTCTTTTTCAATTATGAGCTGCTTTAAAAACGTCGTAAACCATTTTGTTTACAATTAGTGTTTTATCCAATAAAAGGAAATATTACAACACAAACACAATAAGTAAACGCCCAAGTGTGCCATTTTTTCAATTACTTAATAGAAATTAAACTAAATTGAAAGAATTGTTCATCATTTTTGATTTCGTTTACTAAATATTAAAACTGCCCCTTACGAGAAAATTTACGGCACTGAAATTCTTTAAATTCTGACAATTTTTAAATTTGTACATTATGTTTTATGTTTTTTAACGACTTGTGACACACACATTAAAATAGTTGATTTGTCATCAACAGACCATTATATTTTTAATTAAATTAAAAGTAAATAAAAACAGTCCATTTAATTGTGGTTTATTACATGAGATTTGTGACAAAACTACCAAGAAAGTAAAAATAAAAATTGATGTAATTTCATTTCAATAATGTTTGTCTCTAAAAAAAAATAATATTAAAAAAAATCAACATTATCAAACTGCTTAAAAATGAAATGGTCTTTGTATGCGCGTTTCGTACAAGGCTATTTTAAGGGTATATATTTTTAACATTTTCAAACAGCATCACATCCTCCATCATTAAAAATTTATATTTAAATTTATTTTTCACTATATTATATGTAGAAGCTTGGCGGCTGGCGGCGCCAACTTTTCTATATGAGTCACTTTTGGTTTTCAACAAAAATAGATTATGAATATTGTAGGTATATAGCTTGAGATTTTGTTAGTGCTTCGTGCTGGTGTAGCGATGATGGCGACTCAACGTCTCGAGTATTTTGCATTGGAAATTTTTGGTGTCCCATGATTTTGGTATAAGTAAAATTATTTTTAAATTTTGATTTTTCAAGTTGTTTTTTTTTTTGTATAGATATGTATTTAGAAATAAATGTATAGGTATGATATTTTGAAAAGACTTTAACAAATAATCCTTAGCTTTACTTATGGGAAAGTTTTTGACTGCTAAAAAGAGGTCTTGAAGTAAAATTATAGTTCGAAAACACAAGAAAAAACTAATACGTGACTCAAGTCTACAATTGCCACCGATGTATGTCAGAATATAAATAATCACCTCATTCTAAGAAGTTTATCTTTTCTTCCGCAAAGATAACAATCGTCTATGTCAATTTTTGGGTGTTTTTAGTTATTTATTTTTCGAGGAAAATAAACCCACATTAAATAAATTGTTGTGGCGCTATACATTGTACTGTAAATTCTATCTTATCTAAAAACAGTCAACGCGCCTTTTGAGTAATATTAATAATAAAATACTAGCGTCACCGTTATTAATAAACAATGAGTTTTGAAAAAAAAAAAAACATTTCAAAACATGACATCAGTTAAAATGATAACAAAAATTTGTCAAGCTTAACAAAAACAAAAAACTAATGCCTGTCTGAGTTATGGCAGAATAGTTTTTTTTTATTTTACTAAGAAGAAGAATTTTGATAAGACTTCAAAATGACGCATGAGACCTTGACAATGACGGTGCTACGAACGCCCGTTAAAATTTTAACATGGTTTTTAATGATCATTTTATAAAGAAATGTTATGCATGGGACTTTTCAGATTTTGGTTGCATGCAACTTTGACTTTTTTAGGTGTCATCATTTTTGTACTTAAAAATGAGCACTGATAACTTGCCGTACAAACATTTTAAAGGATTTTTTGTAATGAACCAGCATGTAAATCAAAGAACTTCAATACAAACAAATTAGAGAAAGTTAAGACAATGGAAACTTGAAATTTATTTAGTATTATTTTTAACAGAACTCCAATTTTTGTAAAACATACAATTCTGAATTTTTTTTAAACAATTTCACGATCATAAGAACTTGTTTAAAATTAAATAAGTTTAAAAAGTACTTGTTTAAAATTTAATAAGTTGAAGTTTGAAGAAAAATTTTCCTTGTTATGCAGATATTTGAGTCAGAAATTAATTTTTGTAAAAAAAACTGTCAATTTGATTTTTATAAAAAAAATTACCAGATGCAAAAACTACATTTTTTGTAGGAAACAATTTTTTTGAGGCAAATATAATCGTTTGTTTGTAAAATATTCGACCTGACAAAAACAAGATAATAAGTTTCTCAGTTTCATATATTTTTGATGAGCAAATCCGCTTTTGTCATAGTCCATGATTCTTTTTGTTTTTACAATAAGCGCACACTCAAAAGGATATACTTCCCTTATTATGTACACACAGTGTGAGCACTAGGAAAGGGAGAATTCCGGAATATTGCAATAGCTAGGAAAGACAAAGCGTGGCAAGGCATTCCACATTCGTATGGTACGGCTTAAGAACGAATCTCTGTACTTGACAGTACGACCGAAGTTGGACTCGAGGGTATATAGATGAGCATTCCTAAGAGCGCGAGTATTACGGTGGAACTGTTTAGGGGAGGAATGCAACTGGATATTTCACTAGAGCTTAAAATATTAAAATAACTTTAAAAGAGGGTCAGACAAGAGAAATTACGACGATGCTCAAGCGAAGTAAATGAACTTATGATGATATTATCATCTATCAATTTAAATGCTCTACGTTCAATACTATCCAAGAGGCTTAAGTAAGTTGCAGGAGCACCAGCCCAGATATGGGAGTTATACTCAAGCTTTGGACGTATATAAGTATTGTAAATAACAGCCAGATCAGAGGGGCAGAAAAACTTCTTGCAACGCCTTAGAAAACCCAAACATCTTGCGGCATTTTTGGCGACATCGCGTATGTGATCGTTCCACAAAAGGTGGTTGGTGATACACATACCGAGAATATCGAGATGTTCAGTTTCCTCGATGCAAGTGCCGTTCGCTTTAACAATACAAGACAGCATTGCGTTTTCGAAGCATTAAATTCCACGCGGTATCTTATTTCCTATTGTACAATGCTGTTTAAGTGGGAATTTAATGAGCTTATCATATTTTGTAGTTGCAGTTCCACATCCGAAGAAGACGGGTGTGAATCTGGAAACGAATATGAAAAGCTAAGAGTACTATCGTCAACAAAACAATGTATTGGATTAGAAGTAGCAGACAGGAGATCATTAATACAAATGAGAAAGAGTGTTGGAGATAGAACAGAGCCCTGGGGCACACCAGCATTTATTTTGTGGTTTTCAGACTTGAATCCATCCAATACAACTTTTGTTGAACGATTAGAAAGGTAATTACTAATCCAATGAAGGAGGGATTCATAAAAACCGAAAGCACGCATTTTCGATAAGAGAGCCTGATGCCAAACTCTATCAAATGCTTTTGAAATATCAAATTTACTTTCTCCAAAACTATGTAAAGATTTCCTCCACTGTTCGGTGAGAGGAACCATGAGATCACCAGTGGACCTATTGCTACGAAAGCCATACTGTCGGTCATTAAGAAGCTTCCGTTCTTCAAGATATTTCTTGAGCTGATGATTAATCAGCGTTTCCATGACCTTGGAAAGAAGGGACGTAAGTGCAATCGGTCGATAATTAGACGGTGAGGAAGATTCGCCATTTTCGGGAATACGCTGGACAAATGCGGTTTCCCATCCGCTCGGAACGAGACCTGAGGAGTAGGACAGATCAAAAAGCTTACGCAGTGGTTTTGCCAGCGATGAAGAACACCTCTTCAGAACAATAGCGGGGATACCATCCGGACCAGCAGATTTGTGTATTTTAAGATCTTTTAGGACTCTCGCTACAGTACGAGTGCGAAAAAACATTTGCCCCATAGAATCACTTACTCGCTCAAGTACAGGCGGAGTCATAACACTCACTGGCAGCATTGAATTGGCGGAGAACAGCAAAGAGATTAGCTTTCTCTAAAGAGCTAACAAATGGAGTGTCATTCACAACGAGCGTAGGAACCGAGGAAGAATTCCTCATATTTTTTAAAAATGACTAAAAATCTGTACTGCCTTTGGTATAATGCAGTATTTTTTGCCGTAACTTTTGGTCATGTACAAATTGTTCCGTCGAATATGGGCGTTGCAGCCCTTCCTGGCTTGTTTGAACTTTTTCCAGCTTTCCTAAGTACGGTTGGCTTTATAACAACGGAAACTTACCTCTTTGACCCTGATAACCTCTTTACAGATCGCATCAAACCATGCGTTTTCCTTAGGTCTGATGCTTTTAACCCTATTCGGGATAAAAGTTCTCATTCCCAGCAGAATCAAACTTGTGATCATATCAGCTCTGGCTTCAACGTCACTATCGAGGAAGCATACTGATCAGTTAAAGATCCTGAAGTAATTATCTAGACCGTTCAATGGTCAGATGTGCCTAGAAGAGATAGAGCACTAATAGTGTACTTACCAGGGTCAGAGGTAAGAAACAAGTCAAGAGTGTTTTCTGCTCAACCTTCAACGTCTGATATTCGGGTGGGCTCGTTGACCAGCTGAGTTAGGTGGTTTAACTCAGCGAAGATCCCAGCACACACTCCTTCTGGTATTGACTGGCCCGAATGTTGAAGCCATGAAGAATTGTGTACATTGAAATCGCCCGTAACAACGATTTCAGTTCGAGGATAGAACAAAACATTTTCACGAGAAGTTGACACTCTGTCTAGATTGGGGCTTCGATAAAGGAAGCAATAGTGAATGGTTTGCTTATTCACGGAAAATTTAAACCACATAAAATTGAAAAAAGAATTAGTGCACAGACCATATTGTGGTTAAAACTGATAAGCAACATCATTCCTAATGTATATGGTGAGACCATAGTGGGAAAAGAATAATGGCACCAAGTTATACCCTTCAAAGGATCGGAATCCTCACCCACTTGGGATTCACTTAGTGCCAATAAAGCAGCATAAGCCAGGACGGGGATATAGCGACACTTTGGTCCCTCGAGAAAGTAGTTTACCACTCAATTGCTTTCTTAGCCCAAAGAAACAGCGGTTAGCAAGAGTTATTCTGCGTTTGATCTCAGCGCTGGTGTTGTTTTCTGCGTTTACAGCGGAGCTTAGGTAGACGAAGTCCTTGACTATCTCAAAGTTACGTCTGTCGATGGTGACGTTTTGACCAAGACGTCAGTGTTGTATGTCCTTTCTTGACGACAGCATGTACTTTCTTTTGCCTTCAGTATAGGGACAGACTCTCTAAAAGCTATTGATATATATTTTACAGATCTTGGAATGTCGAGAATAATGTCAACATTTTTAAACTGATCAATAGAACTAATTACATTTAACAACGACCAACTTCTAAATCAAATTGAGCTGCGTGTCTTTTACAGACTTATACCTAATCTACTAAAAGAACCTTTTTCAATAAATTAAAGATCAAAACTAAATTTTTAGAACTGTTGTTTCATTTAGCATTTTTTCAAATGCGTAAGATATTTTTAAAAAAAGCAGCTGGCAGGGTTTAAAACTGACAAAATCAATTTTGTCTATTTCGTAACATTTATCTATTTAATTCGTTTTTTTTTTATTTTTTTCTGAAACAAAAAACTACATTGGCGCTAAGATATAACCTTTGCTTTCGATACTTTACGTCAGCACTATGTTAACGTTCAAAAACGCACATCACGCTATTTATTTAAAATAAATCATCAATGTACAAATTAGAAAATATCTCTTTTAAGTTCTTTGTTTGTCGTTAATAAACAACAGAAATTGTATACAGTGGATCAATATGTCTTTAAATTTGGAAGAAATTCGGCTTTGAATATGGCAACGATGCCATCCATTTCCTTTTTCAATTGTGAATGAACCTTAAAGTTTTCAAATCTGTCAGTCTTGTGTAAAAGTTGTTACAAGTTCATTTGTGATTTTCACTCTAAAAGTAAAATTATTCTCCCTCAGAAATTCGCAAATATTTTTTCAAAACAAAGCAGAAATAACTGGGGGTAAGTGTTTTTTATATTATCGAAGTGTCTTAATAACATTGGTGATCATTGTTTTTTTTAAAATAGAGGGTTTTCTAAGAAATAACTGTATTACTTTACAGGGACAGTGTCCAGATCCACCCGTCTATATTTTTTTTAATATCTTGAAATAAGGAGACATTTTATTTGTTTCAGACTAATAATGATTAGAAATCGGAAAACGACAACAAATAGGGCTGCAATTGATGAAAATACCGTTGCTCGAGGCATTGTAGATCTAAAAAATGGTAATGGATCAATAAGCAAAGTCGCAGAGCGATATGGGCTTAGCAAATCTATGTTGCATAAACGAATCCAAAAGTCTGACCCTCTGTGTATTAAAATCAAGTCAACATCTTATAAATATACATCAAAATACACAAACAATCAAGTATTTACAAACGAAGAGAAGAAGAATATATTCTTCACTGCTCAAGACTTCAATACGGTCTAAGCTTTCATCAGATTCGTCGACTCTCTTTTGACTATGCAACAAAACTTGAAAGGCAAACTCTAGCACCCTGGCAAAACAATAAGATTGCTTGAGTTGATTGAAGCGGCATCTCACACTTTCCTTGTGTAAGCCGGAAAATACTTCCATAGCCAGAAATATGAGTTTCAATGAAACAAATGTGAAAAGCTTCATCAAAAATTTAAAAGAAGTGCAAACGAAGTTGAATTTTACCGCGGAGCAAATAGCAAATGTTGATTAATCTGGCATAAGCACGGAATTGTTGCAAGAACCGGTTGCAAGCAAGTCGGCCAGGCAGAGAGTGGAGAGCGTGGGGAACAAGTAACATTCGTGGGAATCGTGAAAGCCCCCCCCTGTCTATATATTTAAAAGGGTGTTTTTCAAAGAAAGCTTTTTGGTAGGATCACCTGAGGATAGTTTCAGCTTAGCACTTAAAAGTGGTTGGATGAACAGCGAATCATTTGTCAAAGTAGCTCAGAACATACAAAAATACACTCATGCTTCTAAAGAAAAGCCGGTGCTTGTTCTTCTCGACAATCACGAGACTCACTGCTCAATAGAATTAGTGATATACTGTTGTCAAAATGGACTCGTTTTGCTAACCTTTCCACCTCATACCACCCATAGGCTACAGCATCTTGACGTTGCAGTTTTCGGGCTTTCAAATCACGCTAAATAGCCACCTTTAACAGATGGTCAGCAAAACATCCGGGGAAAGCGATTTCTATTTCTGATATTGCCGGACTTTCTTGCGAACCATTCCAAGAAGCCTTTTCTCGTAAAAATATTTTTACTAAACCAAAATATTTTCAGCGATGACGAATTTCTACCAGCATCTGTCACTGACATCTTAATCGAAAATGGAACCAATATTGCCGAAGGAGTACCACCTACAAGTGAAAATAAGAGGGCTGAACCAGATGATACAAACTGGCCACCAATAACACTGGAACAAGTGCGGCCGTTGGTCGAGCCATCATCATCCGAAGAAGTAAGCTATATTGACTCCGACCAAGATCGGGATATGTCAGTGAAAGAAATTGACCCATTGGAAATTAGTCCGCCAGAAGTCATAGATGAAGGTGACTATGTTTTTGTAAAAATGTATGGCAAGAAGGTTCCTAAGTTTCTTGTGGGAGTAGTCATCAAGAAAATGATCGAATCGGGTAAGCTTTTAGTAAGATTTATGAAAAAATGTGCCGGGAGCCCAGATGAAAGTTTTATTGACAGACACCAAATAGCAACAAAACTACCAAATGCTACGAACATGCCCGGAACCTCAAGTTTTCAAATTTAATGTTGGGTTCAAAAACTACGATATGGGATAAAAAATTTCGTTTATTAAGTGTTTTTTATACTTTTGTTAATTAAAATAAGAAATTTTTATTTTGGAATATTAAAAAATTTCTTTTTTAAATATCTTGTGTTAGTTTTTAATTATTTATCGGTTATTTTTGTAGCTGTCCACTTGCGCCCTATTAATTTCGGTCCGTGTCCTTATCCACCCTTAGGTGGGGGCATATGGACAGAAAAAGCTAGTTGGTTGAATTATGGAAAACCTTAAAACTTGAAATCTTATCAAGTTTATGTTTAGGGACAATTAAGGGGAAGCCTTATTTTATCAGCTTTTAAAAAGTTTTGATTTAAAGTCTTTACTGTAGACAAATATTAGAGATTTAATAAAATTTGTCCACAACCGCAACCTCCTCCCCTACCTAAACAACATCTTTAAATTTATTCTGCATTTGAGCATAAACTGTCCCAATGTTTCTTTGGCGAGACTTTTGACTAAAAACACAAAGCCAAGAATTTACGACTTATACGAGTTTGTTGTTTGTTATATCTCAAAGTGCAATATATCTAACCAGATGTAGACAAATGTAATGTTTTTATAAAAATATACATCATGCTCAATGTACTCTATATAGTATCTTAAATATACATCGATACAGGTAGGAGCTATTTTAGGAGTAAAATTTCCCTCTTTAAAGAAAGATTATAACAGCACCAGAAGTTGTGCACATTACACACTCAATAGAAATGTTCTATTTTCTTATTTTTTATTTTGTGTTATGTTTGAAATGAACTTCTTGATTATCGGCCAGCCAAGCCCCTATATTCCCAAATAGTATTCACCACTATTTGGGTTTCTTTTATTGCTATCTAACATTTGACGTCAATTGAATGCAAATTCGGAAAAAACTAAGTCCTAAATTAAAATTGTTTCAAAACCAATTTAATTTTTAAAAAATAAAAAAATTCAACGTTTAAGGGGTGTATACTTTATTTGGCATTGCCAAATTATTTCTCGTATTTTTGCAATCACGTTCTTAAATTTATTTTAAAGATCTTTTGATATTAGGTCTGATTGAAAAGTTGAGAAGCACATCAAAAATTATCACATAATTTTATTTGTTTTCTTTCTAATGTTTTAATCTTTCATAAATTTGAAAATGTTTCAAGTCAGTTAGTTAGTTCGAGGGGCTAACAACCCCTTCACAGTGAAAAACTTGAAAGTTATGAGAAAGATACCAGCCTCGGATAATGAACCCTCTCTTATGGTAATCAGACCCGGAACGACAACGGACTACGCATTGAGAGTTTGTACCTGGAATGTAAGAATCCTACACACTCCAGGTGCAACTCAGAAACTTGAATCTGTCCTATTGCAGCATAAGGCAGATATTACTGCGATCCAGGAAATACGATGGATAGGATCAGGGACAATGAAGAGAAAGAATTGCGACATTTATTATAGCTGTCATCAAAGATTGCATATATTTGGATGCGTATTCGTGGTAGGAAATCGGCTTAGATCGAAAGTCATGGATTTCAAACCAAGAAGTGATCGCCTGGCTGTGATCCGCATCAAAGCCACATTACAGACCATAAGTATAATATGTGCACACGCCCCTAACGATGATGCTGAGGAGTCTAGCAGGGAGGATTTCTACAACCTCCTGGATAGAGCCTACGGAGCCTGTCCAGAGTACGATGTCAAAATCATACTCGGAGACTTCAATGCAAAAATCGGGAAGGAAGACATCTTTGGCGGATTAGTTGGAAAGCACAGCCTCCACGAAGAAACAACAGATAACGGCTTCCGACTAATCGACTTTACTGCAGCTCGTAATGATAAGTAACACTATAGGTTTCCGAGACGGAAGATCTACACAGCAACCTGGCGATCTCCCGATGGTCGAAGCACCAACCAAATCGACCATGTGCTAATCGGCGCAAGGCACGCATCCAACATCCTGAACGTGCGCACTTTCAGAGGAGCAAATGTCGACTCTGACCACTTTCTGGTAGTGGCTAATTTTAGAGTTCGAATATCAAACGACAAAAAAACACGTGCGGCCCAAAGAAAGGAGTTCAACATCGGTTGCCTTAGCACATTGGAGAATGCCAGAGACTACAGTGAGCGCCTGATCGAGCGACTCTCCTCCGCCGTCCTCCCAAATACTACAGACTTCAACACATACTCGAACCAATATCGCAAAATAATAAAAAATGTAGCCGAGACCACCATCGGTTACCAGCCACCCCCGAAAAAGAACCCGTGATATGATGATGAGTGCGTGATATTGAAAAGAGAGACGAAAATGCATGTGGGCAGATGCTGCAACGGAAAACAAGAGCAGCAAGGGAAGAGTACCGCAGCAAAAGGAGAAATGAGAAAAAGTCCCTACGAAGGAAGAGAAGAGCAGCCGCAGTTTCTCAGCTCAGAGATCTAGAGGAGTATCGGGCCAAGAACAACACCCGACGTTTCTTTAAAAGGTCGAAGCAATTAGCTTCTGGTTTCAGAACCGAGACGCAAGCTCTTCGAAACAGTGAAGGAAACCTATTCACCGAAGCACAGGGAATTGTAGATGTTTTCAAGCAGCACTTCCAACAGCTGCTGAATGCGCAAAATGTCGAGCAAGGTAATGACGAAAGAGAAGCAAGACCAGTCAATGAAGACCCAGTCCCAGCCCCCAGCAGAGAAGAGGTAGAAAGAGCCATCCAAAAGCTAAAAAATAACAAGTCTGCCGCCGGGTTAAATGGCATACCCGCGGAACTCTTTAAATATGGAAGAAATGTTTTGATAAACCGCATACACCAGGTCATCACCAAAGTGTGGGAGTAAGAATGCATACCCACTGACTGGTCGGTAAGCTCCATATGACCAATCTACAAAAAAGGCGACCCGATGTTATGCAAAAACTAGCGTGGTATATCGCTGCTTAATGTTGCATACAAAATCCTCTCCAACGTACTGTGTGAGCGTCATAAACCTTTCTGCACGTACCAGTGTGGCTTTAGGCTAGGCAGAACAGTGATAGACCAAATATTCACACTGAGGCAGATCATGGAAAAGATCAACGAATTTCAAGTCGAAACCCACCATCTTTTCATTGACTTTAAAGCTGCTTATGATAGCTTCCACCGCCAAGAGCTTATGAAGGCGATGTCTGAATTCGGGATCCCGAACAAACTGACCCAGCTGTGCTGTCATGTGACTTCTTCAACATAGTCCTGGAGCAGATAGTGCGTAAGGCAGGTGTGAGCACGGAGGGCACTATCTTCAACAAATCCACACAGCTCCTAGGCTATGCGGACGACATAGACATAATCGGTCGATCCAAAAGAGCTGTACTTGAGGCTTTCACAGCGATTGAAGAACAGGCGAAACTAGTTGGTCTTAAAGTGAATGAGGACAAAACAAAGTAAAAGCAACATCCGTCCACCGCCTAGGACAAAACGTCACTGTTGGTAGCAGCTATTTCGAGGTAGTTAAGAAGTAGTACCCGTGGCGTTGGACTGTCATGCAAGGGGTCTTGGGTTCTGTGCCATCTTCATTTAAAAAAAAAATTAATAATCGCGGGTACTGCCTCTTGCGAGGAATTGACAAATTTTTTGTCCCGTATTCGACGGTGGTCAATGGAGAAGAAGATACAACCGAGGACTGTATGAGCTGTACCAAGATGTGGATGTAGTCCAGAAGGCTCTTGGCTCCAGCCAAGAAAGTCTTCTCAGCCCAGCCCCCAGGTACAAGACGACAATGAAGATCGAACCTACGGTACAAGGACCAAGTGACTGCGGATGCCAGAGCGCTTTGTCTCGTTGACTGGAGAGTGCATGCGAGGGATCGTTCACGATGGAAGACTGCAGTATCTCAGGCTGAGACCCTTCATGGATTGTGAGCCGGACAAGTAAGTAAATAGTTCAACTCATTGTTTAGAAATATACTCATCGTTCAATGTTGCTTGTTTTTTAGACGTTTGTTTTTACAAAAGAAATAAAACGCATATTATTTAGTGTTATCGCGGGTAATTTAGGTTTATTATAAAATAAGAGTTTGATATTATTTTTTAAAAATCATCTTGAGAAAGTGACCGCCGAGGCTGGCTCGTATAAATTTCAGCCGAGAGGCCTAACTTTCGACTACTTTGCTGTAAATCACTAGGCTCTAGTTCTCAAAAGACTGTTGCGCGACCCAATTTTTTTTTTTTATAATAAGCGCACACTCAAGGGGATATATTACTCTTATTATGTTGACACATTGTGAGCACTAGGAAAAGGAGAGAGGGGTTGAAAGGAGAAGTCGGTGCACATTGGTTTTGAATTCCTGAATATTGCAATAGCTGGGAAAGACAGAGTGTGCCAAGGCATTCCACATTCGCATAGTACGGCTAAACAACGCATCTCTGTACTTGAGCATTCCTAGAAGCGCGAGTATTACGGTTGAACTTTTTAGGAGAGGAATGCAGCTGGCTATTTCTCTAGAGCATAAACCATTAAAATAACGGTAAAACAGGGTGAGACAAGAAATATTTCGACGATGTTCAAGTGACGTAAATGATCTTTGATGGTAATATCACCAATCAATCTACATGCTCTACGTTCAATACTATCCAAGAGGCTTCAGTAAGTTGCAGGAGCACCAGCCCAAATATTGTAGTTATACTCAAGCTTTGGACGTATGTAAGTCTTGTAAATAACAGCCAGATCAGAAGGGGAGAAAAACTTCTTGCATCGCCTTAGAAAACCCAAACACCTTGCGGCATTTTTGGCGACATCGCGTATGTGATCGTTCCACAAAAGGTGGTTGGTGATACACATACCGAGAATATCGTGATGTTGAGTTTCCTCGATGCAAGTGCCATTTATGGATAATGGCAGGGTGGTATATTTCGCCTTAACGATAAAAGACAGCATTGCGTTTTCGAAGCATTAAATTCCACGCGGTTTCTTATTCCCCATTGTACAATGCTGTTTAAGTGGGAATTTAATGAGCTTATCATATTTTGTCGTTTCAGTTCCACATCCGAAGAAGAGGGATGTGAGCCTGAAAAAGAAAATGAAAAGCTAAGAGTACTATCGTCAGCGAAACAATGTATTGGATTACATGATGATAGAGCCCTGGGGCACACCAGCATTTATTTTGTGGTTTTCAGACTTGAATCCATCCAATACTACTTGTAATGAACGATTTGAAAGGTAATTACTAATGCAATGAAGAAGGGATTCATGCAAACCGAAAGCACGCATTTTCGATAAGAGAGCCTGATGCCAAACCCTATCAAGTGCTTTAGAAATATCAAGTGCAATAATATTACTTTCTCCAAAACGATGTAAAGATTTGCTCCACTGTTCGGTGAGATGAACCATGAGATCACCAGTGGACCTATTGCTACGAAAGCCATACTGTCGGTCATTAAAAAGCTTCCGTTCTTTAAGATATTTCATGAGCTGATAATTAATCAGCGTTTCCATGACCTTGGAAAGAAGGGACGTAAGTGCAATCGGTCGATAATTAGACGGTGAGGAAGATTCGCCTTTTTTGGGAATGGGCTGGACAAATGCGGTTTTCCATCCTCTCGGAACGAGACCTGAGGAGTAGGACAGATGAAAAAGCTTACGCAATGGTTTTGCCATCGATGAAGAATACCTCTTCAGAATAATAGCGGGGTTACCATCCGGATTCTTTTAAGATCTTTTACGACTCTCGCTACAGTACGAGTGCGAAAAAAATTTGCCCCATGGAATCATTAACTCGATCAAGTACAGGCGGAGTCATAAAACTTACTGGCAGCGTTGAATTGGCGGCGAACTGCCTAGCAAAGAGATTTGCTTTCTCTAAGGAGCTAACAAATGGAGTGTCATTTACAAATGACCAAAAATTTGTACTGCCTTTGGGACATTGCAGTATTTTTTGCCGTAATTTTTGGTCATGTAAAAATTTGGTCCGTCGAATATGGGCGTTGCAGGCCTTCCTGGCTTGCTTGAACTTATTCCGGTTTTCCTCAGTTGGATTGGCTTTAAAACAACGGAAACTTACCTTCTTAACCCTAATAATTTCAATTTACGAATGCCATAAATAAGCTTAGCAGTCCCCAAAAACAGCAATATTTTTATTTTAAAGTGTTTTGCTTCACCTTGAAAATAGAAACCACCTATTTCAGAATAAGTCTTAATTAGATTTATGAATTTCATAAGTCTAATACAACAAGTTGTACAATTTGAGATAAGTCATACAATAATTTTCTAATTAGAAAAGAAAATTCGAAAGTTTTTATTGAAACAAATTTAGTTACATTTTTTTTTATTTTATTTTCAAAAATTATCAATTAAGTGTAACCAATATTTTATATTGAAATCCATACTCTATAAAATATTTGGCTATTTTAATATCGATAATTGATCTTCTAATCAAAATTTATTTCTATAAACTTTCTAGACATGCTAAAAAAGGAAATGTTGTAAATACTTACAATTTTGGTTGATAGCCAGAGACAAGCCCCTAATATTTAAGTTATCCAACTTATTTTTCAGTCACATGACGTCAATAAAAGTTGTTTTCCACTCAAATTCCTTAAATTTATTGCGAAATCTTTTGATTTTTAATTACAAGACATAAAAAATGCACGTGTTTAGGAGTCACGTTCTAGTTTAAGGGGGTTGATACTTTATATAAGATAATAAGAAGAAAAAAAAAACTAGCGTTTGCATCACTGGTGTAGCAACAAATTGTATATGATGATTTTAGTTTTGGCAACATTATTTTATATTGGCATTGTTTTGGGTAAACAATTTTTACTCATATGACAAAAGTCTTGAGAATTTTTTTTATAAATAAATCATTTGAAATGGTATATTTTTAATTTTGAAAAATGGGGTGTGTCCGCGTGCATTTTAGTCAAATGATTTTAAAATGAGTTTGATAAGAAAAATTTATAAACGTTATGGCGGTCGGAAAGAGCTCAAGTAAGTTGAATGTTTGGACTTTCTTGATTTATAGATTTTTAGTGATTATTAAAACATTTGTACTATTAAACGTTTAATTTCATTGTCTTAACTTTTTTTTGGTAGCTCCATCAAAGGATGTTAAAACGGATGGAATTTTTGATTGGTCTGATTTGTTTGGGCACCATTTTAAGCCAGAATATTCAGGTATCAGTATGATACTCATACAATTGTTTAGTTGTGAAAAACTCTGTCATTAAATATTTCACAACTCTGAATATTTGATTTATAAAATTAAATAACATTCTTTAAATTCCAGCTGAAAGTGACAGATGGCAGCTCGAATACAGTCACGCTTTTGCGTGAATTTTGAAAAATAACAATTGATTCTTTATACTTTTTTCATGAATCATAATTTGTCATGTTTTTAAATACATTAATCCTTATTTTTTTTTTTCAAGTATTCCAAAAATCTTAATTATGTAGACCCCATTGCAAGAAGTTATGAGGCGATGTGAAACTTAACAACTATTAGTTCTTTTTTAAATGTATAACATTTTAGGCGTTTGTCCTACCTTCCTCATTTTCAGGCCATGGATACCTTCATATATGTAAGGAGATCGAGATGATTAGAATGTGAAGAGTGTTAGACGGAAATCTAAGATAATTTTTGACATTTTTAGTAGTGAAAGTGTATTGATGGTGTAAGTGATGTAAAAAAGTTTAAATATAATAAACTTCAAAGATTAAAAGATGCATTTACGAAGATAAATAACATTAAGTCAAATGTTGAACTTTAAAAAATTATACTCTAGTCGGATTTTTACATTAAGTGCTTTTCAGAGTTCTATTCAAAATTTAAAAAAAAGTATTTTAAGAAACCAACCATTTCGTTTGCCGAATGTTTACTTAGAACCAAAAAACATTCAAAATATCATAATTGACACAAAAAAATGTTAATTATTTTGAGTTTTCATTACGTAACTACATTATTATGTAATTTATCATATGTCTTTTAGTTTTGTTTGTAGATTGGTCTAGTGATCTCTTATATAAACTTACTCAAAGGAACATTTTGGCATGATACGAGTATAAGTGGGGGAACGTAGTTTTTGAAATGTGATTTCGACCGCGTGGTGTTTTTCAAACTATTTTGCCAAATTTTCGACATTGTTATATTTAGAGACATAACCTTTAAACAACCGACCAGATAATCAAAATAATTGTATTTAAAGTCTTGCCAAATGAAATGTTAAAAAACTCTCCGTTCTAATTGTATATCGTTTTAAAGAACTGAAAGAGAGTAGGCTTTCGACATTGAATTTCAAAAATATTAAAACAATATTTAATTAAAGTAAATTCAAAGTCGATGTTTAAATTTTCTTTTGAAAGATTTTCAACACCAAAATTAATTAAAAAAGTAACAATTTTTTTTTTTTTAATTTATGTTTTACTTCAATTAAAAGGGAACTTTAAAAAACTTCTTAACACAATCCCGTCCTCTCGACTTAGACGAAGTAAAGATTGACAAATGTAAGATGAAGTCTAATAAATCCGCTGGAGCGGATGGCTTGAATGCAGAGCTCTTTAAAGCAGCTGGAGATAAGTTGGTTAGGAGATGCCCGATGAATGGAACCTTAGTATTGTTTGCCCGATGCTGAAAAAAGGAGACCCTTTAACTGCACCAACTATAGAGGAATCAGTCTACTTAACATCGCCTATAAAATCTTCTCTGCCGTAATATGTGAACGTCTAAAGCCCATCGTCAACAACCTCAGAGGTCCTTTTCAGTGTGGTTTTAGACCAGGAAAGTCCACAGTTGATCAAATATTCACATTACGGCAGATCCTGGAAAAAAAATCCAAGAACACCAATCTTTTCATCGATTTCAAGTCCGCATATGACAGCATCTACAGGGACGAGCTGTACAGAGCCATGTCTAGTTTTGGCATCACTGCCAAACTCGTTCGTTTGTGCAGGATGACCATGGAGAATTCACGCTGCTCCATAAAGGTTGGAAACAACTTAACACAAACTTTCGATGTCAAAAAAGGTTTTAGAGAAGGTGATGCGCTGTCATGTGATTTTTTTAACATCGTGCTTGAAAGAATAGTGCAGAGCTCACACGTCAACAATAGAGGCACTATCTTTCAAAAGTCTGTCCCATTACCAGCATATGCTGATGACATTGACATAACCGGAAAAATGGGGCTTTTGTGAGTATTGAGGCAGAGGCGGCAAAAATGGGTTTAACGATTAATGAGGGCAAAACAGAGTTCATGCTGTCGTCAAGAAAGGACATACAACACCGACGTCCTGGTCAAAACGTCAACATCGACAGACGTAACTTTGAGGTAGTCAAGGACATCGTCTACCTATGGCTCCGGCGCTGAGATCAAACGCAGAATAACTCTTGCTAACAGCTGTTTCTTTGGACTAAGAAAGCAATTGAGTGGTAAAGTCCTCTCTCGAGGGACCAAAGTCTCGCTATATAAGACCCTCATCATGCCCGTCCTGCTATACGGTGCAGAAGCATGGACTATGACAAAAACGGATGAAAACACCTTGGGTCGCTTCGAGAGAAAAGTTCTTCGTGTGATCTACAGTCGCGTATGCATCGAAGGGGAGTGGAGGAGAAGATGGAACTGTACGGGCTGTACAGCGACGTAGACTAAGCCAGAAGAGTAAAAGTCTGGCCCAGAAAGTCTTCGAATTCGCACCCACAGGACAGCGCAGTAGAGGAAGACCGCGGATCAGGTGGCGCGCATAAGTGGAAGGTGACCTCACCAAACTTGGAGCGCGAAACTGGAGACATCTAGCTAGGGACCGAGCTAGATGGAGAAGTTTGTTGGGTGAGGCCCTAGCGCCACCTTAAGTAAGTAAGTAAGTAATCTCTTTGCTAGGCAGTTCGCCGCCAATTCAACTCTGCCAGTGAGTGTTATGAATCCGCCTGTACTTGAGCGAGTTAATGATTCTATGGGGCAAATCTTTTTTCGCACTCGTACTGTAGCGAGAGTCCTAAAAGATCTTAACAAACATAAATCTGCTGGTCCAGATGGTATCCCCACCGTTGTTCTAGAGATGTGTTCTTCATCGCTGGCAAAACCACTGCGTAAGCTTTTTCATCTGTTCTACTCCTCAAGTGACGTTCCGAGCGGATGGAAAACCGCATTTGTCCAGCAAATTCCCAAAAAAGGCGAATCTTCCTCACCGTCTAATTATCGACCGATTGCACTTACGTCCCTTATTTCCAAGGTCATGGAAACGCTGATTAATTATCACCTCAAGAAATATCTCGAAAATCGAAAGCTTATTAATGACCGACAATACGGCTTTCGTAGCAATAGGTCCACTGATGATCTCATGGTTCATCTCACCGAACAGTGGAACAAATCTTTACATAGTTTTGGAGAAAGTAAGATTATTGCACTTGATATTTCAAAAGCATTTGATAGGGTTTGGCATCAGGCTCTCTTATCGAAAATGCGTGCTTTCGGTTTGCATGAATCCCTCCTTCATTGGATTAGTAATTACTTTTCGAATCGTTCAATAAAAGTTGTATTGGATGGATTCAAGTCTGAAAACCACAAAATAAATGCTGGTGTGCCCCAGGGCTCCAACACTCTTTCTCATTTTTATTAATGATCTCTTGTCTGCAACATCTAATCCAATTCATTGTTTCGCTGACGATAGTACTCTTAGCTTTTCATATTTGTTTTCAGATTCACACCCCTCTTCTTCGGATGTGGAACTGCAACGACAAAATATGATAAGCTCATTAAATTCCGACCTAAACAGCATTGTACAATGGGGAATAAGAAACCGCGTTTAATTTAATGCTTCGAAAACCCAATGCTGTCTTGTATTGTTAAAGCGAAATAAACCCCCCTTGCCATTATCCATAAACGGCACTTGCATCGAGGAAACTGAACATTTCGATATTCTCGGTATGTGTATCACCAACCACCTTTTGTGGAACGATCACATACGCGATGTCGCCAAAATTGCCGCAAGATGTTTGGGTTTTCTAAGGCAATGCAAGAAGTTTTTCTCCCCCTCTGGTCTGGCTGTTATTTACAAGACTTATATACGTCCAAAGCTTGAGTATAACTCCCATATCTGGAATGCAATTTACTTAAGCCTCTTGGATAGTATTGAACGTAGAGCATGTAGATTGATTGGTGATATTACCATCATAAGATCATTTACGACACTTGAACATCGTCGAAATGTTTCTTGTCTCACCCTCTTTTACCGTTATTTTAATAGTTTGTGCTCTAGAGAAATAGCCAGCTGCATTCCTCCCCTTAAACAGTTCAACCGTAATACTCGCGCTTCTAGGAATGCTCATCAATATACCCTCGAGCCCAACTTCGGTCGTACTATCAAGTACAGAGATTCGTTCTTTAGCCGTACTATGCGAATGTGGAATGCCTTGCCACGCTCTGTCTTTCTATTCTATTGCAATATTCAGGAATTCTCCCTTTCCTAGTGCTCACACTTTGTCTACATAATAAGGGTAGTATATCCTTTTGCGTGTGCGCTTATTGTAAAAAAAAAAGAATCATGGACTATGACAAAAGCGGATGAAAGTACCTTGGGTCGGTTCAATTAAATAGCCAGCTATTTAGTCAGCTGTAAATTTTGAAGCTTTCATCTTACATTCGACACATAAAAACTACACAATTATTTATAATAACTCATTGAAATTCATCTTAAGACTTTTTTTTTGAAACCACATGCAAGACAAACCTATACCTATACCTGTCCTATTATGTGACTCTTATACTGCTCCTGTAGTGAGACTTTACAAAGCGAAATAGCGTTACAAAATTGTTAATTTAGAGGCGATATTTGTTCTTTAATTTTGCAGAACTAATTTTCAAATTAAAACTAGTTAACTACGTAACGCAAACATAAATATAATATATGTATTTAAGCAGTTACTTTAAAAGTAGTAGTTTTAAAAATTTGTCAGAAAAATAATTAATGTTACAACAATTTTGTAGGTGCGATTGTATATAAAATATTTATGCACATAAAAGTTATAATATTACGTAACACAAATGGAATTTTGTGTTAACTTTCGTTTCCACTTGTCGCTGTTCTAGTTCCATAATTCAAATTGTTAAAAACAAGTCACTCATTTTTCAATATGAATCAACAATTTATCGAAAGCTTTAGAATTTTGATGTGTCATTGTACATACAATATTTTGTAAATACCTATGTTAACAATCATTTAAGTTAATGACTGTTTGGTAGATATGACTATACAACTTTCAATCATAAAAATTGACACTATTTTCTTGGACGTGTTTAACGGCGTGTTTTTTGCAAAAGTATACATATGTAAATAAGTCGCTAAAATAGTATTTTTTATTCCTACATAATAAACTACCATACATAAATGTTTGACTTGACAAAAAAAAAGAACACATAACAACTTCCCACACAAAAAACAAACAAATATAAAATGATCACATCTCGACGAAGTATCTAATGCGAACTTATAAATAGGCAGGTTAGTATATTTATTTATTTTTTCAAATAGCTATGAAGTATTTTGATGCAATTGTGTTTTTTGTTGTTGTTTTAATATTTATTTATAGCAAATTTATTGGCTTCCCTCTATTGCCCCATATTTGATAAATAAAAAAATATCTACACTTAACATTTCAACATTTGTTGCACATTCTCGTTCTCTATAGCTTAGGTGATCTGGAATTTTAAATGAAAATTAAGTTGGTAGTTACGAGTATGCACATCAAAAATTATGTTTCATGCCCACCAACTATAATTGCAAGCTAATTTATGGCTAATATCTTATACTATATCATAAGATTTTCTCACTAGGACACTTCCATGATACTGTTGCAGCCGCTATAGCTAAACCGACAACCAACGCGTCCTCGTATTTTTTTTTATGTTATTTTAGTTAATGAACACCATGGAACTTGTTGTTGACAAGGCCGGACTTACTTTATATTTAGCCCTATCACTCCAATCCAATTAGAGCTGTAGTGCGCCGTTTTAATACCAACAACTCAGTTGACCTGTGATAGAGAAGCTTAATAGCGATTATGTTAAAGCCATTTTGTCGCATTGAGGAAAAAGATTAGGTCTCTTATCTTTGTCTCAGATACCTCATCAAGTTCGTGAAAGAATAGGAGACAAATTTTATAGAGCTTCACAAGCCGTTAAACACAATTTTTACGTAGATGATTGTTTAGCCGGTGCAGACAACATTGATGACGGTCATGAGTTACTCAACGAGATTAATTCTTTACTCAAGACAGGTAACTTTGAATTGAAAAAGTTTTGTGCCAATAATCCCATGATTTTAAAAGAAATTCCTGAAGACGATAAAGAGAAATTAGTAACATTCCATCAGTCTGAGATTATTAAAACTTTTATTAATATGGGATCCTTCACAAGATGTTTTCAAATTCATCTTTAATGACGAAAAGATAAGTAAAATTAACACACAGATAACAAAACGAACAGTTTTGGCGAAAACGCTTCCTCCACCATGTGTTTGGTTTTCGCCTTACATAATATTGCCTTCGATCGCTCCCAAAAATGATATATATCGCGAAAAACAACCGATTCTCAAATCGTACGTTTGAATGCGTTTTTGCAAATTCCAAGCTTTTTTTATTCATTCACGAAATAAATGTTATTTTGAATCATGCAAACTGCACACTGCACGACAACACTTCGGACAACGGATTCAGGCTCATAGATTTTGCTGCGGGCGAAAAGTTCGCCTTTTCCACACCTCAACATCCACAAAGGAACTTGGACTTCTCCAGATCAATCTACCGTCAACCACATTGACCATATTGCGATCGATGCCAGACACGCTTCCAGCATCATGGATGTCCGAACTTTCCGAGGAGCTAACATCGACTCGTTGTAGCCAAGGTATCACTTCGGGTTTCCAGACCCAAGGCAAAACAGGGAGGTGCTGTGAGAAGGTACAACCTCGAACGGCTACAATCACCAGAAATCGCCAATCCTTTTCCGACCGAGTTACAAGTAACCTCTATCGAAGTTCTCTGCCGCCAACACAACGTATCGAAAACCAGTGGCAACATTGCCAAAATACGATCAGAGTAGCCGCCTCTGATGTGCTGGGTTTCAAGCAGCCACCAACAAGGAACCCCTGGTTTGATAATTAATGTCAGCAGGCAAATGAAGCCAAACAAGAGGCACGCAAAGCGGCGTTGCATAAAAGGACGAGAGCTGCTCATAAGCTCTATGAACAGAACAGGTGAGAGGAACACCGACTTCTCAGAGGAAAAAGAGAGAGCATGAGAAGGGTGCGGTCGAAGATGTTGAGAGGTTTAAAAGCAGGAATGAAGTTCGAAAGTTTTATGAACAGGTAAAACGAAATTCACAGGTACATAAACCAAGAACCGAAGTCTGCGAAGACGAAAGTGGAAACATCATAGTGGAACCGCAGTCAATGCTGAGGATATGGAAGGACCACTTCTGCAGACTGTATAACGGCAACAAAAAACTGAATTAAGCTGTCAGGCAGGATGATCCATTCAACATAGACGACGAAAGCCAACAATCCCGCCCTCCCGACTTAGACGAAGTAAAGATTGCCATCTAAGCTGAAGTGTAATAAAGCCGCTGGAGTCGATGGCTTGAATGCCGGGCTCTTTAAAGCAGCTGCAGATAGAAATGGCGATCTATGGCAACCCCGCCTGAGATCCAATTAGCGCTGTAGTGCGCCGTTTTGATAAGGTGGACATAAGTTGGTTAGGAGCATGCACCAACTTATCTGCAAGATATGGTAGGAAGAAAGCATGCCCGATGAATGGAACATCAGTATTGTTTGCCCGATCCTGAAAAAAGGAGACCCTCTAACTGCACCAACTATAGAGGAATCCGTCTACTTAACATCGCCTATAAAATCTTCTTTGCCACAATATTTGAACGTCTAAAGCCCATCGTCAACAACCTGATAGGTCGTTATCAGAGTGGTTTTAGACGAGCAAAGTCCACAGTTGATCAAATATTCACATTACGGCAGATCCTGGAAAAAAACCAAGAACACCAAATCGACATTCACCATCTTTTCATCGATTTCAAGTGTTGAGAGCCATGCCTAGTTTTGGCATCCCTGTGATTTTTTTAACATCGTGCTTGAAAGAATGGTGCAGAGCTCACACGTCAACACTACCTTTCAAAAGTCTGTCCAATTACTAGCATATGCTGATGACATTGACATAATGGGAAATCTTAGCGTGAAGTCAATGGGGCTTTTGTGAGTATTGAGGCAGAGACGGCAAAAATGGGCTTAACGGTTAATGAGGGCAAAACAAAGTACATGCTGTCGAAAAGGACATACACCGACGTAATGGTCAAAATGTCAACATCGACAGACGTAACTTTGAGGTAGTCAAGGACTTCGTCTAACTAGGCCCCGCTGTAAACGTAGAAAACAACACCAGCGCTGAGATCAAACGCAGAATAACTCTTGCTAACCGCTGTTTCTTTGGACTAAGAAAGCAATTGAGTAAGTCCTCTCTCGAGGGACTTTATAAGACCCTTATTATCCCCGTCCTGCTATACGGTGCAGAAGCATGGACTATGACAAAAGCGGAGGAAAGCACCTTGGGTCGCTTCGAGAGAAAAGTTCTTCGTGTGAGTGGAGGAGAAGATGGAACGACGAGCTGTATGGGCTGTACAGCAACGCAGACTTAGCTAGAAGGGTAAGATTCCAACGACTAAGATGGCTGGGTCACGTAGAACGCATGCAAACCAATGATCAGGCACAGTAGAGGAAGACCGCTGATCAGGTGGCGCGCACAAGTGGAAGGTGACCTCAACCAACTTAGAAACTGGAGACATCTAGCTAGGGACCACACAGGACTGCAGCGCCACCTTAAGTAAGTAGGTAAACTGCACACTACAATGTTTAAAAATAGTATTTGCAACTTCTTCGGACAAGTTTGAAACACTTATTGTGAAATTTTGAGTTTTTTCCTATTTGAAAATTTACAAAGTCATTTCTTTTCTTATTTTCTGTTGAACCAGTGTTTTCGAAATTTTTAAAATACTTAAAATTGAACTTGCCAGTACTTCTTTTTATCTACTGTATATCGACAGACGGGCAGAAGCGAGAAGTTTTTAGTGTGGATCGAATCCCAACCTGTTTTCAAGCCTTTTGTTTGACAATCGCGACAACTTAAAAGTTTCCTAAATTTCCTTATTCTACTTTCTGCAAAAAAGGAAGTCAATATTCTGAACGATACTTTTTATGTACGGCTGTTAATATTGGCACTTCTATGACCCTTAATTTTTTCCCTGACAAAAGTGCTACCAAATTTGTATTGGGCTCAAAGAACTGTGAGACATAGTTTTATTAGGGATTTCAATCCCACCATTTTGAAAATTAGCTTGCTGGTCTTTTTTCAATCAATTGTTGTGTGACGGATAGACTTATGAAAAGTCATAGAAGGCTCTATAAAAAATAAAAGAAAAACTCTTATCAAACATTGATATTGGCCCCCCAATAGAAGTCATTTAATTTTTACAGCTAATCCAGCCCTGAGTGCTGCCAACACTATTGAGTATGAGTGGCACAAGCACATATAGCAAAGCACAATCAACAATCATAGCCATAGATCGACCGGATACCTGGCTTGAAGTGAGACGCAAGGGTATGACCCCAACGGCGTGGCGCGGCACGGCGCGCACCACACCAGTCATAGCCACCGCCATCGCATCACAGCACTATACTCCAACACGAACACTCCTCTATTTTCAATTCATATATGAACATATCTACTAGTATGTAGGTATGTATATAGGCAAGGTAAAGCGTATAGATACTGCCATACAACTACACCATTTACCTGACAGAATTTAACACGTGATCCGTTTGTGCTGAATAAGCGGGAGAAGCAATGAAAACGAAGCAATAAATTTCCAAACTGGTGCCGTCATGTCTGGCATGGTTTGTGCGACTCGATTCGGTGCGATCCGAATCCAAATACGAATCCGATATTGAGTGGGTTAGACGTTAGAGAGGTGAGGAGCACAATCCGGAGAATGGAGCCGAAACTGAAGCCGAAGCCGAAACCGATCGACCAGCTTGTTTCTGTTCTGATCGTTGTGTCGTTGGCGTTTTCTTCTCGTCGTTCGTCGTCGTCGTCGTCGTTATTGTTGTTGTTGTTGTGCTGCTGTTACTTTAGCCGAGGCATGGCGTTTGATATAATCAACAAAAGCCAGGCGTTTTTTTTTGCTGTTGTTACCTTTTCTTCGAAATCTTTCTGATTCCTCATTGATATTGGAAATATTTCTTTTTTTATTCATTCGTTTACAAATAAAAAGAACACAATTTTTTTTGGTGTGTATGTATTCGATATCCTAAAAGATTCAAAGCACACACACAATCAAACATATAAAATGACGATCAACACAATTAAATTGATATAAACTGGTTTCATTTGCTTTGAAATAAAGCGGCGGATTTGCGCTAGCATTTCATTACTGGTTTTTAATATCACGTTATTCGTCAATTGAATTGGGTTTAAGTTTTTTTTAATTTTTGCTTCTTTTGTGTAAAAAGAGATCGAGAGAAGTATCTATACCTATGCACCTACCTACATATGTATCTATAAGATACAGAATTATATTGTAGATATTATAAATTTTGTATTTTTGTTTTGTTTTAAGTTATACAACAAGCGAGGGGGATGCTGTAGCTGAGCGAGGCTGTGCCTGTGATGCTCTTAAATGATCTGCGCGATTTGCGAAGCGATGGATGTCGACGGAGGCTGCGGAGCGCAGAAACGCGGCAACAAACGGCGGCGTTATGAATGAGGTGCATGCGGCTGGAAAATAAATATAAGTCAATTGACGACAGAGGCGAATCTTCATGCGGTAGGTGACAATTCGCTTCAATTGGCCTCATTCATAAACCAGTTGAATATACATCTTTATACCTACCTACAAAACACATATCTAGATACATAGATACAAACTATACTTTAGGTAGAAATAAATGAGTATTTATTTATATTTTATAGCTTTTTTTAATTTTTAGGTTTGTAGGTATATAAAGACTTAGACACACGTTTAAAGTCATTTGAGCTAGTTTTAAATTTAAATAAATAAATATGCATAAATATGTACATATGTATATCTGACTATACTTAACCTATCTCTCACTTAACTTATCAAACAAGTCAAGCAAGTAAAAAGCAAAGCAAACACCTAAGTCTTTCCGGCGCCAGATTAAAAGTCGCGATCGCGACCAATATAAAATGTTAAGCGTGGTTGTTGGTTTCGCTGTGTTGTGATGGTGATGATGTTGAATCTTGTTGAATGTTGAGTTGATGGTTGACAAATGAATAATTATGTTACAAACAACAAAAACAAAAATATTTAAAACCAATTCAAAAATAAAACAACAAACTGGGGAAATCAAGTTCATTCAGAGAGCTCACGAAATTTAAAAAAAAAACCTAAGCTTAGTGTAAATGGCGTGTCGATTTTTCATATAGTGTGGGATAATGATAAATTTAAACATCTTTCGTTTTAAAATTGCGTAAGATTTTTGTTTATAATATTTCAGCTTATAGAAAGCTCTCATTTACATTTCTTTAAGATAAAAATTAGTTAAAAGATTTCGCAGTGAAACTACGACTTTTATAAATTTTGAGCTTCAAGCTTAGGGTTTTTCTCACGCAATATAAATTATCTACATTATGTGGGATGTAAGAGATGAACCTTCCTACATTCGAGTAGGATAATCGTATAGGTAGGTATAGGCTTGAGAACTGAATTAAGTTATCAGAAGTTATTGATTAGGTAAAACTATGAAATGTAAGCTTACAATTTATTATTTTCAACTTGATTTTTTACTTTTGGAGGGCAATGTTTTTGAGTGCCTTACTTTTGCTAGAGCTCTTCGAGCTCTTGGACAAGACATATGAGCAGTGCCCTGGCTATGACATTAAAATTGTCTTAGGAAATTTTAATGCCAAGCTAGGAAGAGAAGACATCTTTGGTGGCATAATCGGGAGATACAGCCTGCACGACACCATCTCCGACAACGAATTCAGGCTGATCGATTTCGCTGCGGGGCGACACGTTCTGGTAGCTAGTACGCAGTTCACGCATCTTAATATCCACAAGGGGACATGGAAATCTCCTGATCAATCAACCGTCAACCAGATTAACCACATTGCGATCGACGCACGACACTTCTATAGTATACAGGATATCCGAACATTCCGAGAGGCCAATATTGACTCGGACCACTACCTCGTTGTAGCCAAGGTACGGCTACGGATATCCCGATCCAAGCCAAAACAAGGAAGTACTTTGAGAAGATTCGACGTTAGGTTAGGTTATAGTTGCTGTCCAAGATTTGATACCACATGAATCTTGAGGCTTCCTCCTAAGCTCAATAGAACCAGCTTGATTCCCTTACGAAACGTAAGAGCCTGATTATACTGATATGATTTAGATTGTTAAGATCGTTAAAGAAGAATTCTCCTAGGTAATTCTTGCGTTTTCGAGCTAGAGCAGGCCATGTGTAGAGAAGATGAAGAACCGTTTCTTCCTCTTCCTCGTCCATACAGCTTCTGCAAAAGTCATTTGAGAATACGCCTTTTATCGAGCTTATATGCGATCTGCTTAGAGAGAGCAGGCACCTTGAACGTTTTAAATCCAGTGTTGGCCAGATGTTTTTTGTGGCTTGACACGTGGAGATGTTGTTCCACCTGGTGCCTGCCCTTCTCGCAGCGTCTTGCATTAGCAACAATTTGCAAGTAGCGATTGGTATGCCAGTCCTTCCAAACGTGGTAGGATGGGCTGTACTGTACCGTTCCTGGTGAGTTCATCTGCCTTACAGTTACCTCGAATGTCTCTATGGCCCGGCACCCAACAAAGGTGAATATTAAACTGTTGCGCCATCTCCATTAGAGATGATCGACAGTTATGGACTGTTATAGAGTTTGTAGAGACAGAGTCCAGAGATTTGATAGCGGCCTGGCTATCAGAGAAAATACGGATATCAGATGTTGATATCACGTTTTCTTTGAGCCAGGACAAGACTTCCTTTATCGCCAAAAGTTCCGCCTGGAACAGGCTACAATGATTGGGAAGGCGGAATGAGAGACTTAATTTCAGTCGTTCAGAGTACACACCACCACCAACCCCTTCTTTGGTCTTTGAGCCATCTGTTTAAAAGTGGATTGACTCATCCTCTAAGAATGTCCTATCCTCCCGAAAAGATCTGGTAGGTATAGAAATCTGGAAATTCCTATCGAATTGTAGTTGGGGGATGGTGTAGTCTGTGTGCTTTGGAATTGATTCTAAGTACCTTAGAATTACGGAGTGGCCAATGTTGTTATTAGTCCACTGCGACGAAGCATTGTGGCGGATAGCAGAGCTTGCAGCTATTTGTTTACTAAATATGTCAAGAGGTGTAAGGTAGAGCAAGGTGTCCAGTGCCGCAGACGGGGTCGTGCGAAGCGATCCGCGTCTACATAGGCAGGCTGAACGTTGGACTTTATTTAACTTATCCCTGTTTATACCTTTCTCTAAAGCAGTCCACCATACTGGCACACCGTACGTTAAAATCGGTCTTATTACCGATGTGTGGTTCTAGGTTGTAAACCCCATTTACTAACAATAGCTTTTTTGGAAGAAAAGAGAGCTACAGTAGCTTTTTTGACTCTTTCCTGTACGTTGCGTTTCCAATTTAGTTGTTTGTCTAAGATAAGACATAGGTATTTAGCCTCGTCTGAGAATTTTAATTGGATTCCTTTAATATAAGGAGGGTTGACAAATGGAATTTTGTATCTCCTCGAAAACAAGACCAGATCGGTTTTGTGTGGGTTAACACCCAGTCCACTCCAATCAGCCCAAAGTATTAGTCTGTCCAAGGCATTTTGTAAGAGTTCTTTAAGGATATTAAGATGCTTTCCTGAAACAGCTATAGCAACGTCGTCCGCATAGGCTATCACTCTGAAACCCTCCGCATCCAGACTAGTTAGGTCAGTCGATGCTGAGAATATAGAAAGATCACTTCTCCAAATTATATAATGGCGATGACGAACCAAATTCCTCTGTAAGGGAGACGCAGACCTACAATTCCGCCTACCCGACCTTGACGAAGTGAAGATAGCTATATCTAAACTTAAGTCAAACAAAGCTGCTAGAACTGACGGCATCGCTGCCGAACTATTCAAAGCAGCAGGCGATGACTTGGTACGGAGCATGCACCAACTCATCAGCAAAATATGGTCGGAAGAAAGCATGCCCGATGAGTGAAATCTCAGCATAGTATGCCCGATACATAAGAAAGGAGATACTCTAAATTGCGCCAACTACAGAGGCATCAGTCTCCTTAACATTGCGTATAAGATCCTCTCTGCCGTATTATGTGGACGTCTCAAGCCATTCGTCAACAACCTGATTGGTCCTTATCAGTGTGGCTTCAGACCAGGAGAGTCCACTATCGACCAAATATTCACACTATAGCAGATCTTGGAAAATACCCAGGAACTTCGAATCGGTACCCACCACCTCTTTATCGAAGAGGTCTACAGAACAATGTCTAGTTTTGGCATCCCTGTTAAACTTATCTGTTTGTGCCGAATGACGATGGAGAATGCACGCTGCTCTATCAAGGTCGGAAAAGATCTTACCGATGCATTTGATGTCAAAAAAGGTTTTAGAAAAGGCCATGCACTCCCATGCGACTTCTTCAACATCGTTCTGGAAAGAATTGTGCAAAACTCAACCGTCAACACTAGAGGCACAATCTTTCAAAGGTCCATTCAATTACTCGGATTCGCAGATGATATTGACATAATTGGAAGATCAAAGCGTGATGTCAGTGGAGCGTTTTTGAGCATTGCGACGGAAGCGAAGAAGATGGGTTTAGTGGTCAATGAGGGCAAGACCAAGTATATGCTGTCATCAAAAGAGGACACTGAACAACGACGTCTTTGACAAAACGTCAACATGGATAACTTTGAGGTAGTTAAGGACTTTGTCTACCTAGGCACCGCTATTAACACAGACAACGACACCAGCGCTGAAATCAATCGAAGAATAACTCTTGCAAATCGCTGCTTCTTTGGACTTAGAAGGCATCTAATATCACCATCTATAAGACACTCATCATCCCGGTTCTCATTTATGGCGCCGAGGCCTGGACCCTGTCAAAGAAAGATGAAAGCGTCTTAGGATGCTTCGAGAGAAAAATTCTCTGGGTGATTTTTGGTCCCGTACGCATAGATTGGAGGAGAAGATATAATGACGAACTGTACGGGCTGTACAGCGATACTGACCTAGTTAGCAGAATTAAAGTCCAACGGCTTAGATGGGTAGGTTATGTAGAGCGGATGGACATCAACGCTCCAGCCCGGAAGGTCTTCGAATCCAATCCCGAGGGACGGCTCAGTAGAGGAAGACCGCGTCTTAGGTGGCGCACCCAGGTGGAAGAGGACCAACTTGGCATGCGAAACTGGATCATCTGTCTATTGTTTAATACTTTCATAGATAGATTTTTGCTTTGAGGGTGATGTAGATTGGGACTTCTCCTACATCAGTGGACAAGGAACATCGGTAATAGACTACTGTGCTATTTCTAGCAAATGAATGGATTACGTTAATCATTTGAAAGTTGAACCAAAGATATGTTTAGACCATATGCCAATTAAAATCTTGGCAAAAATCCTCGTTTCAAATCCTCCCAGTGGGTGCCAGGCGGTAATGATCACCACAGTTGTCTTGCACGTTGTCAAGATGGAGATCAGCTAAGGTCAGGTTGAATTGCTAAAGTTTCCTACTCCTTAATAGTAGCAAGCTTTAGCAATGCAATTTGACCATAGATACGGGCTCCCTAATTTCAGTGGTGGTGTGAGCGTCTTTCATAATCCGTACCGAAGAATGAAAGGCTGGTGGGCAAACCAGTCGCTAATGAGCTCATTCAGATGCCTTGGCAGGGTCCATCTTATCTTCTGCCTTAACCCGGTATATCGGCTCTGCCGGGGCTGACCTCTTTTTTCCGACCTACTCATGGGACCAACATTTAAAAACTTCTATAAAATGGACGAACAAGACATGACGAACGTAGTACCCTCCACTCTTGGCCTCCAGCCAGGGGACTTTGAAGGGGAGCTCATTTAGCGCTGGTAGTTCCAGCACTTGTGAGCAACCCAAAACCACACGAAGTATAGACAGTGCTATTCATATTTGGGAGTTATAAACGACCCTAAACTAAACTGGAAACTAAATATTGAAGTACGGGTTAAGAATACCTGCGTTGCCTTCTACGCCTGCAGCAAAACTTTCGGCAAAAAGTGGGGACTTCAGTCGAAGATGATTTTATGGACGTACACAGCCGTAGTACGTCCAATCTTAGCATATGGTTCGATTGTGTGGTGGCCTGCTCTCAGCAAAGCCTATAATATTGATAAAGAAAGTTCAGAGAACAGCTTGCGTGGGCACCACAGGGGCCATGCGTACTTGCCCAACGGACGCCTTAAACGTTATTTTGGATCTTCTACCAATCGACCTTTTTATTAAATACATAGTTTTCTGCAGCGCTATTAGGCTGAAGGAATCGAACAGCTGGTTGTCAAAACCTTATGGTCACAGCAACACAACGAAATTGATTCCCTCAGATATTATCTTGGTAGACACTGACTACTGCACTCCTACTTTGAGCCCTAGTAAGGGTTTTAAGGTTATTTTCCCATCGAGAGAAGATTGGGCGGATGACATCATGTCCATAGGTTTCGACACAAACATCTTTACTGACGGCTCAAAGATGGAGTTCGAAGTTGGTTCTGGGATCTTTTCTGAGTCCCTGAATGTAGCTAAATCCTTTAGGCTTCCTGACTTTGCTAGCGTTTTTAAGGCTGAACTGCTGGCAATAAGGGAGGCGTGTAAAACCGAAATGCGGCTATCTTCACAGACAGTCAGGCAGCTGTCAAAGCCATTTACTCGGCCACATCCTCATCTAAATTGGTCCAGCAATGTCGCGATGAGCTTGCGAGCCTGAATATTAACCTCGGTGTCACCCTGATCTGGGTTCCGGGCCATAGTGGTATCGTGAGGAATGAACGGGCCTTCATAGCTCACTTGGCGGAAATGGTTAACATTCCTCTTGGTGCTATGAAGGGTAAAATCTTTTCTATCTACCAAACTGAATCAAACCGAAGGTGGAGCAATTAACCCAACTGCATTATATATAGGAAGATATGGCCCACCTATCATAAAACCGGTACAAACGACCTTCTATGCAGGCCAAGGCAAGACATAGCCAGGATTGTTGCGGTTTGTACCGGACATTGGCCTATAGAAGTCCATGCGGAGAAGTTGGGTATCTCCTACAACACCTTTTGCCGTTATTGTAGTGACCAAAGAGAAACTGAAACGATCATCCATTTCCTCTGCAAATGTCCTGCTTTGGCATACACTAGAATGAAATACTTTGGAAAATCATTCTTTCAAGAACTTGATGAGCTATCTGAGACAAAGATTAGAGACCTAATGTTTTTTCTCAATGCGACAAAATGGATCTAACATAATTGCTATGAAGCTTCTCTATAAATCTATCCCTTCCAATCAAAGGTCAAACGAGTTTTTGGTATCAAAACGGCGCACTACAGCGCTAATTGGATCTCAGGTTAGGTTGCCTTGAGATCGCCATTTCGACCTACCTACCTATGCCAATTAAAGTGACATTTTTCAAAAACAGATACAAAATCAATTCATCTACCACGAAAACTCATATGGAAAGAGAGCAATAAAAGCAGTTTTGAGAACAGACTTCACCAAAACCTTGCTAAGATACGAGTAGAAACCCAAACAGACCACGACTCGTTGGAAAAACTTATAAAATGCTTCGTAAAATCTTATCCAACCCCTGGCAAAAACGCTTAACAAGTAGGGAAACAAAAATGGTTCGATAATGAATGTAGAGAGGCGAGAAAACTATCTTTCAATTTATTGAACAAAATAAGGGATTCAGCTAATGTTGATGGAAGACTTCTTTCGAGTTACAGCCAAGCAAAGGCTAATTTAAAAAAACTGTTTAGGAAAAAGAAAAAGGAATATATACAACGAACTGTAGGAAACCTCGCAACCGAAAGAAATCAAGTTGTATTGGAGGCAATTACAAATCCTGAAAGAACAAGGATAAAAATGTGGAGTTAACATCAATTTTCTGAGTGATCACTTCAGAAAACCAAATTCTTGATGAAGATATATCGCTAGATGAGATAATTATGGTAGTTCAACATCAAGATCGCGTCCCAACAGAATTTTACAAAAACGCAACAAACCAATTTCTTCGAAAAATATGCGAAAATTTTAACTTTATTTTTAACACGGGCCAAGTACCTGACTCTTTCAAAGAAGCTTTAGTATTTCCCATATATAGTTTTGAGTCAAAACGTATGCCTTTAGAATGTATTTATCGCACTAACATTTTTAATGAAGTTGATGTGATTTTTATGAACACTGAATTTTGAAAACAACAAACTGAGTTTTAATATGAATAATTATGTGAAATTAGATGAAAATCTATGAACATTTGCGAAAATGATCATATGAAATAAATATCTATGTAAAATTAAGCTTATTTTATTTTGTAGGTCTAAGATCGGCGCTGAAAACAATTGCAAATTCTTTTCTTACTAAAAGCAAATGTGTTCAACTCAATGTGTGACAAATGTCTCAGACTGTGTTTGCTTCAGCTTTTTTTCTGCTATCACAATTTATAACAAATTGTTGTTTTTTTCAGGTACGACAGTGTGTGGTCCAAAATAAGATTAAGCTAGCAAAAAAAAACTAAACCTATAGACATTGAATTTATCAAACTTGTGTTTTATTTTTCAAAAAAAAAACATCCTGACATGTAGTAAATATTGTTATATTATTGTTGTTTTTTCTGTCTAAATTTTAAATAACTATGGAAGACATTTTCACTCATTTTCAATTAAAATTAATAATAGAAAGTTTTTAGGAAATATTCTTGGAAAAAAATTTATTTAATATTAAACAATTAAGACACTTGTTTGCAATAAAACACATGTTTAAATCAAACTGGAAGAAAAAACATACAAAAGTGCAAACACAAAAATTAAATGCGGAATTCAGGGTTTTACGAATTTGCTCTTTTTTTATTAAGGTAAGGAGATAAGTAAAAAGTTTAAAAAATTTAAGATCCATGATAAACTTGATTTTAAAGGGTTATGAAGAACTTTAAGAAAAATAGGTTTGCAGATATTGTTTTTTTAATTATTAACCAAAACATATACAGAACTTGTCGGATTTTTATTTTTTGATTAACTTTTTTTCAATTTGTGGTTAAAATTCCATAAATTGTTTTTTTTTTACCAATCTAAAACTTTCCATAAGATCATACCTATATTGAGATTGTGTGGCAGGTAAAGTCTCAAATAAAAATAAAATGAGGGCTTGGGTGGTCCATATTTCACATGTTTTCGACATTTGGGCGCCTTATTTGTTGCTAGCACTCATTTATAAGTACATAGTACCTATGTATGTATGTTTATTGTTTTTGCTTAATTTAACTAAGCAAACAAATGTTTCTTTTTTATTTCTTCAAGGTTTTTTTAAAATTCGATGTAGGGGTATAATATGACAGTGTTTAAAAAAAGGATAATTAAAAATATCATAAGTGAACAACATTTCTACGAAAAAATGTGTTTCTGTCTACTTTTTTTCTTGAAGTTATATAATATTTCATTTTTTACTTCTTTTAAATAATAATTGAAAATAATAACTTAATCATTTCTACGATTTATGAACTATTTTCGAAAAAAAAGCAACAGAACTTTATTTTTTTTTTCAATTTAATAAAACATTATTTTATCAAGTTCAGAATGTCGAAAAAGCACCTTTATCGTAAAATCATTTCTGGCTTAACGAATTGCAAATAAGCCGTATTTTTGATTTTTTAAGTGACCACAATTTTCATGAGACTTACTATGTTTGAAAACTTAAGCATTTTAAGAAATGGACCTGTGAATTCAGTCCAATCTGTTTTAAGAAGAGGCCATTCATAAAGTGCAGTTGTGGAGTCTATATCTTGAAAATTATGTTTAAACATTAGTAGTCATGAATAGAAATAAGGGAGATGTTCTATTTTTCTTTGGAGTCTGATCCTATGGAGAACACCTATGAGACTAATACTTACTTACTTACTTACTTAAGGTGGCGCTACGGTCCGGGGCGTACCTGCTCACTGTCTCCAGTTTCGCACGCCAAGTTGGTTAAGGAATTCTCCCACCTGAGTGCGCCACCTGAGTCGCGGTCTTTTTCCACTGCGCCGTCCCTCGGGATTGGATTCGAAGACCTTCCGGGCTGGAGTCCATCCGCTCTACATGACCTAGCCATCTAAGCCGTTGGACTTTAATTCTGCTAACTAGGTCAGTTTCGCTGTACAGCCCCTACAGTTCGTCGTTATATCTTCTCCTCCATTCTTCATCTATGCGTACGGGACCAAATATCACCCGAAGAATTTTTCTCTCGAAGCATCCTAAGACGCTCTCAATTTCTTTGACAGGGTCCAGGCCTCAGCGCCATAAATGAGAACCGGGATGATGAGTGTCTGATAGATGGTGATTTGAAATGCTCGAGAGAGGACTTTACTTCTCAATTGTCTTCTAAGAAGAAGAAGCAGCGATTTGCAAGAGTTATTCTTCTTTTGATTTCAGCGCTGGTGTCGATGTTTGTGTTAATAGCGGTGCCTAGGTAGACAAAGTCCTTAACTACTTTAAAGGTACAGCTGTCCATGGTGACGTTTTGACCTGGACGTCGTTGTTCAGTCTTGGTCTTGCCCTCATTGACCACTAAACCCATCTTCTTCGCTTCCGTCGCAATGCTCAAAAACGCTCCACTGACATCACGCTTTGATCTTCCAATTATGTCAATATCATCTGCGTATCCGAGTAATTGGATGGACCTTTGGAAAATTGTGCCTCTAGTGTTGACGGTTGAGTTTTGCACAATTCTTTCCAGAACGATGTTGTAGAAATCGCATGACAGAGCATCGCCTTGTCTAAAACCTTTTTTGACATCAAATGCATCGGTAAGATCTTCTCCGACCTTGATAGAGCAGCGTGCGTTCTCCATCGTCATTCTATAAAACGGATAAGTTTGATAGGGATGCCAAAACTAGACATTGCTCGGTAGAGCTCTTCCCTATGATGCTGTCACACGCGGCTTTAAAATCGATAAAGAGATAGTGGGTTATCGATTTGAATCTTCTGGGTATTTTCCAAGATCTACCGTAGTGTGAATATTTGGTCGATAGTGGACTTTCCTGGTCTGAAGCCACACTGATAAGGACCGATCAGGTTGTTGACGAACGGCTTCAGACCTTCACATAATACGGCAGAGAGGATCCTATACACAATGTTAAAGGGACTGATGCCTCTGTAGTTGTAGTTGGCGCAATTTAGTGGATCTCCTTTCTTACGTATGGGGCATACTATGCTGAGATTACACTGCTTCGTAAGCTTCATAACTTTGGGATTCACTCTAATCTCATTCAGTGGATTTCATCTTTTTTAACTGATAGGGTTCAAAAAGTCAAACCTCGAGATCTATTAAATGTAACTCAGGAGTTAACCAAGGCAGTCATCTTGTCCCAATTTTATTTATAATAAACATAAAGTTCAGCAAATGTTTCATATACGAGGTGTGGCAATTAAGATCCGGGAATTTAGTTATAATTTAAAAAGTGGCAACACTTATTCATTTGTTATCATAAGTCTAAGAAGGAGGATCTTCCTTTTAGTTAGAGTTCAAAGTTGAATTATATATCACGTTTGGTTTTCGTTTTATGCGTAAGTATAACAAGTAACTTTTTTAGTGGCGTAGTGAAAATGTGTGACGTACATTAGAAGCATACATTATTGAAATCTGGATCCTCAGAAATCCTCCGAAAATTGCAGGTTGTCTATGAAGACGATAGCACGTCAAAAACGCCTGTGTTTGAATGGGCGAAGCGGTTTAAGGAAGGGCGTGAATCGGTGGAAGACGATCCACGTAATGGAGCTCCCGTCACCTCTCGTACCGACGCGAATGTTGATCGTTTGCGCATGTTAATCACGTCTGACCTTCGCCTAAGCATTCGTGCATTGTCTTACGAGTTAAACATCAACAACGAAACGGTTCAGAAGATGTTACACGAGAATATGAACATGCGAAAGATCTACGCAAAAATGGTTCCTAAAGTTCTCAACCATTCTCGTTCATTGTGCAAGAGTTTTTGGCAAAAAAAGGCATCCCAACGTTGCCTCACCCACCCGATAGCCCCGATAAAGGAACTCATCATGGCGGCGTACAGAAGGTCCAAAAAGCTCTAACCGTGGTGCTTAACGGGCTAACTTCGGAGGACTACCAAGGGTGCTTCCAATCATGGGAGAAACGTTGGAATCGTTGTGTAGAGTTAAAGGGAGATTGTTGTGCAGGTCGATAGTAACATTTTTCCTAAAACTTCATTTTCTTGTTTTTTTTTGACGAATTCCCGGAACTTAATTGCCCCACCTCGTATGCGGATGATCTTAAATTATTCCATTAATTATTTCTTTAATATCCAATTAGACCTCGATCATTTATGAAAATGGTGTTTGGTTAACTGTCTTAAACTTATTGTCAAGAAATGCTTCGCTATCCCTGTCTCTAGGAAATCTCAACATATGAGTTAGCGTATTCTCTTGATCGTATCCCTCTTCAGAGAACTGCTACAGTTTACATTTGTTCCACACATGGATGCTATTGTCGATAAAGCCAACTTTATGATTGGTTTCATTAAAAAAAACTCAACTGACTTTTCGGATTCTTATATGCTTACATCTCTATATAGCTCATTAGTAAGATCATTGCTTGGGTATGGAATCCTTTCTAACAAACATTTTCGGATAGAATTGAGAAAGTTTAGAATCGTTTCACAAAATATGTGTTTTGCAAAATGCCCTGGAATTTTTGTTCAGGTTCTCAAGCTTGACGTATTCTAAAAACTCTCAAATCTCGAAGAACTATTCTTGATATAACATTTGTGAGAGATACTTTAAAAATAAATAAATTGGGTGGCACAACAGTCCGTTGAGAACTAAGGCCTAGTGACTTACAACTCTCAACCATTCCTGTAATGTCTTGTTTATTCTTGAGTAATGTTTGTTTATTTATTTATCAATTAGAGATTATAATAACTTTTACAGACTATCGAAATACAAAATTTGTCTTAACATAAATTTTAGTCAATTAACCAGAAAGAATAAGCTGAGCATATTTTTAAATAAAAAAAATCAGATATTTGGTTAATTTCTCTGACACAGCGAGATATTGGCTCGTTAACAGCATAATTTACTCTATGAAATACCTCATGGAATAAATAACGATTTCTAAGCACTCGAGTTGGAGCATGTAAATTTATAAGAGACAATAAAAACGGACAGTCAATATGATAGGATAAAATATCTTTAATGAACATTATAGAATATATTTTGCGGCGATTTTCTAAGGTCTGAATGCCAAGAAGCTGACACCGAGTATTATAAGGTGGCATAACATCTGCGTTCCATCTAAGTTTATAAATAACTATTCTTGTAAATTTTCTTTAATTTTTTTCAATTCTAACAGAATGAGTTTTGTAATACGGATTCCATACCACACAGCAGTACTCCAGAACTGATCTAAGATAAGCAATGTAAAGCGTTTTTAAGGTATAGGGATCAGTTAGACCTTTAGAGTTGCGGACAAAAAATCCAAACATAGAGTTGGCCTTGTTAACTATGAATTCTAAATGATTACTGAAGCTGAATTTACAGTCAAAAATCACTCCCAGATCTTTTTTGGTTGAGACTCTATCGAGAACTTTGTTCTCAATATGATAATCGTATACAAAAGGAGCAGATCGACGGGAAAATGAAAAACAATGACATTTAGAGATGTTGAGGTTTAATTTGTTGATTTTACACCAAGTTGATAAACTTTGAAGATCTTTTTGAAGAAGCACACAATCTACCGATTCCTTAATGCATCTCAGAAATTTAAGATCATCGGCAAACATTGTAAGAGAAAATCAGGAAGATCATTTATGAATATAAGAAACAAAAGTGGTCCAAGATGGCTACCTTGGGGAACACCCGAGGAAAAATCTATTGGATTTGAGACGATCAAATCAATACGGACATATTGAATTCGTCCTGTAAGATATGAACGCAACCAATTTAACAAGTTAGAATGTATACCTAGTTTTTCCAGTTTATGAATCAAAATTTTATGGTGAACTCTGTCAAATGCTTTGGCAAACTCCGTATATATGACATCGACTTGAAATAATTTTTTTAGATTATTTAAAACTAAGTCGGAGAAAATTGTAAGATTTGTAGAAGTTGATCTACCGGATACAAATCCGTGTTAAAATGGGGATATAGAGTCTTTTAATAAAAACGAAAGCTTATCGCAAACAATTTTTTCAAAAAGTTTTGGTAACTTGCAAATCGGGCGATAGTTGTATATGTCCTGTTTTGGACCACTTTTATGGATAGGGGTTATAAAAGATGTTTTCCATTCGGAAAGAAATACACCTTTCTCAAGTGATCTGTTAAAAATAAAGCATAGTATTCGAGACAGGGAAGGCGCACAGTTCTTTAAAATAATGGGAGGAATTTTGTCTGGACCAGTTATGTTAAAACTTGACTGATCAATGTTAACCGTATTAAGGTGAGGAATGGAGGGGACCTACAGTTTATATGCCGAATCCGAACGGCTACTTTGAAAAAAACACTTTTTTCATGCCAAGAGTTACTCTTGAGAATTGGTCAATTCCTTGCAAGTGGCAGTACCCATGAAAAGACTTTAGATGGCATAGGCAGGAATCGAATCCAAGACCTCTGGCATGACAGTTCAACGCACTAACCATCATGCCACGGGTACTACCTACTGCTAGATACTTTATGTTACCATATAAAGTGTCCTAACCTTCTATCGTTAATTTTTGTTTACGTCCTGATTAGACCATTGAGAGAAAGATACCTTCTTTTTCAACCTAAACACAGGAAAAGTTATGGAATGAATGAACCAGTTTCAAGGTCAATTAGGGAGTTCAACGAAGTAATAAGTCATATTAGCATAGAATGGCCTAGAAAAAAATTAAAAAATGATTTTAATTATCTTTTTTTAAGAAATTAATCATGAATTGTAATTGAGTACTAATTGTAGATTTAATAAATAAATAAAATATAAGCTTACTGTTGTAAATGTTTCGTAGGAATGAGGACTGTCGGTTGTTGCATTTAAGTCATCATTTACTTCGCACACAGATTGGGCTGAACGTAAGATTTCTTTGGTATTAATCTCATTGGTGTACGTCCTGGTCCAAACAATGGGCCAACTCCTTACTTGAGTTTTATTTTAAAAAAAATATGACATTTAGGTACAATTTGTTTATAAAACAACGTTGCCTAACTCTAAGAAATTCTTAGCTTTTAAACTCTTTTTATTTTTTTTTATTTATTTATTTCGATATGGCTATACAGTATTTTTTTTTAATTTACAGGCACTCGGGGTTATTAGTACCCTTTATATGTTTATATTTAAACACAGTACGAGAATTAGGAAAATAGGGAAGGATTTAAAAGGAGATATCGGCACATTGGTCTTAAAGTTCTGAACATCAAAATGGGAAAGAAAAACAGAGTTGGCTAAAGCATTTCACATTCTCGATGTGCGATTTATGAAAGAATCTCTATACTTGACAGTACGACCGAAATTGAGCTCAAGGGTAAACTGATGAGCATTCCTAGAAGTGCGAGTATTACGGCTGAATTGTTTAAGGGGTGGAATGCAACTGGCTAATTCGACAGAACATTGTTTGTAAAAATATCGATAAAACAACGAAAGGCATGAAACATTGCGGCGGTGTTCTAGCGATGTAAATGTTTCGATTATAGTTCTATCGCCTATCATTTTTAAAGCCCTTTTTTGTATTCTATCCAAGAGATTTAAACTTGTTTTAGGGGCACCTGCCCAGATAAGCGAATTATATTCAAGCTTTGGACGGATGAAGGCTTTGTAAATTACAGCCAGATCAAGGGGTGAAAAATGTCTTGCACCGTCGGAGAAATCCTAAACACCTGGCAGCATTTTTGGCAATATCAAATATATGATCGTTCCATAAAAGGTAATCTGTGATACACATACCAAGCACTGACAGTTGATTAGTTTCTTGGATGCAAATGCCACTCATAGATAGTGGCATCGGGGGTGTGTTACGCTTTAACGACAGGAGGAGTTTTCGAAGCATTAAATTCTACACGGTTTTCGATTCCTCATTGGACAATACTATCGAGATCAGAATTTAATGAGCTTATCATACGCTGCCGTTGAAGTTCCACATCAAGGATGTGAATCTATAAAGGAGTATGAGAAGCTGAGGGTACTGTCGTCGGCGAAACAGGTTAATGAATTAGAAGTGGTAGACATAAGATTATTTATGAATATAAAAAAGAGTGTCGGAGACAAAACGGAGCCCTGCGGAACACCAGCATTTATTTTATGAATTTCAGACTTGTAACCATCCAATACAACTTGTATTGAACGCCAACGAAGAAGAGATTCATCAATACCAAAAGCACGCATTTTCGATAAGAAAGCTTGGTGTCAAACTCTATCAAATACTTTTGAAATATCAAGTGCAATAATCGTACTTTCTCCAAAACGATGTATACACATTAAGATATAATATCTTATAAACTAGTGATAACAATGAATGCAGTGAAATAAAAAAAAGAAGAGAAAAGAAAGATAAAGTTGTAGGCAAAATTATACAATATTTATAATAAAATTTAATGATTGTTTGGAAATAAAAGGAAAAAATAAGAGATAGGACGAAAGCAGGAAGAGGTGGAGAAAAAGATAAAAAAGCTATAACGGTTTAGACAGGAGAGGGAAGAAAAGAAAAAAAATTAAGATACTGATAAAAATTGACGTAATTGGGATTTAATATTTGTAATGTTGTTTATTCTCTTAATATGGCGAAGCAAGGAATTACACTTACGTGTAGCATTAATAAAACATTGGCGCTCAGATGTTATTGAGGCATATCGGGGTTGAATGAACTGGTCAGACCTAACTGAATAAGCCCTTCTTATTCTCTCAAAAAGGTAGGGTGGTTGGTGTGTAAGCAGGACATCGGAAAACAATGATAAGGTACGAAACAGAAAATAGTTCTCTAGTGGCATCTGAAGTAAACTATTTGTAAAATGAGATACTCTGTCGTATCTACAAAGCCCATAAATGTATCTGATGATGCTGTTGAAAATGACGTTAAGCTTGCTTTTGCATGCAAAATTAAAACTCGAAAAAATTTCGCAGCCAAAATTGGAAGAATAAAACTTTTTGCAAGCATTGCACGCGTCTTCATGGGTGTATAAGCCTGGGAGACCCCAAGCATGCGTAATACTCCATATGATTTTCCAATTATAGCGTTAATATCCTAACTCCAAGATTCCTAGCAGAGTCCACAATAGTTGCATTGTTTAAAATAATTTGTGGGAAGTATGAAATATCCAGAACTCTTTTAGATATAACTAAACTTTTAGATTTAGATGGATTTAATGTCAGTCCATTAAACTGTAAACAACCTGATAGTTTTTCAAGGTCCTCGTTTAAGTAAGCACCATCTTCAATAAGACCAAGATCGCAGCCGAGATACATCTGTACATCGTCAGCATGTACTGTGCAGTTATGAATTACGGAGGAAATGTCGTTTACATATAAAGAAAAAAGTAATGGTCACAGAATAGATCCCTGTGGAACTCCACTAGTGGTTGCAAGAAAGGCAGACAACTGGTTACCTACTTCAACTGCTTGCATTATTCCGGATAAATAGGACGAAATAAGTTTTACTGCATCAGAGGAGAAGTTATAATGCTGGCGAAGTTTATACGAGTTTGCTGTCAACCACAGTATCAAATGCCTTCGAAAAATCAAGGAGGACTAAAAAATTAACTTTATCGCCATCCAATGCTTGACGGAAGTTCTCTATAACATCAAGCAGAGCCGTAACACAGCTATGCTTCTTGATTTTTGATTTTTCAGGATCCTTTCAAAAACTTTTGAAAGAAAAGCTAAAATGTAAATTGGCCTATATTCGCTACACTTAGCATTTTTGGATATAGGTATAACTTTTGCCAATTTCCAATCAGAAGGAAACTCTCCAGTAGTAAGGATAGTATTGAAGATATGAGTGATATACGGTAACACTACGGGAAGTATAATTTTTAAAAAGGAAGGGTGCATTTCATCGGGACCTATGGCATTTGACTTTACTGAAAGTAGACTTTCAACAACTTCAATACTGCTAACACCTCTGAAGCCAAAGTTGGAGGAAGTATTTGGCGCTGATAAAATTTGAACTGGAAGCACAGAGTTAGATAGAGAAGTCGGCAGAGGAGCACTGACGAATTTTCGATTCAAAAAGTTACCGTCAACATTCTCTTTATGACTATGTTTTGATTTACCAAGCCCAATGCTACGCAGATTACTCCACAGCTGTCGGTTATTAAAGCCGGCGGTATTAAGTTTACCCGAATAAATCCTAGTCTTGGCTGAACGAATTTCCATCACAACATGCGAAGTGACAAATATATTTGTCTAAGTTCAGGTAAACGATACATTTTTCACAAGTTGTACGCTCGATCACGTTGCTGCATTAAGATACATATTTCATTGGTGAACCAGTTGGGATCTTTTGATTTATTTTGTACAGTTTTTAAGGCAACGTGTCTATTAAAAAGTTGAGCAACATTATTATTAAAAAACTGCACTTTTCTTAAGCAAGAAAACAATATTAGTTTCAAAACACAAAGTATCACTTTAAAAATAGATTCCAAGGATTAATTTCTTTGAACGAAAAATATCTAAAAAAAAACAGAAAAACAAAATAAAATATTGAACCAAATCTTTACCTCGTCCGGGGACAGATATATGTAAATACTTAAATCGACCCGGATCAAAATGTTGTTGTCCAACAGAATCAACCTCCCCCTTTGATTGCCCTTTTCTGCATACCTATTTTCTATTCAGGTGATGAAAATAAATTCCCTTGTAAAATTGACGACTCATACCACCTAAGAAGAACAAGATACAAGAATCTTATAATTAATAGCATATAAGATTGCAAAATATGCCCTACTATAAAGGATGACGACGATGATAATGTGTGGTATATTATTATTGAGTTTCCTTCGTGTTTTCGGGTACTAAATTTGCAAAAAAAAAAAAAAACAAAAATCAAAACAACAAAACTAGAACGTTGAACATTATTTTGTGCCAGCCCCGAAAGCCAAAACCGCCATCTAATTTCATATTCACTCACAGAATTAGTCATCCACAAAAACGATAAATTAGATTTTGCAACACACCATTTTTTTCAATAGACGAAATGGGGGAAGGGGATACACATCAGCAACACCTAAATTTAGAAGTAACGAGACAAACAAAATTTAAATAGAAACTTATAAATGCGACTCTATCGTAAAGGTCTATGCGTATAAAGCGTGATGTATTTTAGTGCTCAGTAATGATGCGTTGGGCTAAATAAAGTCCCCCCTTTTTTGTTGCAGTTCCCAGAAATCATGCTGCCTGCATGTCTGATGTCTTTTATTCTAAATCTGCAATGGTTAATGGAATTAAAGGAACTAAATCTGAACGAATCGAATAGTTTTTGTTGCTTTTACAAACAATAGGAATTAATTAAAAATAACTGGATTTGTTTTTTTATTGGAATATGATATTAACATTAAGATCAAATTAAAGATGACTTTTCGGCAATTGGTCACATTTAATTTGAAGAAATACTGGTTATAAGAACCTACTTTTTGACTACCCAAAGTAAACAACTTATTTGTGAAGCTTGTTGTTAGTCATTGCCAACTTTGGGTTTTTTTGAAAATCAAAATAATCATTTTAAGTTACAGATGATAAGTTTTTGAAAGTTTGATAAAATGGTTATGGCGACCAGGTTTTGATATAAATTGCTTAAAAAAATGTGGTGACGATGTCGTACAGTTGTAAGGATCTGTAGAGAACTGGACGGATAATTCAATTTGAGAGTTTTTAGAAAGAATTAAGCCATTCATTCTACTCAGAAACTATAAGCCTCGTTGCACACTTGATTATTCAGTTTAGCGCAGTGCCACTGCAGCACCACATCTGCGCAGAGTGGTGCTGCGTTAAAACATCATTTGCGGGTCTCTGCAAGATTGTTGCGTCTCCGCAAATTCGGTTGCATAACGTGGCTTTTATAGGGAACTTCATATTAATTCCTGCGAGAAAAAACCACCAAAACAATTTCACCGCCGTAGCGTCGCTTTGCTGATGTTCAATTGGTAGACATGTGCATTCAAAAGGACACAAGCGTCCACAGGTTTTTCTCAAAACCCACCTCTGTCTATCAACTCCTACTCTCACCTCCCCGTGGTAAACATCTGGTGCCTAGTACCTTAACTGGAGATTGGAACCCCAACCATAGAGGAAAGTTGTTAGGGGCGGCAAACGAGAGAGGGGAGGAGAGGTGTTTCCACTAAGGCACCTCTCATTATCCAGACTGCAGCGGAGGAATTCAAGAGATGGACTCAACGGTGACGTCTACAGTTCCAGTAAGGTTGAACTACTTAGTGAACACCTTATAGGGCTTCTTCGACTTATACGGAGCCCAGGCCTATAAGGAACGGTTGTATCAGACTCCCCATCCTTGGAGTTATATTTGGATATGGCCCTCCAGGTTGGGGGTTGTGCCGTCGGGGTGACTTCCTGGCCACGTAAAAGCTTTCATAGTTGCGAAGCACCAACAAGCCTCGGATACGGACGGATTTACTGTTGACAACCAACGCAAACGAATTAAGGACAACGAACTTCGGATATGCACGTGGAATGTTAGGTCCCTTAACAGACCTCGTACGGTCGAAGAATTAGCGGAGGCTTTAGACCGCTATAAAGCAGACATCACCGCCATCCAGGAAATACGATGGGATGGGCCGGGTAAAAAGAGGATGAATAACTGCGATATTTTTTATGGTGAATGCTACCGCGAAAACCAACAGCGCTTATTTGGATGCGGCTTTGTTATTCGAGCCAGACTTAGGCAAGAAGTCTTGAGCTATAGGTGCATCAATGAGCGCCTCATGACCATACGCATCAAGGCTAAATTCGGCAACATTAGCCTGATATGCGCGCACGCCCTCACAAAAGAGAAGGATTACAACACCAAAGACATGTTCTTCGAGCTCTTAGGCAAAATATATGAACAGTGTCCTAGCTACGATATTAAAGTTGTGATGGGCGTTTTTGGTGCCAAGCTAGGAAGGGAATAATCGGGAAAAACAGCCTGCACGACAACACTTTCGACAACGGATTCAGGCTCATAGATTTTGCTGCGGGCCGAAACGTCATGGTAGCCAGTACGCGTTTTCCACACCACAACATCCACAAAGGAACTTGGACTTCTCCAGATAAATCTACCGTCAACCACATTGACCATATTGCGATCGACGCCAGACACGCTTCCAGCATCATGGATGTCCGAACTTCCCGAGGAGCTAACATCGACTTGGACCAATACCTCGTTATAGCCAAGGTAGCACTTCGGGTTTCCAGACCCAAGGCAAAACAAGAAAATACTGGGTGAAGGTACAACGTCGAATGGCTACAATCACCAGAAATCGCCAATCCTTTTCCGACCGAGTTACAAGTAACCTCTCTCGAAGTTCCCAGCCGCCAACACAATGTATCGAAAACCAGAAGCCGCCTCTGATGTCCCGGGTTTCAAGCAGCCACCAACAAGGAACCCTGGTTTGATGAGGAATCTCGGCAGGATAATGCAGCCAAACAACAGGCACGCAAAGCGGCGTTGCATAAAAGGACGAGAGCTGCTCATAAGCTCTATGAACAGAACAGGTGAGAGGAACACCGACTTCTCAGAAGGAAAAAGAGAGAGAATGAGAAGCGTGCGGTTGAAGATGTTGAGAGATTTAAAAGCAGGAATGAAGTTCGAAAGTTTTATGCACAGGTGAAATGAAATTCACAGTTACTACATGAACCTAGAACCGAAGGCAGCAAAGACGAAAGTGGAAACATCATAGTGGAACCGCAGTCAATGCTGAGGATATGGAAGGACCACTTCTGCAGACTGTATAACGGCGACGACGAATTGAATTCCCCTGTCAGGCAGGATGATCCATTCAACATAGACGACGAAAGCCAACAATCCCGTCCTCCCCACTTAGACGAAGTAAAGATTGCCATATCTAAGCTGAAGTCTAATAAAGCCGCTGGAGCAGATGGCTTGAATGCCGAGCTCTTTAAAGTAGCCGGAGATAAGTTGGTTAGGATTAGGAGTATGCACCAACTTATCTGTAAGATATGGTCGGAAGAAAACATGCCCGATGAATGGAACCTCAGTATTGTTTGCCCGATCCTGAAAAAAGGAGACCCTCTAAACTGCATAGAAGAATCAATCTACTTAGCATCGCCTATAAAATCTTCTCTGCCGTAATATGTGAACGTCTAAAGCCCATAGTGAACATCCCGATAGATCCTTATCAGTGTGGTTTTAGACCAGCAAAGTCTACAGTTGATCAAATATTCACAATACGGCAGATCCTGGAAAAAACCCCAAGAACACCAAATCGACACCCACCATCTTTTCATCGATTTCAAGGCTGTATAGAGCCATGTCTAGTTTTGGCATCCCTGCCAAACTCGTCCGTTTGTGCAGGATGACCATGCAGAATTCACGCTGCTCCATAAAGGTTGGAAACAACTTAACAGAACCTTTCGATACCAAAAAAGGTTTTAGACAAGGTGATGCGCTGTCATGTGATTTTTTTAACATCGTCCTTGAAAGAATAGCGCAGAGCTCAAATGTCAACCCTAGAGGACCTATCTTTCAAAAATCTGTCCAATTACTGACTCAGCGTGATGTCAATGGGGCTTTTGTGAGTATTGAGGCAGAGGCGGCAAAAAATGTTTAACGGGTAATGAGGGCAAAACAAAGTACGTGCTGTCGTCAAGAAAGGACATACAACACCGACGTCTTGGCCAAAACGTCACCATCAACAGGCGTAACTTTGAGGTAGTCAAGAACTTCGTCTACCTAGGCTCCGCCGTAAACGCAGAAAACAACACCAGCGCTGAGATCAAACGCAGAATAGCTCTTGTTAAACGCTGTTTCTTTGGGCTAAGAAAGCAATTGAGTGGTAAAGTCCTTTCTCGAGGGATCAAAGTGTCGCTGTATAAGACCCTTATCATTCCCATCCTGCTATTCATTGCAGAAGCATTTAATATGACAAAAGCGGATGAAAGCACCTTGGGTTGCTTCGAGAGAAAAGTTCTTCGTGTGATCTACGGTCCCGTATTCATCAAAGGGGAGGGGAGGAGAAGATGGAACGACGAGCTATACAGCGACGTAGACTTAGCCAGAAGGGTAAAAGTCTAACGACTAAGATGACTGGGTCACGTAGAGCGCATGGAAACCAATGCTCCGGCCCAGAAAGTCTTCGAATCCACACCCACATAACAGCTCAGTAGAGGAAGACCGCGAATCAGGTGGCGCGCACACCTTGTTTTGTCTTTGGAGAACACATTTCTGATTTGAGCGAAAATGTATAGGAAAAACTTGATTGGATTGTTAGGTTTCATTTCAATACAAAATAGCCTCCTTAATGAGAAAAAAATCATTCTTAAAGTAAAAATCCCGCGGGTTTTTGGTTTGACAACGCAGAAAGAAAATTTGTCAACGAGCAAAAATTTAAAAACTAAACTTTGACGAATCAACATTTCTTGAACCAAAATGAAAATTGTTTTCATTGTAACTGTGCATGTTTTAGATTTAAAAAAGTTTTGTTTAGGAGAAAATAAAAAGCAATTGTAAGAGAATTACAATTTACTTATGACAACATCGAAAAAATAATAATAATTATATAATAGTGGGAAAAGTAATATCCATCTATTATCGTTAAATTTAAAGATTTTAGCCAGCGGATACAACTACGAAGATTTAAAATTCTTGAAAGCTATTGTTCCACAAAGATTTAGCAAATAGTCAGGGAAACATTCAAAATCGTTAAAAATAATAGAAATCCGCTTTAAAAGTACATATCATCCGCTCCAGAACCGGACTTCTGATTGCTGGACTTTCTTGAGATCTTTCCGGTAATTTTTCACAGCTGTCTCACTGTCGGCATTTTTCTTGTAATTTCATTCAACGGTCGTAACATAATCCTGTTGCTATAATAAGTACTATTAATTTTTGGACCCCATCCACCAAACAATCTGTACAAACCCTTATTTGGACATTTTTTTGATACCTGAATGGCCAGCCTTACTTAAGGTGGCACCACAATCCTGTGAAAACTAGGGCTTCATCCTACAAACTTCTCCGTCTAGCTCAGTCTCTAATAAGATGTCTCTAGTTGCGCACTTCACGTTGGGTGAGGTCACTTTTTGGAAGACTTTACATTGTCAAAATTCGATAGTACAAAATTTGGAGATACAGCATTTGAACAAACCTTTTTAATAGAGCGTTTTGAAATAAAGAATTTAAGACATACAGAATTATGACCAAACCATATCTTACATAATTTTGATTATACAGAATTCATAAAAGCAGTATTTTGTATTTTTGGGCTAAGGGATTTGAATCAAATGATTAGCTTTTTTTCTAAAAAGAATTGTTTTGTTTTACAACATTCAAAATGTTCTTAAATAGCAAACTCACGAAAAACTAGTGTTCAAAAACAGCGAATGTTATCAAGAGTGAGATTTTGAATTAAACACTTTCATCAATTTCAGTTTGGACTATTAGAAAGTATTTGTCCAAATCTGGAGCTTATGGCCATGTTTCGAAAACGAAGTCAATGTGTCGATCTATGAATGATCATGGAACAAAAAATTATAGGAAATGTTTCCTTTCGTTCTTGGTCCTTGGTGGCAGAAGTTTGATTTTATATTAATTATATAAATATAAATTTCTATTTTTACGATTAGGCAAATCAAACCATTTCCAACCTTCTCCAACCAACCAACTTCTACCGTCGTCGTCGTGTATTTTTTGTTTTATTTTTGAGTTTGACGCATGTAAACAAAATACACGTTTATTTGTCTTCAAGTCTGACACAAAATTTTTAAATTCTAAGAACTTAATAATGCAAATAAAAAATATTGTAGCAAATAGAAAATAGGTAGCGCCTGTGGCGTTATTATTTTATAACAAACAAAAGTATAAAAATGTGTACTTAGTAACTCTGTCATTTACAATACAATTTTGTTTCTATCACTAACAAGCCGACCGACATGTTAAGGTTTACAGCATGTAATACAAAATATTTGTTTTATTAAGAAAATTAATATTTGTCGAGGAAGTAATCAATAATAGCGAAATATTTACAGTTTTTTCTTAATTGTGCGGCGCGCCGTTTTTGAGGCGATGACGCAGAGTAATTTAAAATACCATTAATTGTTTTTAAATTTTAAGTGTCTCGACAAATATTCACTTCCTCTGTTTTTGTACATATTTTTTAACATATGCCGTATGTGCCTATGTAGATAGAACGGTACTTCAATATTGGCAAACAAACATTTGTGACACTTCTGCCGAACAACATTTGTAATATTTTTAATTATTAATACCGCATTATTTTCAAATTTTGAAGATTGAGGCAAAGCCCCAAAATTTGAAGCTTTTTAATAAGAGTATTTCCGCACCAACTGTTATGCTTCAATGACATTAAACAAAAGTGGTTACATTATTTTCTACAATTCTACAATAGAATCTTCTTGGGCATAACTTTCTTGTTGGTGGAGACTTCAATGCGAAATACACCTATTGGGGTTCAAGACTTACATATATCAACAAAAGGCAAAAGAATTTTCCAAGCAGGCCGTAAATTCAATTGGGAATTTTATTCCTCTAGGTCGCCAACTTACTGGCCTTCCGATACTAACAAAATACCAGACCTTATTCAATTTTTCGTAGCTAAAGGAATCAATGTCATCAAATCATACTCCAGTGGTTCTATCACTAAGTGAATCGGAAGTACTAGAAAAAAGTAGTCCAAAACTTGTAAATAAGGAAACAAAGTGGAATGATTTTAGAGAAAAGCTTTTAAGTTTTATAAATTTAAGATCTCCCATGGATACAATCCAGCAAATTGACCATGAAGTGGAACAATTTATTGCTGATGTGCAACAGGCCGCTGAAGAAAGTACTCCAACATTTTCTAATAGAAGACAAAATGAAATAAAATATCCTTTAGAGATAAGAAAGTTGATAATAGAGAAAAGAAGAGCCCGAAGAAAATGGCAAAATACTAGATTTCTAGATGATAAAACAACGTTTAACCGAATAAGCAACAATCTTAAAAAACAAATTTACAAATTCAAAAATAATTCACTCAGTACATTCCTAAGGAATTTAACGACTGATGCTTCAACCAATTTTTTCCTATGGAAAGCAGCCAAGCGCCTGAAAAGACCGCAGTTACAAAACTCGCCCTTGAAATCTCAAGATGGGAAATGGATCGGCAAACCCGAAAGAAAAAGCTAACCTTTTCGCTGAACATCTTCCAATGTTTTTAAGCCATACTCAACAAACGCGGCTGAAAATAGCTTACAGTTTGTTGATGAGATAGATGAAAGTGAAATACCAATTGTAAGACTTAAAGAAATAAAAAGTATGTGTTTACATCAACTACCAAATAAAAAATCACCAGGTTACGATCTAATTACTGTTCAATTTTTGAAAGAAATGCCATTGAAAGCCTCCAATATATAATAAATGCATGCCTTAAGCACCGGTATGCCCCGCACCATTGGAAAATTGCTGATGTAATTGTCATACCAAAGCAAGGTAAACCACCTACAGAAGTGACGGCTTACAGACCAATATCGCCTATACCAATTATGGCAAAAGTTTTTGAAAAACTGCTTCTGAAGAGACTTAGCAAAATCATAGAAGAAAGAAGGTTAATCCCAAACAATCAGTTTGGCTTTAGAAATAAACATTCCACGGTAGAATAAGTTCATAGAATATCGGATGTAATAGAAAAGCATTAGAAGAAAAACAAGTATGTTAAGCTTTTTTCTTAGATGTTGTTCAAGCTCTTGACAAGGTTTGGCATGAGGGACTTGAGTACAAACTGCCAAGGGATCTTCCCAGGCAGTACTTTCAAAAATATTAAAATCGTATATCTCAGACCGATTGTTAATAGTAAGGTACGATCAAGAATACTCGGAATTGAAGAAAATAGAAGCCGGTGTACCACAAGGAAGTGTCCTAGGTCCTACCCTGTATTTACTATACACAAGGGATATTCCAGTTGGTAATCACACCATAATGGCTACTTTTGCAGATGATACCGCAATTTTGGTACCAGACAAATGTGTCTCTAAGGCACCAGTACAACTACCAAATGCCGTCTACACAGTGAGAGCTTGGACCGAAAAATGGCGTATGAAACTCAATGAAGCAAAATCTTCACATATAAACTTTACAAATAAAAAGATGAACAATATTGCAATATTTATTAATAATCAAGCTGTACGTTACGCCAATACGGTCAAATACCTTCGAAAGACTTTGGATGCAAAGCTAAAGTGGAAAGAGCACATCAAAAAGAAAAGAGAAGAACTAAACTTGAAGTATAGAAAAATGTACTGGTTAATTGGTAACAACTCTGATTTATCAATCCAAAACAAAATAATGCTGTATAATCAAGTACTAAAGCCTGTTTGGACCTATGGAATCCAATTATGGGGCTGTACAAAGAAAACAAATACCGAAATCATCCAAAAAATTCCAAAACAAAGTCCTTCGTGGAATAGTTAATGCACCTTGGTACATAAGAAATACCGATCTACAAATAGAAATGGTTACAGAAGTTGTTAAAAAATACGCTGTTTCGCACAACCAGAGACTGCAAAGTCATACTAATTCTGAAATGGAGTCCGTCTTGTTCGGAGATTAAAAAAAAACAAGCCTCATGAGCTTTTGGCCTAAAAAAACATTTGAAAGTATTAAAAGTTTAAACTTCCTCCAAAGTGATTGTACAAAGTTAAGAAAGAAAAATCCGAAGTCAATCTTTCAGGATTGGTCCTGATGAGGAGGTGGTTTTAGTGGCAAGCAGAAATTTGCAACCAAAACATTTGGGTCACACAATTTTGTAATTAGGAGATTGTTTTCAACAAAATCGGAAAAAAAGACCATTTTCAAACGCTCACTTTCGACCACGGCTAAATAATAACCTGACAGAGGGTTGAATTTTATATAATGGTGCGTACATGTACTACTTCACTTCAAGGAATTTTGGTTATGACTCTACTCCCAAAATTTGCTCTCCACTATACATAGGTTTAAAATATTGAACATTGGAGATTGGATGTTATTTCTCCACACAATGTCCATGGCCCTTATGTCTTATTGTGCAGATTTAAGTGTCATAATTAGATAATGTCAACCCATATGTGACTTAAAAAAATAATTAGTTTAAAGTCTTTAAGTTATCAAGTTAAAATCAGCTGAAATCAGAAGACTAAATGTACTATTTCGTTTTATTATAAAGCAGTATCAAACTTTGAGGACTTGCTTTGATATTTTACATACATTATGCAATTTCTATTTATGTGGCTATGTGGCAAACCCATTTTTTTCGAGCGTAAATTCAAAATGTTTCCTATGTTTTTCCAAATGAAAGCCTTAAAAATGTATAATATTCAATGCAAATTGAATTTCCTTGGTCAAAATTTACTTTCGACTCGAATATCTTTTTAAAAATTAGAAACATTGGCTTTAAACTAATTTTATCTCACAGAAAATATTGTAAATTTTTTTAAAATAATCCAACACTCAGTATTTTCATACAAAAAATAAAACCTTAATAAAAATAGTACGCAAATTTGGTAAAAATTGATGTTTGGTTCTCGGTATCTCGTGAACAGTAGAAGGTATTGACTTTGAATTCATTTCATTTATCCAATTTGTGGGTAGGCAAGGTCACGAATCCGCGAAGGATTTCAGAAAAATAAGCTTAACATCTTTTGTGCTTAAAACCTTGGAGCGCATTCTTAATTACCATATTAGAGAAATCCTAGTTGGACGACCTCTCGAAAGCTCTCAGTATGCTTATCTTAAGGGCAAACCTCCATGAGGTAGTACGTACTGTAGAACAAACAATCCATTATAAAGAATTTACTCTTGCCACCTTCCTAGACATAGAAGGTGCTTTTAACAACGTTCTTACAGAATCCATAGAAGAATCGCTCGTGAAGTTCGGTGTAGAAGACTTCATTCAGTTCATTCAGTTCCATGTTCAGTTGTAGGAAGATTCGAGCCACGTGAGTAGGGGAACACTCCAGGGAGGTGTCCTTTCGCCTTTTCTATGGCTTCTGGTCATGGATACAATTCTCGGATGATTGGTGCTATTGGTGTTAGGAAAGTACACCTCTGTGATTAGTGAAATCACGGAGTCAGCTTTGAAGAAAGTTAGCAGCTGGGCCACGAGTTGTGGACTAGGAGTTAACCAAAGTAAAACTGAATTGTTGATTTTTACCACCAAAATTAAAGTACCGCCCTTCACGCTACCTCGACTCAACGGTCAAATCCTATCATTGTCTTCCAGTGCAAAATATTTGGGAGTTATACTCGACCCTAAACTAAACTGGAAACTAAATATTGAAGTACGGGTTAAGAAGGCCTGTGTTGCCTTCTACGCCTGCAGCAAAACTTTCGTCAAAAAGTGAGGACTTCAGTCGAAGATGATTTTATGGACGTACACAGCCGTAGTACGTCCAATCTTAACATATGGTTCGATTGTGTGGTAGCCTGCTCTTAGCAAAGCCTATAATATTGATAAACTAAAGAAAGTTCAGAGAACAGCTTACGTGGGCACCACAGGGGCCATGCGTACTTGCCCAACGGACGCCTTAAACCTTATTTTGGATCTTCTACTAATCGACCTTTTTATTAAATACATAGTTTCCTTCAGCGCTATTAGGCTGAAGGAATCGAACAGCTGGTTGTCAAAACCTTATGGTCACAGCAACACAACGAAATTGATTCCCTCAGATATTATCTCGGTAGACACTGACTACTGCACTCCTACTTTGAGCCTTGGTTTTAAGGTTATTTTCCCATCCAGAGAAGATTGGGAGGATGATATCGTGTCGATAGGTTTCGACACAAGTATCTTTACTGACGGCTTAAAGATGGAGTGCGGAGTTGGTTCTGGGATATTTTCTGAGTCCCTAAATCTAGCCAAATCCTTTAGGCTTCCTGACTTTGCTAGCGTTTTTCAGGCTGAACTGCTGGCAATAAGGGAGGCATGTAAGATACTTAAGCAAAGCCCGAACCAAAACCGAAATGCGGCTATCTTCACAGACAGTCAGGCAGCTGTCAAAGCCACTAACTCGGCTACATCCTCATCTAAATTGGTCCAGCAATGTCGCGATGAGCTTGCGAGCCTGAATATTAACATCGGTGTCACCCCGATCTGGGTTCCGGGCCATAGTGGTATCGTGGGAAATGAACGGGCTGATGAGCTAGCCAGGCAAGGATCGGCCCTTCATAGCTCACTTGTGGAAATGGTTAACATTCCTCTTGGTGCTCTGAAGGGTAAAATCTTTTCTATCTACCAAACTGAATCAAACGGAAGGTGGAGCAATTAACCCAACTGCATTATATATAGGAAGATATGGCCCACCTATAACAAAACCCGTACAAACGATCTTCTATGCAGGCCAAGGCAAGACATAGCCAGGATTGTTGAGGTTTGTACCGGACATTGGCCTATAAGAGTTCATGCAGAGAAGTTGGGTATCTCTTACAACACCTTTTGCCGTAGCTGTAGTGACCAAAGAAAAAGTGAAACCATAATCCATTTCCTCTGCAAATGTCCTGCACTAGAATGAAATACTTTGGAAAAGCATTCTTTCTCGAACTTGATGAGCTATCTGAGACAAAGATTAGAGACCTAATCTTTTTTCTCAATGCGACAAAATGGCTCTAACATAATCGCTATTAAGCTTCTCTATAAATCTATCCTTTTCTATCACAGGTCAAACGAGTTTCTGGTATCAAAACGGCGCACTACAGCGCTAATTGGATCTCAGGTTAGGTTGGCTTGAGATCGCCATTTCTAACTACCTACATACCGTTAATTTAAGTCATTTGATTATGATACTCGTAAAGTCTCTTGCCTCACCTTTTTTCACCGTTATTTTAACGGATTATTCCTTAATGACTCCTCTACTGAAGTTCATCATTATACCTTTGAACCTAATTTCAGACATACTTTCATGTAACAGAGATTCTTTCTTTAGCCGTACAACACGAATTTGGAATGCTTTTCTTTGGTATAATAAGGTGAACAAATTCTCCTTAAGGAAGGGTGCGCTTAATATAGGAAATAAAATAAAATAGTTTTATAGGCTTTTTTTAGGTTATTGCTTGTTTTTAAAAGACATTAAAGCTAAACTTCCAAGCCTATCAATTTACTAAGAGTATATTTTACTGTAGGTGACTTGTTCGTAGTGTTTTCCTGAAAAATACAAAAATGGCAACCCAAAACCAAACCAATGCCTTATAGCTTTGAAAATAAGAATTATCTCCGTATCTAAAATCTGGATTTTATCCGCATTGCTTATCCTTGTCTTGAACTTGTATGTGCTTATGTACATAATATAAAAACATAATATTTACTGATTCTAAAAATGAATTAAACATTTTGTTGTAAGAAAGAAGATGATGAAAAAAAAAATGTTGCAGGAATTTGATCGGCAACTTCAGAGAGATGGACTCTGTTTCTGTTTCGGCCGAAATCGCTTGTGTTCATCAAGAAAACATCAAAACTCTAGCGACTTCTGTAGAAAAAGCAAATATATTTACTCACAGATATGTATAGAAGATTATAAGACCGACCAGTATCCCAGTACCAGTGTCAAGGGAAAGCAAAAAGGTGTGAAGTTAACAAAATAAAAAAAAGTTAAATAAATAAATAAAAATAAAACACAAAACAAGCGATTTGAGATTGGGGAATATAGTGCCTGTACCGCGAGGCCGTCGCGCCGCGCCAGAAAGGTGTGATTCAGTTGATCACGGTGAGGGATGAAAGTGTGAAAAAGGAAGTTTTGTGCACACAACATAACACCTCTATACTTTAAAAAAAATATATTATTCCACAGGTTTTTGTTATTTAATTTTTGAATGCTATTTGCTATTCGCAGCTGTGGCACGTTATCGCAGCAATTAAAACTCTGATTGGTTAGACGACAGGTTTTTGAAAATAGGTTTTTCCAATAAGAGCTTGAAGAACTGTTCTAAGTGTAGTATAGTTGAGCTCTATACAATGCAAGTGCGCTAATTATTTTAGATTTTTTTTTTAAACATAGGAAGTGCATATGTATATCTCGAAATAAATTATATGAATTATATTTAACACAAATAGTTAATTATGATGGATGGAGAGGAGCAGAGAGAGAGGAACGCATCTGAAAATTATTATTGCCCTGTCTGTGTTATTCGATATACGAATACACGACGAACGTCCTTGAAATGATTTCAAGTGGATCGGAGAAAAATTATATGGGAATGTTTTAGAAAATCACGTAGACACATATTGATAGCTGTTTTATCTTCATTTTGCACTTGGCGGCTACATTTTACCACTTGACGTAGAACTATGTTTTGTTCGCAGAGTGCTGATAGTTTAGGAAGTAAAGTTGTTATACAAAATACACTTCTAGACTGCCCTTAAAAATTTAGAGAAAACACATATTTTTCAGTAAAAGCACCAAGTTAAAAAAAAAGAGGCGACCCACAGTCCACACTAAAGTTTGTAGGTTTTCGTGTTTTGTTAAAAAGGTTATCACTTGAATTATCCCTAAAAATTTTAAAATTACCAACAATATTTTACATTTAATGAAAAAAGTTGATTTTTAAATTTACGAGATTTTTAGTCGAAAACTAAAACCAATTTTATTAGAATTTGTTAAAAGTTTTAATTTCTTATACAAACAAATTGGATAAATGAATTTGATTTGAATTCAAAATCTTTTTTGTTCACGAGGTATCGAGAACCGATTATCAATTTTTAGCAATTTTGCGCACTATTTTTTGTAGATTTGATTTTTTTATGAAAAACGGACTGTTAGACTTTTATAAAAAAAACTTACTGAATGTTGAAAACAATATTTTCTGTGAGATAAAATTACCTTGAAGGCAATATTTTTCATTCAAATCATGTTCAAATGGTAGACATGTGCATTCAAGAGGACACAAGCGTCCACAGGTTTTTCTCAAAACCCGCCTCTGTCTATCAACTCCTACTCTCACCTCCCCGCGGTGAACATCGGATGCCTAGTATCTCAACTGAAGATTGGATTCGAACCCCAGTGGAAAGTTGTTGGGGGCAGCAAACGAGAGAGGGGGGAGAGGTGTTTTCAGTTAGGCACCTTTCCTTATCCAGACGGCAGCGGAGGAATTCCCATTCCCGAGACGGAATCAACGGTGGCGTCTACCTCTACAGTTCCAGTAAGGTTGAACTACTTAGAGAACACCTTATAGGGCTTCTTCGGCTTATTCGGAGCCCAGGCCTGTAAGAAGCGGTTTTATCCGGCTCCCCATCCTTGGAGTTATACTAAAGATCTGGCCCACCGGGTTGGAGGTTGTGCCGTCGGGGTGACTTCCTGGCCACGTAAAAGCTTCATAGTTGCGAAGCACCAACAAGCCTCGGATAAGGACGACTTTACTGTTGAAAACCAACGCAAACGAATTAAGGACAACGAACTTCGGATATGCACGTGGAATGTTAGGTCCCTTAACAGACCACGTGTGGCCGAAGAATTAGCGGAGGCTCTAGACCGCTATAAAGCAGACATCACCGCCATTCAGGAAATACGATGGGATGGGCCGGGAAAAAAGAGGATAAAAAACTGCGATATTTACTATGGTGACTCCTACTACGAAAACCAACCAACTTAAGCAAGTCTTGAGCTGTAGGTGCATCAATGAGCACCTCATGACCATACGCATCAAGGCTAAATTCGGAAACATTAGCCTGATATGCACGCACGCCCCACAGAAGATCAATCTACCATCAACCACATTGACCATATTGCGATTTTAGCCTTACATAATATTGCCTCCCATCACTCCCAAAAATGTTATATGTCACGAAAAATAACCGATTCTCAAAACCGTCTTGGTACGTTTGAATGCGTTTTTGCAAATTCCAAGCGTTTTTTTATTCATTCACGAAATAAATGTTATTTTGAATCACGCAAACTGCACACCGCACGACAACACTTCCGACAACGGATTCAGGCTCATAGATTTCACTGCGGGGCGAAACGTCATGGTAGCCATCCACAAAGGAACTTGGATTTCTCCAGATCAATCTACCGTCAACTACACTGACCATATTGCGATCGACGACAGACACGCTTCCAGCATCATGGATGTCCGAACTTTCCGAGGAGTTAATATCGACTCGGGCCACTACCTCGTTGTAGCCAAGGTAGCACTTCGGATTTCCAGGGAGGTGCTGGGAGAAGGTACAACGTCGAACGGCTACAATCGCCAAAGATCGCCAAATCCATTTCCGACCGAGTTACAAGTAACCTCTCTCGAAGTTCTCTGCCGCCAACACAATGTATCGAAGACCAGTGGCAACATTGCCAAGATGCAATCAGAGAAGCCGCCTCTGATGTGCTGGGTTTCAAACAGCCACCAACAAGGAACCCCTGGTTTGATGAGGAATGAGAGCTGCTCATGAGCTCTATGAGCAGAAGAGGCGAGAGGAACGCCGACTTCTCAGAAGAAAAAAGAAAGGGCATGAGAAGCGTGCGGTCCAAGATCTTGAGAGGTTTAAAAGCAAAAATGAAGTTCGAAAGTTTTATGAACAGGTGAAACGAAATTCACAGGTACATAAACCTAGAACCGAAGGCTGTAAAGACGAAAGTGGAAACATCATAATGGAACCGCAGTCAATGCTGAGGATATGGAAGGACCACTTCTGCAGACTGTATAACGACGACGACGAACTGAACTCCGCTGTCAGGCAGCATGATCCATTCAATATAGACGACGAAAGCCAACAATCCCGTCCTCCCGACTTAGACGAAGTAAAGATTGCCATATCTAAGTTGAAGTCTAATAAAGCCGCTGGGGCAGTTGGCTTGAATGCCGAGCTCTTTAAAGCAGCTGGAGATAAGTTGGTTAGGATTAGGAGCATGCACGAACTTATCTGTAAGATATGTTCGGAAGAAAGCATGCCCGATGAATGAAACCTCAGCATTGTTTGCCCGATCCTGAAAAAAGGAGACCCTCTAATCTAAGGGTAAAAGTCCAACGACTAAGATGGCTGGGTCACGTAGAGCGCATTGAAACCAATGCTCCGGCCCGGAAAGTCTTCGAATCCACACCCACAGGACAGCGCAGTAGACGAAGACCGCGGATCAGGTGGCGCGCACAAGCACCCAACTTGGAGCGCGAAACTGGAGACATCTAGCTAGGGACCGAGCTAGATGGAGAAGTTTGTTGGGTGAGGCCCTAGTTCACATAGGACTGTATAGCACCACCTTAAGTAAGTAAGTAAGTAAGTAAGTAAGTTAGTCGTAGTGGATCTACCTTTAAGAAAACCATGTTGAGCGGGGGAGAATAATGGATTGCAATGGAAATAAACGAAATCATAAACTAAGCTTTCAAAAAGTTTTGCAATGCATGAAAGTTTAGCAATAGGTCTATAATTGTTAATTTCTGTTTTATTGCCTTGTTTATGAAGCTAAGAAGATTGTTAAGTTTGGAGAAATCAGCCCTACGAAAATCATAACAGTAATTCTCCATTTCAAATAAGTTGTTTTCAAATTCAATGGGGAAGGATAGATTAAGGGGAGGATGATTGCGATCCAAGGGTTAGGGAAGGTGAGTGCTCGCAGAGACAACACAGTTATCGCAATCAGATGAGAATATGAGATCGGGATCTCCCAATAAAGTTTGCTACTCCATTTTGTTGAAAACGACCACAATCAGACAGACGATCAATGAACAGTGATTCAGAAAGATTGAACTTTAAATTTAAAAAAATCTAATTGGATACATTTCATTTTTTTAATAAATTAATTTTGCAGTTTGGTGTAATAATGCCTTAAAGAAAAGTCAAGCTAAACTATCTTGCCAACTCTTTACACATTAAGAGCTTGAAGCAAATAAAGTTAATATCCATTTAAAATGTTTAAAGTTGAAAAATGACACCTAAATGAGTTAATGTAAAATGGCACTCCTTACAATATTTCATGACGATTTTAGATGTTCATAGTTCAAAGTTGTTTTTTTTTTTCAAAATCATAGCAGAAATTTGTATGAAAATCTATTCTAACTTTCCGAACGGAACTATTGGCTAAGATATCGCTGATCACGAAAAAGGTAAATTTTTTTATTTTTAGTTAAATATCTAGTAGAACATGTGACCAGATAGTTAGAATGCCAAAGGCCTTGGGTTCAATTCCTGTCTATGTCATCAAACTTTCCATGCCATGAAAAGAGATCTATCAAATTAGCCGTTCAGATTTATATTAAAACTGTAGGTCCCCTTTATTTCTGACAACATTACTAGCACACAGGAATGGTTGAGAGCTGTAACACATAAGACCATTCTCAAGGACTGTTGTGTAGAATCTTTTTTTAACTTCCAATAGGAAGATATTGTAATGGGTCCGATTTGTCAAATTGAAAATTTTGACATTTCTTGAAGTTTCAAGATCCCTAGAATCGAAATAAAAGATTTTTAGAAAGATGTGTGTGCGTGCGTGTGTACGTACGTTCGTAAGTCCGTACGTTCGCAACGTTTTTTTCGTCGTTCATAGCTCAAGAACCAGAAGAGATATCGATTTTAAATAAATTGTGTTATACAGATAATTAGGCAGAAAGATGCAGAACGGTCTCTCAAGAAAATTGCGTGCGTGTTTTTTTACCATAGCAGTTTGAAAAAAAGGTGAACATTTTGGTTAACCCTAAATATCTTACGAACCAAAAACGCTAGAGACTTGAATTAAATTTTATAAAATATATTGTAACGTGATATCCAAGAAGTATATTTTTTGAAAAAAAAATCCATTTAACGTTTTTTTTATAAATCAAAAAAAACTGAAAAAAAAATTTGTCACCTCCAAAATTTTACGACTAAAATATGATTTCATCTCCAAAACAATTTTGTGCAACGTAGAATAATGTTTTTGACATTTCATAAAATTTTGAGAAAAATCGAATACAGTTTTTTTTAATAAAAATCTAAAAAAAAACATTACTCAAAGTTGGTAAAAATTGAATATCGATTCAAATATCCTTTCAAAAACTTGAAATTTAGGCTTCAAACTTATTTTATCTTATAAGAAATATTTTCAACATTCTGAAAAATGTTGAGAAAAATCGAATTGAAAGTTTAAAAAAAAATAAAAACTTTAAAAAAAAATTAATAAAAGTTGGTAAAAATTGATTTTTAAATAAAATATCTTTTCAAAACTTTGATATATTGGCTTTAATTTACTTTTATCTTTCAAAAAATATTGTTGTCAACATTAAGTAAATTTTGGAAAAAAATCGAATTGACAGTTTTTTTACAAAAAATTAAAAACCGAAAAAAATTAACAAAAATTGGTAAAAAATGATTTTCGACTCAAATATCTTTTCAAAAATTTAAGATAATAGCTTTTAACTAATTTTTACTTCTAAGAAATATTGTTTTCAACATAAGGACAAATTTTGAGAAAAATCGAATAGACAGTTTTTTTACAAAGAATTAAAAACCGAAAAGAAATTAACAAAAGTTGGTAAAAATTGATTTTCGACTCAAATATCTTTTCAAAAATTGAAATATTGGGTTCAAATTAATTTATCTTATAAGAAATATTGTTTTCAACGTTTGATAAAATTTTGAAGAAAATCGTTTTTTTACAAAAAATAAAACTCTAAAAAAAACAATACTAAAACTTGGTAAAAATTTACTTTCGACTCAAATAGCTTTTCAAAAATATTGGCTTCAAACTTATTTTATTTCACAGAAAATATTGTTTTCGATTTTAATTAATTGTTATATAAAAATCCAACAGTCGGTTTTTTCATAAAAAATAAAATCTACATAAAAAAGTACGCAAATTTGGTAAAAATTGATACGAGTAGATATAGACAAACTTTAAGCAAAGCAAATCGACAGACGGGGTGGGAAGTTATCAGTGTGGGTCGCATCCTAGCCTCTTTTTTTGTTTATTATAGGTTAATATTTAAGCAAAAATAAACAGCGATAATCAAGATATAATGGTCCAGATCATGGCTTTATTAGTCAAAGTTCGTGAAATTAAGAGAAAAATAAACGGTACTCGTTGATTGTCTATATCTAACTTAAATTTTTCTTTGTAGGAACTTGAACTATCAAAATGTTTAAGTTTTATACTAAAGATACTTCTATAGATCCAGAGACCTTTTTATAGGGTACTTGTGTACCTTCAAAGCGTATTCCGTTTTCTTTCATTGCTGCGATTTGTTTAAGTACCAGAATGACTAAATGGCAAACCAAATAAATTATTTTTAAATAGTTTCTAGAAATTCAAACAAATATATGTAAAAATGGTGTAGTACCCGTGGCATGATGGTTAGTGCGTTGGACTGTCATGCAAGGGGTCTTGGGTTCAATCCCTGACTGTGCCACCTTAATTTAAAAAAAAAAAAATAATTTTCGCGGGTACTGCCTCTTGCGAGGAATTGACAAATCCTTCAAGAGTAATTCTTGTCATGAAAAAGTGCTTTCTCAAACTAGCCGTTCGGATTCGGCCTAAAATTGTAGGTCCCTTCCATTCCTGACAACAGTACTCGCACACAGGAATGGTTGAGAGTTGTAAGTCACTAGGCCCTGGTTCACAACGGACTGTTGCGCCACCCCATTTGATTTGATATGTAAAAATGGGCATTCGAAATAAGTTATTAGAAAAAAAAAAACAATTTTCTTTCATGCATGAGAAACACATAATCTCTATTCCTTTTCTTAATCGTTGAATCAACAAGTTGTATTAAAGTCACACCTCCATGATTGAACAAAGACAAAAAAATAGATACATTTTGTGCATGATAAAATTTTATAACCATCATAAGCACTGATAAGCAATGTGTTTCAATATTTCAAAAAACGAAAAAGAAAAGAATTCTTTTCGAATAATATAATATACAAGTGCTATACTCGTACATAGGTACATATATATGTACATAAAGCATCACTTTGTTGTTGGTCCTTCTTTTATTTCTTTTTATTATCATCATCTCACCTTTCAGTTGGAAAACCCCGTCAAATTTGAATTTATCCGTAAATAGCCAGTTTCACACCTTTCTACAAAAACATCTGGGGGAAACCCGAGCCCGAGCCCGAGCCTGATCCCAACTCAACTCGGCAAACTGTTTCTGTATCTGAATCTGTATCTCTTTTCACAGGAATACAATATCCCAATGCAAATACCATATTATTCGCATGACCATTGTCGAGTTAAGGACACCAAGTCATATATTCATAGATATACATAGTCTCAGTATCAGTCTCAATATCTCCCTACAAACAAAACACGGAAACCTTCCTTGTTGTCCTACCTGTTTCGTTTTTCCATTGGAAAATGCGTATTCGAGATTTTCTTTTGAATTAAAGGGCGCCGCAGGTCAAACAATGCACCGAGAGTTCCAAGGAGCAGCAGCAGCAACACAAAAAAAAAGCCATTTATAAACTCTATGCCTTTTGACAATGAGTGGCGTTGATGAATGTACCACTACCAACCGTCAACTTCAACTGTACGAGGACGATGACGATGACGAGGACGAGGACGAGGAATACCTGTGTGGTGTGCACTGTACTGTACATATAGGAAAGCGTTATGGCCATTGAATAATATTGTATTGTTGTATGTGACCATATCAATGGAAGAAAAATCGTTCTAGACCGCCTGGCATTTTTTTTTTCTTGTTCTTCTTTGAACAAGAGCTATAGTCAAGATCAAGAGAGATATACCTATCTATCTTATATGAACTTATGGTCTTGGTCTTACTCACTTTTTATATTTCAACACAATTGTATCTTTTAGATATATGGACACTTTTCGAAACAAAACAAGGATTTGGGAAATTTGGAATCACCTTAATTGTGTGTGGTGTGGAATTTATACTTATATATTTATTTGTTATTATTTTGTATATTTCTATTTCTATATAAGTGCAGTGTACTTACCGGCGTGTCGAACAGGTGTTGAAAATTCGGTTAGAAGATCCTGAACCGTCCTTTTTTGCCCAGATTCGTTAAGCGGGGCTATTAATTTTTGTAAATACGTTCCATCCTGGAAAAAGAAGATGAAAGAAAAAAAAAAACAAACCATATGAAGGGATTACGATAAGTCTGACAAATCATTAAAAAAAATATATATACGAATAGCAACCTATAATAGGAAATATTAATAAATAAAAAAGGAAAAGAGGGAGATCGTTTATTTTTAATGTTTCAAATAAATAGCTTCACAATAACATAAAATAATAAAAATAGTTATAGTTTTCAAGTGAAACATATCAATCCACAGCTATGCTTTCTAAGTATTAAAACTATCTCAAACAAAACGTTCTTAATTTTTCCAATTTTCTTATAAGTACAATATTTCATAATAAAAGATACAGAGGTAATCAAAAGTATTTACACAACAAGCTTTTTTGTGCACATTAAATTGAAAAAGCTTTTTCTTGTTGTTGTCTTTATTTTGTAGCGACAAGTACCAATAAAAAGAACGCACTACAAGAAACCTGTTAAAACAAACACACCTACTGCAAGCTTTTGCAGCAGCTGTCATCAAAAAAGATGTCTTTCCTTCTTCTTCCCCGAGACGTGGACACAAAAGGTTGCAGTGAGTGCATCGTGAAATTAATATTTTTTTAAGTTTAAGTTAAGATTTATATAAACGCTATTATTAATTAATAAAGTATTTTATTTAAGAACAACTTAACATTGGTGACCCCGCGTTTGAACATTTTAATTAATTTTGTTTGCATTCACTGCTAACCTCAACCAGTGCATTCAGCCTCGCCATCGCTGCCAAAAAAAAAAAAAAAAAAATCTAATCCACCAGAATCAACAGCATCCTAGGATATTTTTGTTCTTTTTCTACTTATATCGTTGCCAAATATTGCTAGAATTGTGTTGCGCATTAGTTTTTAGTTTAATTAGTGCAATAATTCACTAGTTTTCTCGTCTTATCACTAATTAAAAGACCCAGGCAACGATATGAGTAAAAATGGAGCAGAAGACAAAACAGGCGACGACGAGGGAAAACCCGCCGATGATCCACCTGCAGATCTCCGACCGATGGCAATTTCTGGACTCTCTGTAGCTGCACGAATGCCTCAATTTTGGCGTGACCGACCGTCGCTATGGTTTGCACAGCTCGAGGCTATTCTTTCTGCTTCCAAGCCGAACGACGACACAAAGTTCCAGTACGTCGTTGCCAATCTTGACCGGAGGGACCTGGAGCAAGTGTCAGACATTCTTCTGACTCCGCCATCATCAAACAAATACGCGCTGGTCAAAGCTAGGCTAATTGAAGTTTATGAAGAGAGTGACGAACAACGTTTGCAGCGCCTAATAGAAGGTCTTGATCTGGGCGACTCTCAGCCCTCTCAGCTTCTCCGGCGCATCCGCGACCTTTCAAGATCTTCAGGCACTCCCGATATGGTGCTGCAGGTCATGTGGCTTTCTCGTTTGCCATCAAATGTGAGATCGATTCTTTCCGCTGTCAAAGGCGATCTGAACACACTGGCCGACGTCGCGGATAAAATAATGAGCCACTCATCGTCTCCTAAAACTATTGCTGCGCTACCACCACCGACGTCTTCAAAAGCAAATACTTCTGTTAACGAGAATATAAACAGTATTTTGCAGAGGCTAAGCACACTAGAAAAGCAGATCAAACAAAACGCCATCGTCAAATCCACACACCAGCCACCAACAACCCATCACCAGAATTCAGGAGTTCGCCAGCGCAACACCACTCCTGGTCATTGTTGGTTTCACCGCAAATACGGCTCAAAGGCAAGAAAATGCACATCACCATGTACCTACAAGCAGGGAAACGCCAACCAGCAACTTTAGGTGAGGCTTCTTCGGTTGCTGGTAAGTCAAATCGCCTCTTTATTCACGACAAAATTTCTGGCCATCGCTTCCTTGTAGATAGTGGAGCCGCCGTATCAACTTTAGCCACCAAAAGCACAACCAAACTAGTTCCAGATTGCATCGGGTTGCGGGCAGTCAATGGAACCCAAATAAGCACTTTTGGAAAAACAACACTCGCTTTAGACTTCGGTTTAGGGCGTATTTTCCGTTGGGCCTTCACCCGTGCAACGATTCCACACTCAATAGTGGGAGCAGATTTTTTGAGTTTTTTCCGACTTTTAGTTGATGTTTACGGCCGCAGACTTGTGGATCAGAGCTCCAACAGCAGTACCTCACCTCTTCTCACGTCAACAGATGCAATCTCGGTAAATGCCATCAACCACAATGACGTTTATCTCAACTTGCTTCAGCGGTACCCTGCTATCACATTACCTCTCAGCGACCTCCAAACTCCACAGCATGCAGTGCAACATCACTTGGAAACAACTGGTGCTCCCGTTTACTGTCGTGCCAGACCAATTCCACCTAAGTATTACATGCAAGCAAAGGCTGAGTTTCAGAGAATGGTAAGTGATGGCATATGTCGACCTTCGAGGAGTCCTTGGGCCAGTCCCCTACATATCGTAACTAAAAAGGATGGCTCAATACGACCTTGTGGTGATTACAGGCGACTTAATGCCGTAACTCGCCCCGACAGGTATCCACTGCCACGCCTTACGGATTTTCAACTCATTCTGCCTAATAAGTCAGTCTTCAGTCGCCTCGATCTTGCACGCGCGTACCACCAGATCCCCATGGCTCCTGAAGATATACCGAAAACCGCAATTATAACCCCTTTCGGGTTATACGAATTCATTCGGATGACTTTCGGCCTGCGCAATGCGGCACAAACCCAACAGCGCTTCGTCGACTCGATATTCGGTGATCTAGACTTCGTCTTCACCTATATCGACGACATGCTCATAGCATCCAACAGCCCAGCAGAACATTTGACCCATTTGGAGGAGGTTTTCAGACGTCTCGATCAAAACGGCATCACCCTCAACAAAGAAAAGTGCGAATTTGGAAAGCAGGTTATAACATTCCTCGGTTACCAAGTTGATGAAACAGGCATTCGACCACCGCAAGACACTGTCAAATCCATGGCAGAATATCCGAAGCCAACAACAATCACTGAGCTCCGTCGCTTCCTTGGTGCAATAAATTTTTTTCGACTTAGTATGCCGCATGCGGCATCGCATCAAGCACCACTATGCCAAATGCTTCAGGGCTCAAAGAAAAAGGATAACACACCGCTTACCTGGACAACATCTTCAGAAACAGCTTTCCTGCGTTGCCACCAAGCTCTAACCGATGTCACCTCGTTAGCACACCCTCTTCCAAACTCCGAGTTGCGCCTCATGACCGACGCTTCAAACACAGCTGTCGGGGCTGCACTTCTCCAGGTCATAAAAGGGAAATCCAAACCCCTTGGATTTTTTTCAAAAGCCTTGTCGACGCGACAACAGAAGTACAGCACTTACGACCGGGGGTTGTTGGCAATTAAGCTGGCAATCGAACACTTCCGACGCTTCATCGAAGGACGGTCTTGTGCTATATTCACTGACCACAAGCCGCTTACCTATGCTCTTCGTAACCCACCATCAGCTTCAGAGACACCTCAGCGACAAAGATATTTGGAATATATATCTCAATTCTCCACCGATATACGTCACATCAATGGATCCGAGAACGCGGCAGCAGATGCACTGTCTCGTATTGCAGCTATAGATGAACCAATTAGCATGGACTACGATGCTATAGCCAAAGCACAAAACAACGACCCAGAGCTGAAAACATTGAAATCGGTAAGTTCCAAACTAAATTTCACTAATTTCGTTTTTCCCGGCAGTGAAACAGAAGTGGTCTGCGAAACATCAACTGGCCGGGCCCGCCCTTTCATTCCTGAGACTTTCAGACGAGCCGCATTCGAGTCTGTCCACAACCTCAGCCATCCGGGTATACGAGCCTCTCGCAAAACCATTGCACTCCGATTTTTCTGGCCATCTATGAACGTGGACATAGGGAAGTGGGCACGGAGCTGTCATGGGTGCCAACAAAGCAAGGTTCATAGGCACACCAACCCACCTCTGGGAACTTTTGCCGCAGCCGAAAGGTTCGAACACGTCCACATCGACATTGTCGGCCCATTGCCGACCTGCAACGGATTCAGCTACCTACTAACCTGCATCGATCGGGCAACACGTTGGCCAGAAGCCATTCCAATGGCTGACATCACTGCGGCTTCAGTGGCTGACGCGTTTCTTTTCAACTGGGTGGCACGTTTTGGATGTCCACTGCGCCTAACTACGGATCAGGGCAGGCAGTTTGAATCTGCCTTATTCCATCGTTTATCACAAGTTCTCGGCTGTCAACGTATCCACACTACGGCTTATCATCCGCAGTCCAACGGGGTGGTAGAGCGATGGCATCGCTCACTAAAAACAGCTCTAACCGCAAATCATTCTGAGAGTTGGGTGACTGCCCTACCTGCCGTCCTCCTTGGACTCCGGTCAATGGTGAACGAATCTGGCACCACACCTGCTCAACTAATATTCGGGACAGAACTTCGACTTCCAGGAGATTTTTTTGAAGCAACTGCTTCTAATGAGCCAGTCAACTTTGTTCGCGATTTGAGGGAGACCCTACAACGACTTTCACCATCGTTTACCAGCAGCAGTTCAAGGCCTGTTTTCATCCCAAGAGAACTAAAAACATCGTCTCACGTCTACGTTCGCAACGATCACGTTCAGCGTTCCCTACAACCAGCATATTCTGGACCTTTTGCCGTTCTAGAACGCCAGCCACTCGCTTTCAAAGTTGCTATGCCAAACAAAAACGTTTTCATCTCTATCCAGCGCCTTAAGCCTGCCTACAAACTAGCAAGTTCTGATTGTCAAACCAACCCAGCTAAAGCACCCGGAGTAAGAACACCAAACTCAAATAACTCAAGCGTAACAACAAGATCTGGGAGAGCAATCAAAACACCACAACGCTTCGCTCTCACATAGGGGGGAGCCCTGTAGCGACAAGTACCAATAAAAAGAACGCACTACAAGAAACCTGTTAAAACAAACACACCTACTGCAAGCTTTTGCAGCAGCTGTCATCAAAAAAGATGTCTTTCCTTCTTCTTCCCCGAGACGTGGACACAAAAGGTTGCAGTGAGTGCATCGTGAAATTAATATTTTTTTAAGTTTAAGTTAAGATTTATATAAACGCTATTATTAATTAATAAAGTATTTTATTTAAGAACAACTTAACAATTTCTTTGTTGCAGTCCAACAAAATGCTATTTTTTTTAAGCCCTGTGTATGCCTTAGCGACCGAATCTATTTGGTAAGGATGACAGTACATAGGGCAGAAAACAAAGCAAATGAACTGATGATTAGCGGTAGTCAAAAGTATTTACACACATTTTTATTGCATCAAAAGTATTTACACCAAACTTTAAATTAATTATTGTGCTCCAGATTATTGATAATTCATAAATTTTGAAGTTTAGCTTAACTAATTATTTTTACATATGAAATAAATAATTGGTTACATCTCCTTTAGCATCAATAACTGCCTGCAATCTGGTTGGAATTGTTACAACCAAATTGCGCAAAGTCAACTGTTAATTTGGACCAAATTTCGGTTATTTCAACAATTGTGTCATTGCGTTTTCGGTCCTTATTAATTGTCCTCTGACGTTTGACGAAAGCCCAAACATTAAATGATATTTAGGTCGGGGCTTTGCGTCAGGGAAGAACAACTTGATTTACTGCTTTTAAAAGTTTTTTAGGCAACCATTCTTTACGACATGGATCATTGTCATATTCGAAAATCCAGTCAATAGTTGGAAAAAGCCTATTGCCGGATAGAAAGGCATGGTCGTTTAGGTTGTATATCCAGACTGCTTAAGAGTGCCTTTACAATTGGTACCAAATCTCCAAAACCGTAGTAAGATAAACATTCCCAAAACATCACCGTGCCACCTCCAAATCTGTTTAGCGGCTGAACTGCATCTTTCTTTTTTTTACGTTGTAAATGCATAAAGTATTTACTAAACAAGCCCTGGAATTGAAATACAGCCTCATTTGTCCACAACACATTACACCAAAACTGTGGAGGCTTTTGGATGTACTCCAAGGCAAATGAGAGGCGTTTTGCTTTGTTAGTTTCAGAAATATCGACCACTTTCCGCACAACGTACGTGTTTATGTTAATTTCTTTTAATCTCCGACGCAGTGTAGCATTACTGAATACTGACTGATTCAATGCTGCTGCAACCTTAACGCGGCTTATTGTGGGCTTTTGTATGATTGTGCTTATCAATTGTCTGCATTATCTTTGAGTCACCGCTGGTTTCTTCCCAGTTCTCTTAAAATTGTAAAAGGAATTGTTTGTGTTCTTCTTTTTAACTGAATTATAAACAGTTTTCCTTGAAATTTTATAAATTTTTACAAACTCCGACGCCGAAATCCCACACTTGTTTGCAAGTTTTGGTCGGACCGCTTCATAACTTTGATCATAAAATCGGGGTTAGCCTTGAGGTAAGCCTGACTCTAAGTGGATAGCATAATTAGGAGTAACCTAAAAATTCGCTTGAAAAAATGCCTCTGTATATTTTCCATTTCCTCCAACTGTTCGAAATCGTATACATGACCATAGCAAAAACAAGTATTCACGGTGGCATTGAAAACTTTGAATTTTGAAATTGGATCTACGAGTTTATTTGCGAAGAACTACGACCACATTGTATTTATTGCAATTTTTGCAGCGGTTGTTTTTTCTTTTATAAAGGTTTGAATGTTAAGATTATATGTCATTGTATAACCAAGCTACTTAAATTCATTTACGACCTCAATTATCTTACCATCTAAAGTCTAATTCCGCCCATAGCCAATTGATCTATTTTGTTATCTGAAAACCATTATTTTGGATTTGGTGGTATTTATTCTAAGATCCCATAGATCACAAAACTGTTTTAGCTTGTTTATCTGGAGCTGTAGAGTAAGCGGACTGTCTGATAAAATCACTAGATCGTCAGCATAAAACAAGACTTTAAGTAGAATTACCCCCAACTGAACTTCAAAGGTATACTGTTTTCAACATCGGTTATATACAGTGCAAACATGACAGGGCTTAGAACACTTCCTTGAGGGACACCTGCTTTACAACTAAATTTTCTAGATACTTTTCTATCATTCTCAACAGTTGCCATCATGTTTTCGAGAATTTTTTTGTACTCTGATAAATTTTGAACGGCAAAATTTTCATTCAAACCGTCCAAGTGGGTGCCAGGCGGGCAATGATCACCACAGTAGTCCTGTGCGTTTTTGGCAGGATGCTGATTAGGTAAGATTGAGTTGGGTCGCTGAATTGTTGTAACTCCTCAATAGTGCAACGTTCGGAAACCCATTTTAATCATAGTTAAGAGGTTCCCAATTTCAGTGGTGGTGTGAGCGTACTTGTACGAAAACCGTGCCGAAGAATGAAAGGCTGGGGGATAAACCAGCCACTAACAAGCTCTTTCGGATTCTGTAGCAAGGTCCGTCATATTTCTGCCTTACCCCGGCAAAGCTGACCATCTTTCCGCATTACTCGTGGAAATAAAATGAAAACCTCAAATCAAAAAAGTCAAATAAAACAATTATTAAACAAAAAAATCGCTCCATGGCTGCCAATGCGGTCACATCTCCTGAAAAGGCTGTCGAGCCAACTCAGATGTGTGAATGGGTTGTCAACCCAGTGGTTGCCACTAGTAGCGGGAGTCTTTCTCCCTCTACTAGCCGCAACCTTTACTTGAAGGAACTACCCGTCAGTGGAACATCCGTGACGCTCGGCTGTCCCAAGGGCGGCAATACAACACCCTATCTTTTCCCCGCTCCTGCTAGGATGTTGCAAGCGACCCCAAGAAGGGACACCCCGTCCGGAGAGACAAAATCTGCGACATGTGGAATTGACTCGAAGGGTGAGGGCACACCCGGATTGGTATCGGTAGCGACTAAATCTGGAGGTGGACCCACATCTGTGTCACACGGACATAGCTCTTGGCCGGCCAAAAAGTAGTCCAAGAAGTCACAGGCCAATCGAGACCAATGCAATGCTGAGAGGATTCTAGCCGTAGTCGGTGTCATACCGGCGGCGGAAAGAACCCCAGAGCAGACGCGAAAACTCGAGTCGGCTAGTGGCTTTCTTAGCAAAAATATTAAACCGACCTGCGGCGACTCAACTTCAAAGCGCAATAGGTCTTTCGAAGGCGACAAGCCTGAACCAAAAAGGCAGGAGGTGCTTTCCAACATCACAACAGCCTTCAATAAAGATCTTTCCTTCAGCGACGCGCTCAAAGGCAAGATCATAGCCGCGGTCGTTGACAGGATTCATTTGGATGGTAACATCTTTCATGATCATTGGGCAGAGGTCAAGGCTCACCTCGGTTTCAGATTTGTATCTGTCATCGAGGAAATTCCGAGGCTTCTCCCAGACACAGCCGATGCAGGATGGTACCAAAATCGTATCAAACTCATTGCCTGTGGTGATCAGACATCTTTCGATCTATACAGGGCTGCTGTCAATGGCTTGCCAGAAGTCTGGCCGGGTGCCAAGCTCGAGGTTGTTGCAAGGGAGAATATTCCTTGCCGGACAAGAGCACGTATAATGGTTCCGGGTCTACACAACTGCCCAGATATGATCATGACTGGAAAGTACCAAAGGTTGAGAAGGAAACAGTGGATTATTATAAATCAGCTCTCGTGTTGACCAATAGGGAATCACCGGCTCCTCTGGCCACGACCAAAGGCGTGATGATGAAATCGTGATCCGTATCTATATAAAAAAGACGAAAATACGCTCAACACGCCCCCCACAGAAGCCCCTCCAGCGGAAGGAAACGCTTCACTAACACCAATAATGGAAGTCGATGCAACACCACAAGTGGAACCATCGACATCCACAGCCCCAAACGAGTCATCCGACGTGGAGGCTAAAACTATAGTCGACAGCAACTTCGACATGGATACTGAAGAAGCCACCTTAGGCATCACTCTGAGTGAGGAAGGCCTACTTAAGTCCTCCTCAGACGATGAAAACGCCGAAGGTGGAGGTTGATCTGACTAAAAGTAGCAATGCTGCGATTAGTACAGATTAATCTCCATCACGCAATCATGGCCAAGGAAGAGCAAGAGGTCTTCTTGTAGAAACTTTTATGGTAAAAAAGAAAATAATTCAGATGCGTCAAGACTCAGAAAAATTCTCAAAAAAAATCCAACAATACCCAGTGCTTTAAAGACAGAAGCAGGCACGTGGACTATCACAGATGAAGAATCTCTTAATCTGTTATTAGACACCCACTTTCCAGGTATCTCTAACATACTCAACGCGGGAAAAACTGAAATGGGCCATAAACAGCTTTGATCCATATAAATCTCCAGGACCAGACGGAATCATTCCGGCCGAACTACAAAAATGCTCAGACATGATCATTCGACAATTGGAAATCATTCTGACAAGCTGTTTAAGGTTGAGATATATTCCCAAAGCCTGGAGAATGGCAAAAGTAGTCAGCTCAACATGCTTACTCTAAGGGAAATCAGTGGAATCAGCACTTCATTCGCTGGTACGTATTATTAAATATTCCCTCGAATGCAAAGAATATAACTTAGTAGCGTTCCTAGATATTGAAGGAGCTTTCAACAACGTCAGTTACCAGGCGATCACAACAGCAATGGATAAGCTGAAATTAGAGAAATCAGTAATAGACCTTATAAGTCTCATGCTCAAAAGCAGGACAATAACTTCTAGCATGAGAAGTTTTACTACCACCAGATCGGTGAAACGAGGCACCCCCAAGGTAGGGTCCTTTCGCCTCATTTATGGAACATGGTAGTAGGCAACCTATTAACATCATTGGAAGCAGAGAGTATCAGGGTGATTGCCTAGGCTGACGACGTTGCAATATCTGTATCTGAGAAACACCCCTAAGTTCTCTCGGAACTCCTACAAAATGCCTTAAATATGCTAGCAAAATGGGCTAAGCAATGTGGCTGGACGTCAATCCACATGAAACAGAATTAATACTCTTTTCGAGAAGATATAAAATTCCTCAGGTTAGCCCACCCAAGATTAAAGGAATACCATTAAGCTTTTCCCACCAAGCTAAATATTTATGCTTCATTTTAGACAAAAAACTAAATTGGAAGGCAAATATTGATGGAAGAGTAAAAAATGCCATAGGATCAAAATGGGGCTTCTCCCCAAAAATAACCCACTGGCCATAAATTTCGGTAATCAGACCGATACTCATTTATGGAGCTGTCGTATGGAGGACCGCACTTGACAAGATGGTAAATCTAAATAAGGTCAACAAAGTCCAGTGGCCAGCAGGTATGTGCATCAGAGGATCACTTCGCTTAACACCAACCGCAGCACTGGAAGTGCTTTTAAACCTAACACCTTTTGACATCTTCTCCAAAATGGTGGCAGCCAACTCATGTGGGAGGTTTAGAGCCACCTATCAATGGAACAGTAACAATACTGGACATACTACAATTCTAGACAGTTTCAGATCTATTCCAGATCGCTTAAAATGGTATTTCGTAAAAGCTTCCATGTGTCCATCCTTTCAAGATCCTCCTGGGAAGAAGAGAGACCCCTGGAAGACGATGCGGTACACTTCTATACAGACGGTTCAAAGACCGATCACGGAGTTGGAAGTGGTATCTATTCGGAACAACTGAATCTATCATATAGACTTCCCAATCAATATAGTGTATTCCAGGCAGAAGTAATGGCGATTAAAGAAGTACTATCCTGGCTCAAAGAAAACGTTATATCTTACAAGGATATACGAATCGTCTCAGACAGCCACAGAGACATTCCGGGAAATTGCAAAGCCAATGAGCTCGCCAAAAACGGAACACTTCTGCCTCATGTTAGACAAAAACATAACATAGAAACACCACTTGCTACATGCAAATATCTTCTCAAACAATATGCTCTAGAATCAACAAATGCTAGATGGTCATAGAGTACCACCTGCCTAACAACCAAGCAAATATGGACAAGCATAGACTTAAAACGATCAAAAGGCTTGATTTTCCTGAGCAAACAAAGTATAAGCTCTACAATTGGATTAATAATAAGACACTGCCTCATAGGAAGACATGCTCTGAGGCTAGGGGCTACACAAATGACTTCAGTAGAAGCTGCATGGACGAGGAGGAAGAGGAAACAGCCCAACACCTTCTATGTACATGTCCAGCACTCTCCATTAGAAGGAATGACTTTCTCGGTAATCCCTTCTTCGATAATACCAGTGAACTGAAAATTACAAAATGGTTTGTTTAAGTCTTCCATGGGAAACCTCATTAGTGGTATCGCCATGGACCCTTGAGGTCTACGTGCGTCAATGACATCTGGACAGCCACTTCAACCTAACCTTACCTTCTGATTTTGATATCTGATATTATGAAACAACTCAAGAAACAGAAACTAACCAACTGGCCACAAGTAATTCAAAACAGGAATGAAATGTCCTCAAAAACCAGTAAACCGGTTTTTGTATCTACATTCATACATACAAAAATATTCAACCATGTGAAGTTATTAGAAATGTTAACTCGTATACGATAAATTCAAATAATGTTAAGGAAAAATATAAGACCACAAGATTTGCACATTTGTAATAATTCTTTAATAAGATGGAACTCATGGAAGAAAGAATATGCGAATTAATTACGAGTAGAAATTAAAAAAAAAGAAAATTATAGCCTATTTCAATTAACAAAAAAAAAATTCAAATAAAAATTATTCCTATGTCTGACATTTTCTTTTGTTTTGCTAAGACCATTTTTTTTGTTTATTTAACGCTTGTTGTCGAAAACAAAGTATTTAAATCAATGGCATCACAATTTTCTACTAAATTTAAATTTAAACAGAAAAAAAGTAGTACTTAGTTTTTGTTGTTGTTGTTGTTTATTTTATATTTTGTTCTCCGCGCGAACTAAATTAAATAGTCTCCCATAAGTGTTCGAGTAGTGTGACAAATTCTATTCGACAAAAATAGATTTTGAGTTTTATTTTTAAATTATCATGTGATAATTTTGCTATCCACATGATAACAGTCCTTAGTAGAGGTGATTGATTTTTAAAGAATTTCGCAAGTAAATCATTTCGTAAATCAATAGAATTAAAAATTGATTAAGAAACAAAAAAAAAAAATGGAAATGTTATTGCAAAATTTTGGGGTGTGGTAATGACGTCAATTAATTGGACATCAAGAAGGTAGTTTGGCAAAATTTTATATTTGAATATAAATATACGACATGCTTTAATCATGTAAGACAAGCCTTCGATATATTTCGGAAAGTATACATAATGTTTATAAAAATAAAATTAGAGGGCATGTCTAATACTTTTTTTTATTTTAATGTTTAGGACTGTTCCCAGGTGTATTTTACATCTAAAAATATTTTAATCTTGTGTTATGCAAAATTTACCCTTTTGAAGGCTTTTTTTTCAAAAGACATTATATAATATTTACAAAGCACATTTTTAAAAATACGATAAATACGAAAAATGGTATTTGATGTCAACTACGATATTGTTGAAAATATCGGAAGTTTTGCTTGTCGTCCATAGGGCGGCCGCTATTTATTTTTATTACTATTATTATTTGAATTTGCCTTTTTGAAGAGCTTCTTAAATATGTTTGAAAAATTAAAAAACATATGTTAACCCATTCCTCGGAAGTTCTATATAGGAAAACCTATCTTTCAACTCCAATAACTTTGGGAATAATATTTGAAAAATTATTGAAATTTCTTCAAAAACTTAATATTTTCTCTATGCGTAAGAGAACAAATTTTTTTTTCATATTCTGTTTCAAAATATTTGGAAAGCTTTAATGTTTTTTTTTAAATATTTACATGGTAATGTCCAATATGTTTGCTGATTTTTTTAAAATAATGGTACAGACTAAGACTATTTTTATTTTAAACGTTTATGTTCCTCCAAAAAGTTTGGAGTCTATTTATAGCGAACTCTCTTTAGCATTAGACTTTGTTATCAGTTTGTCCTGCTCTGAAACCAATATTTTACTTCTATGTGATTTTAATTTACCACGCAAGACGAATCTTGCCTTGAAGCCTCTCTCTCTTCTTAACAATTGGAACTATCTTTTCACGATAAAATCCTTCTCTCGATTTAAACGGTGATTTTTTAAGAGCTTGAGAACTTTAAAAAAAAAAACGCATAAAATTTGCAAAACCTCATCGATTCTTTATTTGAAACGTTAGATTGGTCCATGACATTTACTTTTTGAAGATAATTTCATTTAAATGTTGACCGCGGCTGCGTCTTAGGTGGTCCATTCGGAAAGTCCAACTTTTTCGAGCATTTCGGCCGGAATAGCCCAAATTTCTTTGGAAATGTTGTCTTTTAAAGCTGGAATAGTTGCTGGCTTATTTGTGTAGACTTTAGACTTGACGTAGCCCCACAAAAAATAGTCTAAAGGCGTCAAATCGCATGATCTTGGTGGCCAACTTACCGGTCCATTCCTTGAGATGAATTGTTCTCCGAAGTTTTCCCTCAAAATGGCCATAGAATCGCGAGCTGTGTGGCATGTAGCGCCATCTTGTTGAAACCACATGTCAACCAAGTTCAGTTCTTCCATTTTTGGCAACAAAAAGTTTGTTAGCATTGAACGATAGCGATCGCCATTCACCGTAACGTTGCGTCCAACAGCATCTTTGAAAAAATACGGTCCAATGATTCCACCAGCGTACAAACCACACCAAACAGTGCATTTTTCGGGATGCATGTGCAGTTCTTGAACGGCTTCTGGTTGCTCTTCACTCCAAATGCGGCAATTTTGCTTATTTACGTAGCCATTCAACCAGAAATGAGCCTCATCGCTGAACAAAATTTGTCGATAAAAAAGCGGATTTTCTGCCAACTTTTCTAGGGCCCATTCACTGAAAATTCGACGTTGTGGCAGATCGTTCGGCTTCAGTTCTTGCACGAGCTGTATTTTATACGGTTTTACACCAAGATCTTTGCGTAAAATCTTCCATGTGGTCGAATAACACAAACCCAATTGCTGCGAACGGCGACGAATCGACATTTCACGGTCTTCAGCAACACTCTCAGAAACAGACGCAATATTCTCTTCTGTACGCACTGTACGCATTCGTGTGGTTGGTTTAATGTCCAATAAAGTAAACTGAGTGCGAAACTTGGTCACAATCGCATTAATTGTTTGCTCACTTGGTCGATTATGTAGACCATAAATCGGACGTAAAGCGCGAAACACATTTCGAACCGAACACTGATTTTGGTAATAAAATTCAATGATTTGCAAGCGTTGCTCGTTAGTAAGTCTATTCATGATGAAATGTCAAAGCATACTGAGCATCTTTCTCTTTGACACCATGTCTGAAATCCCGCGTGATCTGTCAAATACTAATGCATGAAAATCCTAACCTCAAAAAAATCACCCTTTAGTATTTTCTTCTGACGCTATTAGTACTCTTCTAGAATTACTAATATTGATAAATACTTGGACATTTTGCTTGACTTAAGTAATCACCTTACTGATCACAGTAATTCCTTTGATTGCTTATATAATTTTGATTTCAGCCAATTTCCAGCAGTTGTCTGAAGATTTAACCATTTCTGGAATTGCTGAAACACTAGCATTTTCTTACATTGACGAAGCAGTTTCAACTTTTTATAAGATCCTTAATTATTTTTTGAAAAAAATGTACCCATAAAGAAATCAAGAATTACAAACTTTAGCCATCCTTGGTACACGAAAGAATTGCGTTTACTGCGTAACAAAAGAAGTAAGGCATGGAAAACGTATCTCAAAACTCTGTCTCCAAACAATTTCTCTGTTTAAGTTGAATTATTTCTAATTATCTATATACGCTTGTTATGTTACTGATATGGGCACCTCTTTGAAAGAGAATCCTAAAAAATTTTGGAATTTTGTAAACTCAAAGAAAAAATCAGATGGATTTCCAGTTAACTTCACTTACAAGAACCTTTCGTTATATAAAACTGTTAATATCTGTAACGCTTTCGCAACAAATTTCCGTGAGTCATTTGTTAATAGCCCTGAAGATGTTGATGCAGTATATTTTCATAATCTTCAAATTTTTTCGCAAACTAGCTGTAGTCACATACCTGTGCTAAAGAGTACGGTCCTTGATCTTTTATCTGCGTTGAATGATGACTGCTCAGCCGGTCCCGATGGTATTCCCGTGATAGTATTAAAAAAGTGTAGTAATGCTTTAGTTGAACCCCTTACGTTCTTGTTTGAACTTTCTTTAAAAACAGGCAAATTCCCCAGTATATGGAAAAAGTCATTTCTAACACCAATTTTCAAGAAAGGTAACAAGTCGGATATATGCAACTACAGGCCCATTGCAAAGCTTTCTTGCATTCCTAAATTGTTTGAACAAGTTGTTTGTGAAAGTGTAGCATTTTTTAGTATAAATAACATTTGCGAACAGCAACATGGTTTTGTGAAAAAAAGATCAACCGTTACTAATCTCCTTACATTCTGAAACATAGAAAAGCTTGACTGTGTATGCACTGACTTTTCTAAAGCTTTTGACCAACTTAGCCACAGAATGAACTATTAGGTTCCTCTTCGTCTGATCTGGATGAGCTGGATTTAACAGTGGTGGAGCTGGATCTGCCTATTTGTAGCCAAAATGCTGCAAATACTACAGATTAACCTCCAACAATCTAAAACGGCTTCGGCCTCCCTTTTTCTCCGCCTGACAAAAATTGGAGAAGATGTCGTTCTCATCCAAGAACCTTGGATTGTGAAATCCCTGGTTCGTGGATTGAGAACTCCTGGCTACTACGTGCTATATGTAACAGGAAAAGGTAACCCAAGGTCCTGCATACTAGTAAAACTTAATCTAAATGTATTTTTACTACCTCATTTCAGTGATAAAGACGTCACCACAGCCAGTATGGTAATAGACAACCATACCTACTGGCTGGTATCAGCATATTTGGGCCACGACCACCAGGGTCCACTGCCTGGTACCATTCTTGAGAAGACGGTCGCTGAATCAACAAGACAGAAAACAAACCTAATTATCGGTTGTGACGCCAATGCGCACCATACTACATGGGGTAGTACCGATATAAATAACAGAGGTGAGTCTCTTTTTGATTATATTCTAACAAGTAATCTGGTAGTAAGTAATGTAGGTAGTGAACCAACCTTCGTCACAAAAAATCGACAAGAAGTTTTAGATTTGACTCTTGTCTCGTTAAATCTCTCAAATAAAATATTGAATTGGAGAGTATCAAAGGAAAACTCGTTCTCCGATCATAGATACATCCAATTCTCACTTATTGAAGGGACCCCAAAACCGATCCAATTCCGGAAATATAGGAAAACAGATTGGCCAAAATATAGGGCGACTCTGAAAAATCTGATTAAACCAGAACTTTCGGATCCGCCCTTGTGCGCTCTTGAACTCGATCAAAAGGTCGATGAACTTACAGCAGCCCTCAATAAAGCCATGAAAACTGCCTGCCCCCTCACCACAGTGCGGGGAAAGAAGAAACCATATTGGTGGGCTGCTGAACTAGATATACTCAGGAGAGGTTGTAGAAGGCTTTTCAATCGAGCAAAAAAGACTAGACATCCCCAAGATTGGGATTCCTATAAAGAATCCCTCAAAAAGTATAAACTAGAATTGAGAATAGCCAAAAGATCCTCATGGAGATCCTTCTGTAACTCAATAGAAGAATCCACGGAGGCATCAAGGATAAGGAAGATTCTCTCGACAAATCCAACCATGCCTAGTTGTCTTAAAAACTCAGATGGTACATGGACTAACTCTTGCGAAGAAACGCTAAACCTGCTATTAGACACCCACTTCCCAGATAGCTCCTAACCCGTTAATACAACATACAGTCCTGGGTCTTACAAATCTCCAGGTCCAGATCAAATCATACCAGCTGAGCTACAATATACAACTTCGCCCATCATTGAGATGATCTTTAAATCTGGTCTATATACCTCAGCGATGGAGAGATGTAAAGGTAGTTTTCATTCCCAAGGCGGGCAAATGCTCACATGTCAACCCTAAGGATCTAAGACCTATTAGCCTATCATCTTTCATTCTCAAAACTCTGGAACGATTGATCGATATCCATTTACGTAACAACATTGAGAAGAGACTATCAATGTCTCAGCATGCTTACTGCAAAGGGAAATCGGCAGAAACAGCCTTGCACACTCTGGTAAGAACTATTGACTACTCCCTAGAGAAAAAGGAATATACTATGGTGGCCTTCCTGGATATTGAGGGCGCAACCTTAAACGTCGAATACTCATTCTGTGAGTTGATTAATTTAATGCTAAAAAGCAGGATCATCAACTCTAGTTTGGGAGATTTTTGCACAAAAAGGTCTGTCAGTAGAGGCACTCCGCAAGGTGGTGTTCTGTCCCCTCTCCTGTGGAACATAGTGGTTAACGAACTACTAATATCCGTTGAGAGGGAAGGCTACAGAATGGTTGCGTATGCCGATGATGTTGCTATCGCCGTCAAAGGGGAACATCCTGAGAGACCTCCTCCAAAATGCACTCAATATGCTCACTAAATGGGATGATCACTGCAGACTTAGTATTAATCCTAAAAAAAGGACCTCGTCCTTTTTACACGGAAATACAATATCCCAGTAATTGTACCTCCTTCAATAAAAAGCCAAATACCTTGGTCTGATATTGGACAAAAAATTAAGTTGAAAATCTAATATACAGGAAAGAGTTAAAAAAGCTACAGCTTTTCCTTTGCAAGAAAGCCATAGGAAGCAAATGGGGTTATCAACCTCGCATAACCTACTGGCTATACACATCGGTCATCCGACCAATACTTATGTACGGGGTTGCAGTATGGTGGACTGCACTGGAGAAAGTCACATACTACGACAAACTCAGCAGAGTCCAACGCCTGCATGTCTCTGCATAAGCGGGGCATTGAGAACCACACCCTCAGCAGCGTTAGACACTCTCCTTCATCTGACACCCCGCGACATTTTTGGTAAGCAAGTGGCAGCGAGTACAGCGGTTAGATTCGACGCCTTATCTCAATGGACCAACAACAATGTGGGGCACTCCATCATTTTGAACCTCTTTGGTTCTATACCAAAGTACATAGACTACACTATTCCTAAACCCCTATTTGGAAAAAACGTCCAGGTACCCATTCCATCCAGAGATGAATGGGAAGACAAAAAACTCCTGGATAACAAAAGTATTCATTTCTATACAGATGGATCCAAGACAAATGAGGGAGTTGGTAGTGGTGGGTACTCAGAAAAGCTTAATCTAAGCATCTCATTCCGCCTCCCTAATCATTGTAGCGTCTTTCAAGCGGAAATTTTAGCGATCAAAGAAGTTCTCTCCTGGCTAAGAGAAAATCGGTGTGGACTAGGCGTTAACCCACAAAAACCCGACCTTGTCCTCTTCACAAGGAAATACAAAGTCCCACTCATTGACCCTCCCCTCATAAACGGTGCACAACTTAAATTCTCTGAACAAGCAAAATACTTGGGTCTCATTTTGGATAAGAAATTAAGTTGGAAACCTAATATTCAAGAGAGAATAAACAAGGCCACAGTAGCCCTGTTCTCCTCTAAAAAGGCCATTGGTAATAAATGGGGCCTACAGCCCCGCATTACACACTGGCTATATATCTCGGTCATAAGGCCGATCCTTACTTATGGAGTAGCGGTATGGTGGACGGCGCTAGATATAGCGACAAATCGCGATAAACTCAGCAAAGTCCAACGAACAGCCTGCCTGTGTAAGGGAGGAGCACTTCGCTCACCCCCTCTGCCTCACTTGATGTTCTGTTCCATCTAATACCGCTGGACATTTTCAGCAAGCAAACGGCCGCTAATACAGCCATACGGCTTCAAGATTTCTCTCTGTGGACCAATAATGGAATTCGCCACACCACTATTTTGAACTCGTTCAGAACTATAAGCGGTAATATTGACTACACCATACCCCATCCTCAGTTTAATAACTATAGCTTCAAAGTGACTATACCTCCCAGGTCTTCTTGGGAGAATACATCATTTTTTAACGATGATCCAATAAACTTTTATACAGACGGATCAAAAACGGAGGATGGGGTTGGTGGAGGCGTATACTCAGATAGACTAAACTTAAGTCCCTCCTTTCGTCTACCCGATCATTGTAGCGTGTTCCGAGCTGAAATCCTTGCTATAAAAGAGGTCCTATCATGGCTCAGAGAAAACGTTATATCAACTAATGATATACGCATCTTCTCGGATAGCCAAGCTGCGTTAAAGTCCCCATAATATGTCTCCACTAACTCACTAACAGCTCTAAATTGTCGATCATCTCTTACGGAGATGACTACACAGTTCAACATTCACCTTTTCTGTGCTGGGCAATAGAGACATTCCAGGAAATTGCAAAGCTGACGAACTTGCAAAAAGCGGAACAACTTTACTTCTGCAGGCTTACAATGCTAGCATAGGTATCCCCTTAGCTACACGTAAACTCATGCTAAAGCAAGATACCATAGAGAAAACAAACTTTAGGTGGAATAACATCACCACCTTTTTAACGACTAAACTAATTTGGCCGTATCTTAGCTCCAGGCGCTCAAAACAATTAATCTCTATGAGTAGATTGCACATTAGCTACGTTATTGGTGTCCTGACTGGGCACTGCTTGATTAGAAGGCATTCTATTCGACTTGGAGCCCCTGCAAATGATTTTTGTAGGAGTTGCATAGACAAGGAGGAGGAGGAGACAATCTCTCATCTTCTGTGCACATGTCCTGCCTTATCACAAAGACGTACAATCCACCTTGGAGACTACTACTTACACAATACCAGCGATCTAAAAAATTCGGACATTGTTTGTCTCCTACGCATCATTCGGAGCTCCAATTGGTTTGACGAGTTAAGCTGATCAACTGATCCATGTGGTATCACAACGGACCATACTTTGGTCTAAGTGTGTTGGACTTCCCAACCAACAGCCACTTTAACCTAACCTAACCTAAGGTAACATAAAGATACGGAACATTTCTGAAATAACTTGTCCCTTCATGGGTGTTGGATAGTTTCAAAGCTTATCAGCGATAATAAGATAGCTCGTGTGAAACCTTAATTAAATTGATTTCTAATGTCCACATTCAGATTAACTTGTTTTATGTTTTCAATATGAAATACGGAAAAAACAGCTCTAATATCAAATTACAAATGTTCTCTCACCTCATTATAAAATCTTACAGGAATATTCTTAAAAGATTCATGGTCACCAGTTGGTTCCATTAATCGCCTATTGACTGCCCAGAATTGATCAAATTTATCTGTAAATTACAAGAAATAAGGGATTTCTAAATAGTTTTTATTGTATTAACTTTTAAAATTACCATTAACCAATCCCAACCATAACTGATTATGATCTTTTTTCTGCATAGCTGAAATAACTTGTCCTCGATGTTTAAGGACATCGGCTTCTTTTAAACAAGACATAAAATGAGCTTCTAATATATCTCTAAAAACAAAACATTTTTGATTAAAAAAGTGACCTCCAAATAGAAGATTAAATTAATATATTACTTTGTAGCAAACTTAACTAGAACATCTTCGGGAAATTTAGAAAAGTGAATCGTTAGATTCCATGGCAGATCATCCTCTTCCGAATGGTACAGATCGAATAACACTCCTGAAAATTATCATTAATCCAATACTATTCCCATAAACTCCTATTTAAAAAATCAATTAACTTACCAATTGGATAGTGTAACTTTAAGGGAATGCCATTGTAGTCGAACCAAACATTACCATCCTGTTGGTCATTGGCTATATATCTATTAAAATACTTTTTCACCTTAAATTTCAAAAGAAATACAATTATTTGGTTTTTGTATTTATTACGAAAAATATAAAAATGTATATTATTACTTTGTCAGTAACTAGAGGAAGGTAACTCAATCGAGAAACCATTAAATAGAACTGATTGGGCTGTTGAAGTCCTGCTATTTCATCGGAATCAGCTTGAAAACAAACTGGAATCTGTCCCTCCCAAACAATTCGCAAAACTTCACGATCATTTGCCATTATAAGCTAAATATTTTTATGGAATTAAGAATATTTTTGTTAAATTTTATGGAAAATGCTTGTTTGTTTTCTTTTGGAAAAAAATGTTTTGACTTTTCTTTGTGGTGAGTTTTTATTTGCAAATGTCAAAATCAGCTGACTTTGAGACAAGCTTTGGGGTTTAAACAGAATGTATGGCACACGTAGGTAATTGTTGGCAGAACAAATTTACTAGATAATGATAAGGTAGTTCGACTCACAAGGTGATGGGAATTAGAATAAAACAAACGAATCGGTGAGTTGAAATTGATGATCAAATATAAAACCTTTCTTATAAAATTGGTTCTAATCTACAAACTTGGGCTTATTATCTACATAAATAGTTAATAATAAAAATTATGATTTGTTTAATGAAGTGTCTAATTGGAATTAATAAAACATAGGCTGTTATCGTCCCAAAATAAGATGTATGTTTGTTTACTTCTCAAACATTTTCTGCCTCTTTTCTTTTGTTAACTGAAGTTCACAATACCTTACCATTTGAAACACAAAATAGACATCAGTAATAATGAAAACTATGTCTTTGAGATGAGATTCAAATAGATCAAGACAACTTAGCGTACAAAACTTTATTACAAGACACAAATATGGTTTGTTTTTGTTTTGTTTAAAAAATTTATCCAAAATCAATAAACTTATTGTTTGCAGAATTTCATTTCACATATATATGCTGTACTTCATTTTTCTGACGTTTGCAAAAACTTAAAGCCATTTTTCACACTTCCTTACCTTCTCTCGAAGTAAACTGGTTGTGGTAACATGGCGCTGGTAAGCTGGCAGTGGTTAAATGTCATGTCTGCCGATTATAGAACCTATAGCTATCACATTACGATTGGTTGTCTTTTACTGTCACTTGTCGGAAATTAACTAAGCTGACTATATCCAAGTTCAAACAGATGAAAATAGAAAGGTTGACACAAGTGTTGGGAGGTCGGCGCTTCAGCCCGATCAGTACTTGAATCAAACCCTGATGGACAACGCAGCAGGGCAAGGGAATGCAACAGACAGCGCATACAAGTTGGGGATAACTTGAAACCAACTTGCTGTTAGTAACTGAAGTTATCTAAGAGCAGATTTGTCTGGAGAGACGTGTTGGTTGGGGCCATTGATTCCATGTTTAATTTATCTTATAAATTTTGATAAAAATCACTTATCTTAACCATTATTCTCCTTGGCCTACTAAATAGTTCTTCTGTAGGTACAGCGGAAAAGTGCAGAAACTTTTGTCACTTGATTTTTGTATTTTGTTTCTTTAAAAAAAAGTGTGTTAAGACATAAAAATAAAAGATGGCGTTTTTAAATTATTAATATTTTGTCTACAAAACTTTCAAGGGGGAAGCATAGGCTCAACTTTCCCTTACCGCAGCACGAATTTCGACTTGCGGTTTTTTTTACAGTAGGAGGGAAGGAGTCGCCAGTGACAGACAAGAACGCACAACGACCATTACACAGGAGGAAGAGGACCTTCTTCTCACTCTTTTTTTAACCTTGGCATGGTGGATGGAGCTAGCATCGGAACACTAGAGACCGACCACGACACAATATGTTCAGCTGCTAGCTCTACCCTCTCACGATTGTCGACCACTTCAGTAGAATCCCCAACTGTAAGAAGACAATCAAACGACCTGGGGCCATGTCCCCGAGTGCAGCTCTAGCATAACCCCTTCACCTTCGTCAAGCAGCAGTGTCATGGACGTTACTACAGTTAGTACTAGGACAACAAAAACGGTTATCGAGAAAAAGACTATCAAAACTCTCACCGAAGACAAAATACTTCAGAGGAGAATACGAAACACTGAACGGACAATTCGACGCCTATCCAACAAAGATCCTAACTTCTTAACGGCTAGGGATAAGGTAGTGCTCGAAAACGCTACACGCAACCTTAAGACACTGACAGCAACGAATGAAAACAAAAATATAGGGACTAAGAACCTGATGAAGGAGAAGGAGATGGCCATGTGCCTCCCCTGAACACTGATTCAGTGGCAAAAACGTCCAGGAGAACAAGGCAGAATGACATACTTTCGTCCACGAAAAGATCACCCCTGAAGAAAAGAAAAAAGACATTGGCACGCAAATTTGCCATTGTGGATTTCGGAAATCCCCCAAGAAAACTCTCAGAAGACCAATGGAAATTATTGGAAATGAGAATCATGGATGAGGTTAACGATGCTATTTTAAATAGCAGGCCACCACCACTCTTTGGGAACCTCAGAACCATCCATGAGTTCAAAGTTCTGATATGCTAGGACGACAATACTCTTGCTTCCCTGCGGGACTTCGTCAAAAGAACGGTAGTTCCCTGGCCCAACGTTGATCTCCGCTTAATCGGTCCGAATGAAATCAGCGACTTCGTCAAACCTTAAGGCCAAACGATCAAGGTCTCGCGATACCCCGAGATCGCGTAGAAAAATATTTTCAATCTCTGAATACTTAACAGCTAAGTCAAAGCTGGAAAGTAATAGAGAAAGAAGAAAGAACGGAGGAAGGTACAGAAGTGGTGGTGAAACTTAGCCACAAATCTATACACCTTTAGCGGAAAATTGACTACAAAGTACGCATCGACATAAACCGGTGCAAAATGCGGCTTTTGACCAATAAGAAAACCCAAGTAAGCAATAAAATATGAACATGAAATTGATACAAATTAATCTTCATCACAGTAAAAAGCCGCCAGCTCCAATCTTGTCTGCATCTTGGGAAGTGGACAAATTGGCGTTGCTCTGATTCAAGAACCCTGGATTTCAGGTGGCAGAATTAGAGGATTACATGCATCAGACTTTATACTATACAAAGCCACACAAGCAGCAAATATTTAGTAATATCAGATCCTGTATTTTAGCCAGGGAGAAGTTTAATTTCTTTCTTTTAGCAAATTACAGTTATCCAGACCAGTGTGCTGTGAAACAAGAAAGGAAGGGACTCCCACCACTGATCCTGACATCGTGCTATATGCCGCATGACTGACCAGAAGTGCCTCCCGCTAACATCACAAGCCAGCTTGTAGAGAAAGCTGCCTCTAAAAGGTTAGGCTGTGATACAAACTCACATCATACCCAACGGCGTAGTACCGACATCAACAACAGAGGTGAGTCTCTTTTTGAATTTATACTTGACCATAATCTTCTAGTAGCAAACAGGGGTAACGAAACGAACCCACGTTTGTAACTAAAAATAGAAAAGAAGTGCTTGACGCTACCCTAACCAATAACACAAGCACAATAGTAATAGATCAATGAAATGTTCTTAAAGAGGAATCATTCTCAGACCATAAACTGATATTCTTCTTGATACAAAATGAAGCAGCAACTCCAAAACCCTTTAGGAATTTTAGGAAAACAAACTGGAATGTATTCTGTAGGGAAGTAGGACAGGGGATTCAAAACCCGTACACACTTCTAATTCAAGAACCCTCCGACATAGATATTGCGTCAGAAAAATTCAGAGTTGTTCTGAATCAAGCTTTAGAAAAAAGTTGTCCCATAAATCATATGGGAAGAGGTAGGAAAAACCCCCCTTGTGGACCACTAAAATAGACAACTGAAGAAAAGAAACTAGAAGACTTTTCAACGTCTCCAAAAGAACTAGGAAAGAAGCTCATTGGGAACATTATAAGACCAGTCAACGTATTTTTAAGGTCGAAACACTACGAGCAAAACGTAGCTCATGGATGGCCTTCTGCGACTAAATAGAAAGTACAAATGTATCAGCAAGACTCAGGAAAATTCTGACCAAGGATTCAGTCACTCTGGGATCTCTCAAAAAACCTACAGGCAGCTGGACTGAATCCGGTGGCGAAACGCTTGAGCTCCTTGTGATTACTCATTTTCCTGGCTGCGTAGCTGATATCCGCAGTCCAGAGTCTCATACAGAAAACCTAGTACCTAGTAGGAGGCCAAAGACTATAGACCCATTGGTCTAACATCGTTTATTTTGAAACTGGAGCCTGAACACCAAAGATAGATTCAAAAAGGCATCGATTGCCTTTTACTCCTGCAATAGAATTTTCGGGAAAACCTCTGGGGACCAAACCCTTAAATTATCAGATGGATGTATTCGACAATAATTAGACCAATACTAACCTATGGTAATTTGGTATGGTGGAAAGCTTTAGAAAAGAGCTCGAACCTGAAAACTTTGACAAAAATGCAAAGACTTGCGTGCACTGGCATTACGGGAGCAATGAGATCCTCTCCAACTGCGGGACTGGAAGTTATGCTCAATCTACCTCCTTGTTCAAGAATCTGCGGCCAAAAGTGCCCTGAGACTTAGTCAAACTAAAGTCTGGATAAACAGTTCTATACGACATGCCCAGATCCTTCATAAAATTATGGGTCACAGTACTACAACAGACTATAAAAAACCCGAAATTGATCTTCATAAACCATTCCAGGCTGCATCCCAAGCAGAAAGGAATGGATAAATAATATACCATACTCCAGTGAGTCGTCAATACCTATCTAATGGCTCTAAAATGGACACTGATGTAGGGGCAGGCTTCTATTCTGAATATCTCAAGTTAACCGCCTCGCTTAGGCTTCCAGTCTTCCAAGTTGAGCTCCTGGCAGTGACATAACAGCTGATAAAAAGGTATTAATGATGGCGATACCATGAGCTGATATCACCTATTAGATTGATAGCAAAGCGCAAATAAAAGTGATTACTGCAACTGAGGTAAATCAAAGTTTGTTTCATGCTGCCGCGAAGACCTTAAGGTTCTTTGCGCACAGCACAACATTAGACTCTGCTGGGTCCCAGGCCACAGCGATGTAATAGGCAACGAGAAAGCCGATGAATAAGCAAGATTAGGGTCGATGCTTGACGTAAGCCAAGCTCAGCTAGTTAGCACCCCTATGTTATTTAAAACAGGAAATCTCAAAAAGAATAACTATCAAGGCCGATGAAAGGTGTAACCTTCTTGACACCTGTGGCACTACAAGGAACAAGGAACGAAAAGAATTATGCAGCTACACAAGGGATCACTTCGATCTCTTGTGAGCATAATCACCGGACATAATCTATTAGGTTATCATATGAAAAAGATGAGAATCAGTGCATGAAGACACTCCGCACTTTCTGTGTCACTGCCCTACACTCTCCTATCAATCGAAGAAACTGCTTGGCAACTATTTCTTCGGGGATTTAGAAGAACTCTTTAGTACGCCATGTACGAACATTCTGAACTTCGTCAAAGCCTCTAACTGGCTTGACTAACTAAACACACAGCTTTTTCTTATTAGCTTGAGTAGCAATACTCACGGGTATCACAATGGATCTGTATTGATCTAAGTGTGACGGTAAAGACATCAACTGTCAGCCCCTCAACCTTACCTAAACTAGGCTCTGAAAATGCAATACAAAAAAGTAGGGTTAGGTCCGAAAAAGAAAATATTTGTTTCTATGACTTCAAGTTGTTTTCTCGCCTTAATATTTAAAACATGTTCTATTGAGACCCCTTCCTAACTGTAAAAATCAGAAGGAAATTCGTGCTGCGGTAATGGATAGTCGCTCCGTCTTAATGCCTGTACACAATCATTTTTAAGGACCTTACTAAATACACAAAATGTCATGCGGTGTACTTTTTTGACTCTACTGTATTTTTCGTAGACATGAACCATTACCAAACTTTTTAATCAAAGTGTACTTGTACACGTCAAATTTAAATTCACCACAAAACTACCATAAGGTGAAATCACTGATAACAAACGTCATTCCACCCAACATCAAAAATTACTTTAATCTCCTTCAAGAGTTTCGTAAAAATATCCGACTTGCAAAACGAAAATGCGAATTTTCAGCAGAACGTTATGGAAGATTTCCACCTTCCAAAGTGATGTTTCCATTAAAAAATCATATTTATTGCCACGGGCAAACTTTAGCTCCGACATAACACCGATTAAAATGGCTGTCAACGTTTTCGAATCCAAGACAACCGATCCGAATGCATCGCCTTTGTTGATTATGCACGGTCTTTTCGGTTCAAAACAAAACTGGCGAGGAATAAGTAAAGCACTTGAAAGTAAAACAAATCGAAAGGTAAGTTTCAATTTTCAAAACACCAACACGAGAATCCTCTAAAGTAAGCAAACAGATTTATAATGTAGATGCTAGAAACCACGGTGATAGTCCACATGTTCCTGAGCACAATTCTGCCTGCATGGCTGCTGACATAGCTCTGCTGATGCAGGAGCAAAATCTCAAAAAACTATCCGTGATGGGCCACAGTATGGGTGGCAGAACAATGATGTATTTTGCATTGAAATATGTGAGTTCCTAGCACCGAGTTATGTGTACAAAAGTGACTTTTAATTATGTCATCATCTAGCCTGAGCTGGTGGAAAAAGCGATTATTGTTGATATATCACCGATATCAATTCCAAACAATTTTAATGTCATGGAAGATATATTCCTTGCAATGAAGACCATGAAGGTCTCCCCAGAGCTTCCCATGGCAGAGGGACGGGTTATTGTTGAAAATCATATGAAAGAGGTGGTCCGGGACAAGGAAACTGTTGACTTCATCATGCTAAATCTTAAGAAATTAAAATCTGGAGAGTATGATAAAAAATCACTGTCTTAAAATGATTAACTAGTTTTCTATTTCGTAAAGGTTCGTTTGGGGTCCAAATGTAGATGCATTACATGCAAACTTTCCTCAATTTAGAGCTCAACGCTTAGACATGCCACCTTTTAATGGACCAGTTTTATTCATCGCTGGAAAACAATCTAATTTCTTAGAGTGAGTCCGATGTTCTATTTTATTTTGATTCTAAGTTTACCTCTTTTTTTTTTTTAATTTGCAGTCCAGATGATTGGCCAAAAATTAAGGAACTTTTTCCCAATGCTGAGTTAGAATGGGTAGATGATGCTGGACATCTAGTTCATTTCGATCAACCAGCTAAATTTTTGGATTTAGTTTCGAATTTCTTAAAAAGTTAAACGTAATGTGCAATAATCTAAGAAAGTTCAAATTGTATGTCATGTACATAATATTTAGAAAATAAATAGCAAATTTAAATCATAAAATCTCATGCGAAAAAATGGGTAATGAGAACATTTTATTAAATATATAAGTAGTTTTTACAAAGTTAATAATAAGAGTAAAATAAATCAAGTAGCAAAATGCAAATTGGTTGGCGGCTTGTTGTCGAGTGAGAGGTATCCAACTTTTAGAAATTGGCGATCCTTGCTAACTGTGTTCATCGCTCTGCCTCTCATAGGTTCGTTCATCAGAATATAATTGTAAAAAAGACTTTAAGCTTGGCTTTAAAAATGATAACACAATAAAAACACTGGTTGGTGGATTCTTTGTGTTTGGTAAACGCTCTTTTAAAGAACAAACCTTTAAAATTACTTTATTAAGTTGCGACGATAATAAAATAAGTTATTAAAATCTTTAAACACTATAAAATAAGTTTTACAAACGGGCTGGTAGTTATTGGATAATGGTTATATAAACAACCATGGTGTGTCACGCTTGATAAAGAAAAAGATACGAATCTTATGCAGAAGGTTAAGAAAAATTATCAACACCATTTTTAAAACGAACAATAAATTACATTTACCAACACCAGCAAACTTGAACACTATTAACAAACGTCCAGGAAAATTAGCTTGCGACACTTTTGAATCTAAAACAACCGATCCAAATGCTAACCCTTTAATGATATTGCACGGGTGTTTGGGCTCAAAACGAAACTTGAAAGGAACAAGTATTGAACTAGAAAGCAAAATCAAACGGAAGGCAAGTAGTTAATAAAACAGCCAACAAATATTTCTATAAACACGTAAACAGGTTCATGTTTAAGGTCTTAGAAACCATGGCGATAGTCCACATGTTCCTGAACACAATTTAGAATAAATGAATTATGACTTAGCTTTTTTGGTCCAGGTAGAAAGACTACAAAAAATCTCGATTCTAGGTTTTAGCATGGGTGAACGAATAGTGATGAATTTTAAATTGAAATACGTTGGTTTTTATATTTCTCTTCATATATTTTTGTATTTCAACTTTTAGCCTGAGTTGGTAGAAAAGGCCATCATCGTATATGTTTCACCAATATTAATTAAGTATTATTTGTTTCCACTAAGGCACCTCTCCTTATCCAGACGGCAGCAGAGGAATTCCCGAGATGGAATCAACGGTGGCGTCTACAGTTCCAGGAAGGTTAAACTACTTAGTAAACACCTTATAGGGCTTCTTCGACTTATTCGGAGCCTATAGTAGCGGTTTTATCCGGCTCCCCATCCCTGGAGTTATAATCAGGATCTGGCCCTCCAGGTTGGGGGTTGTGCCGTCGGGGTGACTTCCTGGTCACGTAAAAGCTTCATAGTTGCGAAGCACCAACAACCTCGGAAGGACAACGAACTTCGGATATTCACGTGGAATGTTAGGTCCCTTAACAGAATACGTACGGCCGAAGAATTAGCGGAGGCCCTAGACCGATATAAAGCAGATATCACCGCAATTCAGGAAATACGATGGGATGGGCCGGGCAAAAAGAGGATGAAAAACTGTGATATTTACTATGGTGACTGCTACCACAAAAACCAACAGTGCTTATTTGGATGCGGCTTCGTCATTGGAGCCAGACTTAGGCAAGAAGTCTTGAGCTATAGGTCCTCATGGCCATACGCTTCAAGGCTAAATTCGGCAACATTAGCCTGATATGCGCGCACGCCCCCACAGAAGAGAAAGACGATCATAGATTTTGCTGCGGGGCGAAACGTCATGGTAGCCAGTACGCGTTTTCCACACCTCAAAATCCACAAAGGAACTTGGACTTCTCCCGATCAATCTACCGTCAACCAGATTGACCATATTGCGATCGACGCCAGACACGCTTCCAGCATCATGGATGTACGAACTTTCCCAGGGGCTAACATCGACTCGGACTATTACCTCGTTGTAACCAACGTTTCAAACAGCCACCAACAAGGAACCGTTGGTTTGATGAGAAATGTCGGCAGACAAATGCAGCCAAACAACAGGCACGCAAAGCGGCGCTGCATAAAAGGACGAGAGCTGCTCATGAGCTCTATGATCAGAAGAGGCGAGAGGAACGCCGACTTCTCAGAAGGAAAAAGCAGGAATGAAGTTCGAAAGTTTTATGGACAGGTGAAACGAAATTCAAATCAAATCAAATGGGGTGGCGCAACAGCCCGTTGTGAACCAGGGCCTAGTGACTTACAACTCTCAACCATTCCTGTGTGCGAGTACTGTTGTTAGGAATGGAAGGGACCTACAATTTTAGGCGGAATCCGAATGGCTAGTTTGAGAAAGCACTTTTCATGACAAGAATTACTCTTGAAGGATTTGCCAATTCCTCGCGAGAGGCAGTACCCGTGAATTTTTTTTTTTTTAAATTAAGGTGGCACAGGCAGGGGTTGAACCCAAGACCCCTTGCATGACAGTCCAACGCACTAACCATCATGCTACGGGTACTACGAAATTCACAGGTACATAAACCTAGAACCGAAGGCTGCAAAGACGAAAGTGGAAACATCATAGTGGAACCGCATTCAATGCTGAGGATATGAAAGAGGAACACTTTTGCAGACTGTAAAACGGCGACAACAAACTAAATTCCGCTGTCAGGCAGGATAATCCATTAAACATAGACGACGAAAGCCAACAACCGACTAAAACGAAGTAAAGATTGCCATATCTAACCTGAAGTCTAAAAAAGCCGGTGGAGCGGATGGATTATATGTCGTGCTCTTTAAAGCAGCTGGAGATAAGTTGGTTAGGAGCATGCACCAACTTATCTGTAAGATATGGTCGAAAGAAAACATGCCCGATGAATGGAACCTCTGTATTGTTTGCCCGATCCTGATCCTGAAAAAAGGAGACCCTCTAAACTGCACCAACTATAGAGGAATCAGTCTACTTAACATCGCCTATAAAATCTTCTCTGCCGTAATATGTGAACGTCTAAAGCCCATCGTCAACAACCTCATAGGTCCTTATCAGTGTGGTTTTAGACCAGGAAAGTCCACAGTCGCTCAAATATTCACATTACGGCAGATCCTGGAAAAAACCCAAGAACACCAAATCGACACCCACCATCTTTTCATCGATTTCAAGGCCGCATATGACAGCATCTACAGGAACGAGCTGTATAGAGCCATGTCTAGTTTTGGCATCCCTGCCAAACTCGTCCGTTTGTGCAGGATAACCATGGAGAATTCAAGCCGCTCCATAAAGGTTGGAAACAACTTAACAGAACCTTTCGATGTCAAAAAAGGCTTTAGACAAGGTGATGCGCTGTCATGTGATTTTTTTTAACATCGTGCTTGAAAGAATAGTGCAGAGCTCACACGTCAACACTAGAGGTACTATCTTTCAAAAGTCTGTCCAATTACTAGCATATGACATTGACATAATCGGAAGAACTCAGCGTCACTAAAAAACCACCCGTTAAATAGGACCAATCTATGAAAGATCGACAAATGATTTTTCTTTCTTGATTCATAATTTAATTTGAGGAAAGTTTATAGTTGTAATACTTTCCCATAGCTTTTAGACCATTAGCTTGGTATACTTATTGATCTCCGAACATGACTTCGCAGTTGCTAATTTTGATACAGCGTTTTTTTTTTCAATTTAAAAACTCTCCATTCAATTTGTAAGTGACAATTTCTTATTATACCAAGGGGTATTTATTATTCCACGAAAAACTTTGTTTTGAATTTTTGGATAGGTGTATTATACAAATTGGAACAAACAAACTACTAATATCCTTTGAGAGGGAAGGCTACAGAGTGGTTGCGTATGCCGATGATGTTGCTATCGCCGTCACAGGGGAACATCCTAATACACTGAGAGACCTCCTCCAAAATGCACTCAATATGCTCACTAGATGGGATGATCACTGCGGACTTAGTATTAATCCTTAAAAAGCAGACCTCGTACTTTTCACACGGAAATACAAGATCCCAGTAATTGTAACTCCTTCAATAAAAGGTGTACCACTAATTTTTACCAATGAAGCCAAATACCTTGGTCTGATATTGGACAAAAAATTAGGTTGGAAATCTAATATACAGGAAAGAGCTAACAAAGCTACAGCAGCTCTTTTCCCTTGCAAGACAGCCATAGGAAGCAAATGCAAAAGCATAACCTACTGGCTATACACATCGGTCATCCGACCAATACTTATGTACGGGGTTGCAGTATGGCGGACTGCACTGGAGAAAGTCACATACTACGACAAACTCAGCAGAGTCCAACGCCTGCATGTCTCTGCATAAGCGGGGCATTGAGAACCACAGCCTCAGCAGCGTTAGACACTCTCCTTCATCTGACACCCCTCACATCTTTAGTAAACAAGTGGCAACGAGTACAGCAATAAGAATCGACGCCTCATCTCAATGGACGAACAACAATGTGGGGCACTCTATTATTTTGAACCTCTTTGGTTCTATACCAAAGTACATAGACTACACTATTCCTAAACCCCTATTTGGAAAAAAACTTCCAGGTATCCACTCCATCCAGAGATGAATGGGAAGCCAAACAAATCCTGGATAACAGAAGTATTCATTTTTATACAGATGGATCCAAGACAAATGAGGGAGTTGGTAGTGGTGTGTACTCAGAAAAGCAATCTAAGCATCTCATTCCGCCTCCCTAATCATTGTAGCGCCTTTCAAGCGGAAATTTTAGCGATCAAAGAGGTTCTCTCCTGGCTAAGAGAAAACGTGATATTAACTTCTGATATCCGCATCTTCTCTGACAGTCAGGCTGCTTTTAAATCTCTTGATGGTGTCTCAACCAAATCTCAAACGGCCCTCAATTGTCGATCGTCCCTTATGGAGATTGCGCAGCAATTTAACGTCCACCTATGCCTATTTCACCTGAAACTCATATGGCCTTCACTGGACCTAAAGCGCTCAAAGCAGACTTCATATTAGCTCCCTAATAAATGACCTTGCGGGACACTGTCTTATAGGCAGACACGCAATACGCCTTGGTCTGGCCTCAAATGACTTCTGTAGGAGCTGTATGGACGAAGAAGAAGTGGAAACAATCTCTCATCTATTCTGCACTTGCCCTGCTCTTTCACTCAGACGCAAACTTCATCTGGGGGATTACTCATTTGATAATCCCAGTGAACTAGCTAAAAAGGATTTCAAATATCTTCTTCGTTTTATAAAAGCTCAAAATGGTTCGACTAGTAAGAAAAGAAGTAATACTCTAGATTCATGTGGTATCACAATGGGCCTTTCTTTTGCCCTAAGTGTGTGGATTCTAATCCGCATCCACGTTAACCTAACCTAACCTATAGGTATCGACTTTGGTTTCATTTAGTTTGATAGGCCTTTTTGCGTCCTAATACTCACATTATCGACATCAGTTTTCAGTATTACCAACTTATACCAACTTATGTATTATACCAAATGTAAATACCATGATGCCAAGCTTGAGAAGAGATTTTGGGCGGAGGCCGTCAACACGTCAGTGTACTTGAGGAACAGGTCAATTTCATCTGGTCTAGAAGATAATACCCCGTTTGAGCTTTGGACTGGCTGTAAACCAGATGTGAGTAATCTGAGGATTTTTGGTAGCTGTGTGATGGTGCACGTTCCAAAAGAAACGAGACTTAAATGGGACAAGAAATCCAAAAAGCACATCCTTGTTGGATACTCAGAAAGTGTTAAAGGATACAGAGTATACAATCCTCAAAACAACAAAGTTACTACAAGCAGAGATGTTATCATAATGGAAGCTGCTGTTGAAGAAACTGCAAACGTATACATTGACGAAAAACAAATCCCGAACGAAGAAAATTCAGTTTCAGTGGGGGACTTAGAACCAAAAAACACCAAATCTGATGTCAAGCTTGAAGACGATGCATCACTCCAACACGAAGAGCAGGAGGAAGAAGATGCTTATAATTTCAATACGCCACAGCATTCACCGAATGACGCAAGCGATTAAGAAGATTCCTCTGAGATCCCGGAACCTGCAACTATTACAGATGAAACGCGACCAACTAGAACGAGGCGTGAACCTGAACGTTTTGGTTATACAAATATGTGTGTTGCAAATTCTCCAGGCACAGGTGGCTGCATAACGTTGAGTGAAGCTATGAATGGACCAGATAAGGAAAATTGGATGCGAGCGATGAAAGACGAGTTGATGTCTTTCGACGAAAACGATGCTTGGGAGCTGGTGGATGCACCTACAGATGCTACAATTGTGCAGTGTAAATGGGTCTTCAAAAAGATGTGAGTAAAAGTAGACTGTCAAAACGAGATTCGCTTTAGAGCACGATTGGTGGCGAAGGGGTATACCCAAAAACCAGGTATTGATTTTGATGAGACGTTTTCGCCAGTAGTTCGGCATTCAACTTTAAGATTATTATTTGCTTTATCAATTAAACTAGATTTTGACATAAGACATTTAGATGTAAAAACTGCCTTCTTAAATGGTGTTCTTGATGAAGATGTATTGTATGTATCAGCCGGAAGGTTTTGAAGTTTCAAGTTCCAAAAAGGTTTTAAAATTAAAAAAAAGCCATATATGGCCTTAAACAGTCCTCAAGAGCATGGTATAAAAAGGTAGACGAGAATCTTGAAGCATTAGGTTATAAAAAGTCTAAATTAGAACCATGTTTATTTACAAAAATTGAAAAAGATTCTAAAACTATTGTGGCATTATATGTTGATGATTTTTTTATTTTCTCAAATAATTCAAGTGAAAGAAATAATTTGAAAAATGTTTTGAATACTAAATTTAATATAAGAGACTTAGGTCAAGTGAAACAATGTCTAGGAATGAGAGTTATTATTGATAAAAAACAAGGTGTTATAACATTAGATCAGGAACAGTATGTGCATGAGTTGTTGAATAGATTTAATATGTCTGATTCCAAGATTGCTTTAACTCCAATGGAGGCAAAATTAGATATATCTAAAGGAGATAAATGTGAATCTAAATTTCCATACCAACAACTTATTGGCAGCCTAATGTACTTATCTGTTTTGACCAGGCCAGACATTGCTTTTTCAGTAAGTTATTTAAGTCAATTTAATAATTGTTTTACAGAAATACATTGGAATTATGCTAAACGAATATTAAGATATTTACAAAAAACTAAAAATTTTGGATTAAAATATGTAAACGGAAATGCAGATTTGGAAGGATTTGTAGATGCCGATTGGGCAAGTAACACAGTAGATAGGAAGTCATATACTGGTTATTGTTTCAAGTTAAATAATTCTGCAATTTCGTGGGAAAGTAGAAAGCAAAAAACAGTTGCCTTATCGAGTACTGAAGCCGAATATATGGCTATATCTGAAGCTTCTAAAGAAGCTATATATTTAAGAAATTTACTCATTGAAATAACACAAAAAACATGTATTATAAAATTGTATAATGACAATCAGAGTGCACAGAAGTTGGCGGTGAATCCTATCTTTCATAATAGATCTAAACATATAGATGTAAGACATCATTTTGTAAGAGAAACTGTTGCAAACAAAATAATTGAAATTAGTTATTTGCCTACAGCTGATATGCCCGCTGATTTATTAACAAAAAGTTTATGCACTCAGAAACATTATGATTTTATTGAAAAATTAGGTATTATTGAATTGTAATCTTGATATAGTGGGGGTGTTATTTTTATATCAAAATTACCCCACAATACCCTATTTTATTTATTGCCATCTATGTATCAAATATGTATGTAAAACTTACAGTCAGTATTACCAACTTATACCAACTTATGTATTATACCAAATGTAAATACCTATATCTATTATAATGAATACTTAACCTTACTTGTAATAAAGAAGTCTGTGAAGATTAACCAACGTGTTTTTTCATTAGTTTTTACAGTTATTTTAACGGAGTTTGTTCTATTGAAATAACAAGTTGCATTTCTCCATTCATACCAGCGCTTCCATGAATGCCCATCAGTTTAACCTTGAGCCCAATTTAGGCCTTATAGATCAATTTGTTTAGCCGTACTACACAAACGTGGATTGCCTTATCACGCTGTATTTTTCCCTACCATTGCAACGTTCAAGAATTCAAAATCAATATACATCGGCATCTCCTTTCAAACCGCTCCTTCTATTCATAATGATCACACTACCCGTGTTTTGTTGGAAAATCTATCCATAGTATAGCAGGATTTTATACGAATAACAAAAACAATATCCATAGTATTAATAAATCCGATAAAAGTTAGAGTAGAATCCTACTATGGATGGGTTTTTGACATTTACACGAGTCTTGGTACGATTGATATTTCATATGTATCTCGACGGATGTGTTCGTTGAGTAGTTGTGCATTTGGAATTATGTATGTGTTTTCCATTGGGGAAAAAATCAATCTGTTACTGTTGATATTATTTAGGTTTGTTAATGAAAATAGACTAACTGGGCTTATATTGCAAGAGAAAACAATAGAAAAGATAGTTAAGTTTTGCACCGCTCAAGAAAGTTTAAAAATGATTAAGTATGACAGCACTTTCTAAAATGCAAATGGTGCTTTGATGTTTTCGATGTATGAAGTGCAAATGAGATAGTATAGAGGAAATATATTATAATCAAGGGCTACTCTTCATTCAGAAGCTAGACGCTCCCATTCTTGCATTAGATTTCCTTTTGTTCTTATAACATGCTTAGGGACTTTTTTAGGTAACCTCTCTTCCTCCATCGCAGTCACTTTTACAATGTAATTGAAATGCATTTTTAATGTTTTCAAAAACATAGGAGCCGTTCCCGTTTCTAAATGTAGCATGTAGTTGGGGGTACTACTTGGTAATCTAAATATTCGCTTAAGAAAGTAGCACAGACATTTTTCAACTGCTTCAAATGAACAGTATCACACTTGGTCTCCATATAAAAGAATTGTGGATGCTGTCGATTGGAATAGCTGTTGCTTAGCACTATGAATTACATGTCTTTTACTTATGCATTTGCCCCAAACTGAAAAGATCGCGCATTTAGCGTCAGATAAATTGCTTTTAAGATGTTTGTTTAAGCTTACATTAGGGGTGATAAGAACTCCAAGGTAGGTACATGTATTCTCGGAGAATTTTAATGGGTTTATCTTGCAAAGTCCACTTTTCATTTCGACTGTATCTTCCGCCACCATTTCTAAACATCATCATTTTGGATTTTGTTAGGTTTACAGAGAGATTCCAAGTGTTGCAATACACATCAACACGGTTTATCATAAGCTGCATACATTCTACAGTATCTGCGAGAAAAACGATGTCATCTGCAAACATAAGTGTTGGAATACTTGTTTGGTCTATCTCAATCCCAACTCTTACGATCTTCTTTATGTCGTTTATATATAATATAAAGAGTAATGTGTTCAATACACAGCCTTGCTGCACACCCATTGTATAGTCTCAAAACCTTCGGACAAGAAGTTTCCATCCCAAACGTAAGCTATATTATTTGTATCCATTGCTCGCAAAACGTTTATTACTTTTGTCGATATTCCACTTCTATACAGCTTATAGAAAAGCGCCTCTCTAGAAACAGAGTCAAATGCTGCTCGAAAATCTATACAAAATGCGTAAAGCTTTTTGTGGGTCCTCTTGTAGATTTCAACGATGTTAGTTAGCGTAAATATTTGTTCGATTGTGGAATAGCTCTTCCTGAAGTCCGCTTGAAATTCATGAATGATTTTCTCCTTATTTACCCATTAAATAAGTCTGTTAAAAAGCACTGCACCAAAAAGCTTATAAAAAAGATGTTTCTCTATAGTTTGTCGGGTCATTACAAACACCTTTCTTGTGCAGTGGAAATATTATTGATTTCAAAAAACTCCCTGGTATATCAACATTTTCAAAAATGTGATTAAATTCAGATACAAGGGCTGAAAGGAATTCACTCGTACAGTTTTTATAAAATTCAAATGAAATGCGGTCGTGAACTGGGGCTTTGTTATTTTTAGAGTTAAAGATTAGTAGAAATGTGAACTTCCCACTCGAATCTCCCTCACAGTTTCCATTAAGAACTTTGCAATCAAATGCATCCATTCATCCAAATTCTAAATATTCCCCGGGAAAAGTTCTCCCTGGGAGATGTGTTCTCCCGGGAACAGAATTCCCTTATTCTGAATTCCCCGGGAGATTATTTTTCCCTTCGAAAGTGGGAAAGAAAATTATGAATGTTCGAAACAGCTGTTTTACAATATTTGACATACATATGAAACAAATTTTAAAGAAAAAAACTTTTTATTGAATGTGAACAGTTGTCCTTAAATTTTGTTTATAATTCTATTCTAATAAAGTTAAACCCAACAAAAATGTTCAGCATTGCACCCAGAATTTAACATGAAGAGGAAGTTGAAGAAAGCCGATATCGACAGCCAAGAGCTATCAGAAGATCTTTAAGGGATGCATTCAATTCACAATGGCTGTGTGTTCATTTGCTCTTTTTTTGTTTTTGGACGACATGTTAATAAACCTTTTGGTTTTTAGGTTTCAAAAATATTTTAGAATCAACAAAATTGCTTCATTGCTTGCGTTTCTTCGCTGAGGGATCATACCAAACAGAGGTTGGAAAAGACTTTAATGTTGGTTTATCCCAGCCTTGCTTCATTAAAGTGCTTAGAGAAGTCCTGGAAGTCCGACGATTGTACTCAATTTTGTCTTTGAGCTCCCGCTTTCGTAACTCCTCCAAAATCAAGTTTTGTCGTTTATTTTCTTTTAATTTGTCCTTTTTTACGTTAAGAAGTTCTTGGTTGTTTTTATTTCCCTGATCAAGTGCTTGGTAAATTTTCGAAGTGTACCGACGGATTTCTTTTGCTTCTTCTGATACAGCTTTGAGAGCTTCACAAAGTTCCTTTTGTACTGTAAAGTTCTCTTTAACTCCTTCAGCCAAATCCTTCATTGTGTGGCATAAATCTTTTTGAAGTTCCAATTTCTTTTGGAAAGCTTCGGAGGAAGCTTTTGTGAACTTCCTTGCGGGCGAGAATAAGGTTTTTTTTGAGGAATATTCTTTGGGGATGGCGAGGCTTCTTGAAAAAGATTTTGTATTTCTGTATCGATGAGCACTCCTTCAAGAAACTCAACTTGTGATGAAATCAAAACTTTTTTGTGTGGCCCTATATTTTCTTTATTTCCTTTCCTCTTTTGAACCCAAACCAAACTTTCCTGCAGCGACACATTCCACAGACTCTTTCATGCAAACTAAATCATATATGGCCTGTTCAAAATCGGAAAATTTGTATTCTTTATTAGACCCACCACCAGTGGCATTTCTCGATTTTAAATTTTCAGCCGCCTTTGTTCGGACATATTTTTTTTTGATCACTACATACGTTTGATAATAAGTTAATAAACAAATAAGTGTACACAAATTTTTGTTAATGCTTAATTTTTTCCATTCTGGAATTGTTTTTATCGGCGGCCCACATGAATTTAATTCCCTCTCTCTCTTCTCCCAAAACTGTAACACTTCTTCCTTTGGCCTGCTCTGGAATCCACAGGCGATATCCCGACATTCTTCCATTAAATTCAGCAACATTCGAGATTTTGTATAACCAGTTAATACTCAAGTTGAACACAGCTCCTTAGATAGTTAAACAATTATTTATTTTCTGAACTTAAAATGAAGACAAAAATTCAATATAAAAAAGCAAAAAACAAAAGAATATTATTCAGTTTTATTGAATATAAGAATGAAACAACAACAAGTTTTATATATGTAAATATAAATATCTATAGCCAACAAAACTATAAATCAGAGTTGTATGCAAGACTTTTTAAATATCCCACATGACTTCTCTCTTCTTTTTCGTTCAAAACCTTCAATATTTGTTTTTCTTTTTTTATAACCTCTCGCCTGACTCTTGTTTCTTCTGCTTTGTGCATTTTTTCAACTTGGCAAAGGACGTGCATTGATTCCTTGCCCAAAATTTCTATTAATTTATAGAGGCCAATGTGTGACCTTCCCACTAAGACTTTCAGCCTTCTGTGCCACGACTCAACTTTGTTTTGTGTCCTGGGTAAGTTCTGCTTTACTTGGTCAGCACAAGACCAAAATGAAGGGGAATATAAGGGCTTACATCATGTCGATTCAATAAAGTTCTTATCAAACCATTTTCAAATTTTTCGACTAGTCAAGAATTTCGTGTGCTGGAACAAACGCCAAACATTTTAACATTCGCATTTGTAAGCTGAAGTTCTCATATCTTCCGTATTTCTTGGCAAAACCTTCTTTTTGAATTTTTCTATAGAGAATTTGGCCTAAATGAAAAAAACAGCCAGGCTGGGCTTCCGGAAAAAAAGATTGTGCCGATCTGTAACTTGCTTTTTCGAAGTCTGAAATTATCATTGATGGATTAAGGATTATGTTGTTTTCGGCAGACAATTTCATTATGTCAGAAAAAAAATGTCGTATGAAGTCCGTGATTTTGAACTCATGATACAAAATATTACTGGGACAATATCATCCTTCACCGTGCAGTGTAGGAAAAAATAGTTGCCTCATAATCGATGGCAATAATTCAAACGTCCTATCCATCAACCAAACTCTTGAAAAGCCGAGAAAGTTTACACTCTCCTAAAATTATGAGTTTGTTTCCCTCGTAATCTTTTTCAGAAAGGACAAAAAGCTTCCCATTAACATACCTTGAAGACAAAAATAATAAGAATCATTTACTAGCAGATTAAAATATATTTAAAAAAAGTGTATTAGACATAAACAATATTTTTTTTTGACAGGAGGAAATCTTTAAAAGACACTTGGCAGTATTTGACACCAAGTAGTGTGGGACTCTTAACCACTAAAACCACCTCTTCATCAGGACCAATCTTGAAGGATCGACTTCCGATTTTTTTTTCTTAATTTTGTACAATCACTTTGGGGGAAGTTTAAACTTTTAATACTTTCCCATGTTTTTTTTAGACTTTAGGCTTGGTTCTTCTGGATCTCCGAACATGGTATCTTATATTCAAGACGGACTCCATTTCAGAATTAGTATGACTTTGCAGTCTCTGGTTGTGCGATACAGCGTATTTTTTAACAACTTCTGTAACCATTTCTATTTGTAAGCCACGATGTAGATCGGTATTTCTTACGTACCTACCAAGGTGTATTAAATATTCCACGAAGGACTTTGTTTTGGAATTTTTGAATGATTTCGGTATTTTTTTTCTTTGTACAGTCCCATAATTGGATTCCATAGGTCCAAACAGGCTTGATTATTTTGTTTTGGATTGATAAATCAGAATTGTTACCAAGCAACCAGTACATTTTTCTATATTTCAAGTTTAGTTCTTCTCTTTTCTTTTTGATGTGCTCTTTCCACTTAAGCTAGAATATCCCTTGTGTATAGTAAATACAGGGTAGGACTAAGGACACTTCCTTGTGGTACACCGGCTTCTATTTTCTTCAATTCCGAGTATTCTTGATCGTACCTTACTCTAAACAATCGGTCTGAGATGTACGATTTTAATATTTCAAAGTACTACCTGGGTAGATCCCTTTGAAATTTGTACTCAAGTCCCTCATGCCAAACCTTGTCAAAAGCTTGACATCTAAGAAAATAGCTGAACATACTTGTTTTTCTTGTAATGCTTTTTCTATTACATCCGATATTCTATGAACTTGGTCTATCGTGGAATGTTTATTTCTAAAGCCAAACTGATGGTTTGGGATTAACCTTCTTTCTTCTATGATTTTGCTAAGTCTCTTCTAAGCAGTTTATCAAAAACTTTTCCCATAATTGGTATAAGCGATATTGGTCTGTAAGCCGTCACTTCTGTAGGTGGTTTACCTTGATTTGGTATGACAATTACTTCAGCAATTTTCCAATGGTGCGGGACATACCGGTGCTTTAGGCATGCATTTATTATATATTGGAGTTTTATGAAGGCTTTCAATGGCATTTCTTTCATAACCTGAACAGTAATTAGATCGTAACCTGGTGATTTTTTATTAGATAATTGATGTAAACACATACTTTTTATTTCTTTAAGTCTTACAATTGGTATTTCACATTCATCTATCTTATCAACAAACTGTTAGTTATTTTCAGCCGAGTTTGATGAGTATGGCTTAAAAATATGCGCAATATGTTCAGCAAAAAGGTTAACTTTTTCTTTCGGGTTACCGATCCATTTCCCATCTTGAGATTTCAAGGGCGAGTTTTGTAACTGCGGTCTTTTCAGGCGCTTGGATGCTTTCCATAGCGAAAAATCGGTTAAAGCATCAGTCGTTAAATTCCTTAGGAATGTACTGAGTGAATCATTTTTGAATTTGTAAATTTGTTTTTTAAGATTGTTGCTTATACGGTTAAACGTTGTTTTATCATCTGGAAATCTAGTATTTTGCCATTTTCTTCAAGCTTTTCTTTTCTCTATTATCAACTCTCTTATCTCTAAAGGATATTTTATTTCATTCTGTCTTCTATTAGAAAATGTTGGAGTTCTTTCTTTAGCGGCCTGTTGTACATCAGCAATAAATTGTTCCACTTCATGGTCAATTTGCTCGATTGCATCCATGGGCGATCTTAAATTTATAAAACTTAAGACCTTTTCTCTAAAATCATTCCAGTTTGTTTTCTTATTTACAAGCTTTGGATTACTTTTTCCTAGTACTTCCGATTCACTTAGTGATAGAATCACTGGAGTATGATCTGATGACAGGTCATAATTACCTTCGACACTAATGTGATTTCGTTTGATTCCTTTAGCTACGAAAAAGTCAATAAACAATATTGACGAACAAAAAACATGACATGTATTGTAGATAAATTAGTTTCAACAGACGAAGACAAGATTTGTTTTTATAATTTGTATTTCATTTTTGTTGGGAATTACCGTAGGCGTTGCGGTACATTGACTTCGCTTAGATCAGTAGGTTCTCTCTCGTTTTGACGTCTAACACGAGCTATTTTTTGTTTTTGAGCGACATTAGGAGGTAAATTGACCCTACATTCTGATGGGGTTTCTACTTTCGTGTTTAACACTATTTGAGATGGTGCATCACAAGTTGACTTTCCTTTATTTTTGACAGATGAATTACATTTCAACACTTGTTTTTTATATGCAGTTGGGGTATGGGAATGCCCACTGGGAAGTTCAACAACACTGTGTGTACCACTATTTTTCACCGCAAGCACTCTTCCCCGACAGTTGTGAGTTTTGTTAAGTTCGCAGATCCAATAGACCTAATTTTTTAAACTTTTATTTGAGTGATAAATAAATCCATCGATTTAAATTTTTGTAAACTGTTTGTTCGATGTTATTTCGATCACCTTCATTTTTCATTTTTTTTATTGTTCTTCAAGTAACGATGTGAACACAGCAACATAAATAGTGAATAGAAATATTGTCTCAAAAATTTATTTTTTTCGATATTTTTTTATTCTAGATTTTTCCTTTCTAGACTTTTGCTTTCTATATTTTGGTTTTCTAGATTTCGTGATAGACCCGTAATAAGTAAATACATAAATAATTTTTCACACATCGTGCATTTATTACAGATTTTTGTCAATTCCGTTTTACATAATAAGAACCGACAAATTCCGAATACGTAACTAGCTATTTTTTTTTAAATAAAAATAAAAACTGCAAACCCTTGGGCTGCAGGGTGTACCCTTTATGCATCATTTTTGGTGCCGGGTCCCTTAGTGTGTTTTTTTTTTTTAAATTTATTTTCGCTAAATTTTATTTTTGCTAAATTTTTTAAGTATATTTTTTTAAAAAGTATTCACTTACAGAATCATTTTTAGCATAAAACTAAGTTTTATTGTTTTATTATTAGAAAAAATGATGTGTTTGTGGACAGAATTCTTTTAATTTCTTATTTTTTTTCCAATTTGATGTGTTTGTTTGTGATTTTGTTTTCTTTTTAGATGAAACGAAACTCATGGAATTATTAATCTATAATTTTTTGTTTTTCTTTTTTTTTTTGAAAAATCGTATAACCCCGTGCTCAAATGTGGCCGAGCAAAAGCTCATTTTTAAAATATTTTTGATAAATTTTGTATGTTATTTCTATTTAAACAAAAAAATGATAAATAATATATTTTTTTTAATTCTTTTTTTTATGATTTGCTTTACAAAATATAATTATTTCGTGCTTTAAATTTATTACATAAATAATGTTTGTTTCGTTTATGGAAATATACAATTTTTATTGAAGAGTATTTTTGGTTTATTTTATTTTTTTGTTATTTTATTTTATCATAAAATTAAGAACAAAAGCATAGCTGTTAATTTTGTTGTAATTATTTACTTTTATTTTTGTATTTATAATTGTATTATTTTTCAAAGGCTTAATGTACAGAATATGTATCAAAAGGGAATGGTTTCTTTAATTATTATTTAAAACATCAGTATTTTACTTTTAAAGTTTCTTTTAAGTTTTTCAATTTTAAACAGAAAATTATTAATTAATTTTTTTGGAAATTATAGTCCAAGTTAATAAAATAAAAATTTCTAACTTAAGAAGATGTAGAAAATTCCGAGGACAAATTTCATACACGTTTTGTGCTCCTTATTTATATTTTAAGGCAGAATACGTGTGGAAGGATCTTAGTATTATAAACAATTGAAGCCTCTCAATTCAAAACTCTCTTATTTGCTAGACCACTAAGAATCAACTTCATTAGCTCCTGGGATGTTTTATAATATATAGGATGATCCTTCCGCAAGTATTCTGTCGTGAAACATAAATTGGAAGCACAAAACACAGTAAACAATGAACACATTTCTTTAATTTTATTTTTGAAGTCGTCAATTAATGAAGCAAAAAAACAAAATTGACCGAATATTCATATTAAAGCAGAACTTGAAAAAGAACCAGGCACTTCAAATCGATACCCAACATCTCTTTATCGATTTCAAAGCCAAGTATGACAGCTTTTATAGGGAAGACCTTTACAGAACGATGTCTTATCACTGTCAAACTTGTCTGTTTGTGCAGAATGAAGATGGAGAGCACATACTGATCTATTAAGGTCGGAAAAGATCTCACCGATGCATTTGATGTCAAAAAACAAGGCGATATACTCCTATGCGACTTCTTCAACATCATTCTGAAAAGATTTGTGCGAAACTCAACCGTCAACACTAAAGACACAATCTTCCAAAAGTCCATCCAATTACTGGGATACGCTGATGATATTGACAAAATGTAAAGTTCAAAGCGTGATGTCAGTGCAGAGTTTTTGCGCATTGCGAAGGAAGCGGATAAAATGGGTTTAGTGGTAAATGAGAGAAAAATCCAAGTATATGCTGTCATCAAAAAATAGCATTGAACGACGACGTCTTGGACAAAACGTCACCATGGACAGCTATAACTTTCAGGTAGTTAAGGACTTTGCCTACCTAGGCATTGCTATAAATTCAGACAACGATACTAGCGCTGAAATTATATGGAGAATAACAAATCATTATTCCTTTGGACTTAGAAAGCAATTGAAAAGTAAAGTTCTCTCTGAGGTCTAATTTCCCATTTATGGGGCTGAGGCTTGCACCTCGTCAAAGAAAGATGAAAACGTCTTAGAACGTCCTTTTTCAGTTGATTTTCGATCTCGTCTGCATTGATGGAGAGTTAAAGACCGTACGACGAACTATACGGTCTATCCTTTGACATTGACCTGGGTAAAAGAATAAAAGTACAAAGACTTAGATGGCTGGGTCAGGTAGAGCGAATAGACATCAGCGCTCCAGCCCAGAAGGTCTTCGAATCCAATCCAGAGGGACGGCGCAGTAGAGAAAGACCACGACTCAGGTGGCGCACGCAGGTGAGAGAAGACATCAACCAACTTGGCGTGTGAAACTGGAGA